>NC_141321.1:25281426-25851426 GCF_037954235.1 Aulostomus chinensis
CAGGAAAGTGATATGCTCATAAATATGTGCACATGTTAACGGCCACGTATACAGACACAAGCACTGAAAAACAATCCTTTCACATGAAGAGGTGGCAAAACCAAAGCTTTGAGTTTAGCTTACCTGACATAAACTATGTAACACACATGCAGAAACGCACACTTACTGTTCACACACTGGCCGTCACCCGCTGCGTCAGAGGTTTAAAGCTAGCACAAACATATCGGGTAGATTACTTTGTTAAATGAAAAGAATTTGTGCTGTTGATCCGACAATCTTTCTCATGAAAGATTACACCATGACCACTATATTTTCCTCTCAGCATGATGAACCACCTGTCGTCTGTTAAGACCTAAGGCTAATGGATCTGTTGCTCCACATTGACTTCTTGAACTGTATATTATTGTTTATTTGAAATTAAGGATGTCTTTTCACATTCGGTCAATCTTAACTCTGCAAATATGGTGATGGAAGTCTTTTAAGGGTCTAAAAATTGGTGCTGGAACCCAAATAAACCTGGGAATGTAGTACCTGGAACTTAGCCAGATTCATCTTTAATTGGAAGGCTGACTTGGATCACAAGATTAGTCCAGTGCTCAGTGTGACGAAGCGCTGTACCTGAACCCAGCAGCTGTAGAGCTGTCTGTTATTTGGATCTTCTTCTAGGGAGTAGGAGACTTGAGCCATACAGAACTGAGTAATGACGGACCTGAATTTGTCAGACAAAGCCTGATCATCACTGATTCACTGTTGTCTACATTACTGTTCAAATTGTCAACTAAAAGCAAAACTTAACTAATTTAACGGTAGCAGTATCCGACCCTGTGCTTGGAGGTAAAAGTTGGTACAACTGTGCTGGCTCTTCAGCAGACAGTATTACATATTCTCTGTTATGTGTAACCCCAGATGTTGCTTATATGAACGGTAGTTCATTTACTTTCATGAAAAGCAAAGCACCTGGTTCCTGTGAGTTTTTGCATGTCTTTGCTGAGCAGAATCTCTCCTCTAATGGAAAACTTTCTTGCAAGCCAAGCCCAGAGAGCAGATACGGAGTGGGCAACTGGCCTGACTAGGCAAGAATTCGGGCCCAGTTACATAACAGTGCATAAGCCACTTACAGCCATGTTTCTGAGCAATGTCATGCTTTGGCAGTATGACCAGAAGGACTTGAACTCATGAGAATTATTTGAAGTTGTAGTTTTTCCTCTCACAGCATCGACCACAAAAATTAATTGGCAGAAAATAATCATTATTCTGAGAAAGAAACCTCACTGTCTACTCAGAGTGCAGAAATGGCAATTAACTTCAGCAATCTGGTCAGAGTCCTGGATTTTATGAAGCGGGTGAATGGTTTCACTTTGTCTCCACCTTTGTTAGGGTTTTTTTTTTTTGCAGTTTCAAACTAACAGCTCAAACCATTACGATGTGCCATCAATGCTTCAGACTAGTATCAGACAGATAAATGCTTTAGTGATCAGTTTGACATGTCTTTTAGTGCCACTTGTTGACAGCTGTGAAAACCTGATGACTGGTGTGCAGATTGTTTTCATGATCCTCAGCGGATCATAATTAAATCTGTCATTGACACAGTTGCTTCTGTGAACACTGCAGTCAAGTCTTTCTTAGATTTTGGGGAAACAGTTGTGAACCAGTTAGCCCACCGCGTTGGTATCACATTTTTACCTCCCTCAGGTCGGAAAAGTACATGCAGGCACTACCAGTAGAGGGGGAAAAAAACAATGATAGCATGATTGTGTTGAGATTTTACAAATTCATGTGAAGAATCAAAATGCAGAAGCTGCTTTTGGTGATAAGCCAATTTTATTGGTATGGTGTCAAATCATAACCCTTTACACCTAGACGAGGTCTAAAACCAGACTCTTTGAATTAATTTAGTTTAAAGACATCCAACAATTCCCTACGAGTGAGCACATCTGTGACAGTGAGGAAGTAGTCTCCCTTTTAACAGGCTGAAATGTTGAACATACCCAGGCTCTATGGGAACGGCCCCCTGCCGTGAGAGGTTTAGTTGGAAGAGAGCAGGAAAGAGAGACAGAGACAGAAAGTGAGAGAGATTGACAGACAGTTTGGCAGGGATGTAGAAAGAGACAAAAGCAGATAGACTAGGACAGAGAGAAAGACAGGGACAGGGGACAGGCCCACAAAAATAACAGCAATAAAAATAAAATACAGCTAACTCGTGCCTTCATCTCTGTATTATCTAGACATGTGAGAAGGCAATACTGTACATGTTCACACGACAACAAAACCTATAATCTTATGCCCATCTAGAGGGTTATAGATCAGTCTATGGTTGATAAAACTGTCTTAGTGTGGATAGAGAGCTAAAATAATTACAAAGAAATATTAAGTTACTGAGATCGCATGAAAAGAATCTGGATAGCACCTAATGTGGAAGTGATACTCTTCACCCTGCATGCACATGCACATGGACACGTATACAATCAAACATTCATTATTGTTTATTTAGGCTGGTTCTTGCAATGCATGAATCACATTTTTTGAATGCTTTGCTCAAGGGCACCCTGGTAATATTTTTTTTTTGTTAGAGTTGAAGATTCCCGGGCAAGGAATTAAATCCCGTGTGTTTGTATGTATGTGAAAAAGAGAGAGAAAGAGGACGAAAGAGATTCTCCCTACCCCTTGTATTGCTGAGAAGAGCCATCAAGCAAAGGCAATAAAGTTGTCAGAGGCTGATATACTCCAGCATTCATACATTTATTGATCTCGTCATTAAATCTTCATCACTATGTTTGTGTGTGTTGTCAGTGCATTTTTGTGAGTGCTCACTGATCTGTTACTCATGTTTTACTACATTACTCTTTGTAACTTGCTAAAAGCTGGTCACAGCAATGATGTCAGACTTAATAGGCAGCAGAAAGCCCCGTAACAGCACTTGATTGCAAATATTATCATTGTTCTATGTCCATGCCCATGTCCTTTTGAGTGTGTCTCTTGTGTATGTCACTGACCTTTAATGTCTACCTTTCTTCAAGAGAGGCAATCATGGATTTTGGTTAGGAGATATTTAAAAACACCTATAGCAGGGTGCAAAAGTTTCAGGCACATCTTTTAAACTTAATCAGTTCTTCCTGCTGCACTTGTTGTGACCAAGTTTTCAAGGTACTTGGCAAGTAGATTATTGCAAGCATGTCGGAGAACTTGCCACGGTTCTGTGGATTGTTCTCTAGGTGTCTAGATCCCAGACCATTAGGAGAATGCAGGGATCAGGAATCTGTGGGCATTATCAGGACCCCTTGTTCTAGGCACTGAAAATTGTTCTTTTGCCTGACTCAGCCTGTCTTCGTGGAGTTGCAGCACTGAAGAATGAATTTGCAGCCAACTGAACTTCTCCCAGAAAATATTGCATGATTGATAAGAACTCCAATAAAAATGCAATCCTAAACACAAGGAACCTCCACCGTACGTCACTGTGAACCCTCATCTTCCCAGGGCTTTCAGGCCCTCTGGCAAACAACTTAGCATGTGCCAAATATTTGAAGACACTGACATCTTTGAAGGGAAGTCAGTTTGATGGCTCTTTCATCTGCTGCACTGCACTCAGGTTCCTTGACCGACCACTGTGTTTCAATTTCTACCTTGACTGTTTGTATGTGCTTCTGCAGAAAAGCTGGGGCAGCACCCCTGGAAACAGCTGCCTGCTGCAAAATTCCTGCCTGTGTGAGACCTTACTGATGCAGGATGAGCACCTTGTGTCTTGGTGCTGTCCTCGCTGTCGTTGCAGTGCAAGATCTTTTAATTAAACTGTCACTAATTCCCAGGCTTCACTTAAAAAATGGCTGAGACAAATGTTTTCATGACACATCTGAAGTGCACAGTACGACAGCTGAGCTAGGAAATGGGTATAAATCTGTTATGTCTTCACAATCTCATCAGTGGGTTTAAATTCTTGCCATGTGTTTTTGTGTGTTTTTAGGGCTCAGCAGTGGCAGTGAGTGTTCAGGGTGATGGAGGGCGCCGCTACAATGATGGACAATGGCACAGCATCATAGCAACAAGGCGAGGGGCCGTGGGAACAATCGTTGTAAACGATCAATACAGAGGTAAATCGTCTAATATTCATACTGACCACTGTGTACATCACCCCTTTGTGTGGGTGGGTGGGTAAGCGTGAATACAAGTGTTTTTATGTCTCCTTGTACATACAAGTGTGTAAGTGTACATAGTCTGAGGCCAACCAAGCATGTGTGTATCTGTCTCTTTTACCTAAATCCCCCAGTTGTTGAGGTATTAGTCAGGTTAATCCTCGCTACTGTGTCTGATGAGAAAAATACTTCTTTACAAACACACAGGCAAACAATTGTTTATTTGATTTCATATGTTACCCTTTCTTTCTGGGTTAGGGTTATGAGCACACATGCATCCACTTACATGCATTTTTCTACACAGGAAGTAAAGTGTCAGCAGCACATTTAAGAGCAGCATCTCTGCTCCGTCTGTGTGTGAACTCAGGATGCATTCAGGCACAGTATTGTATGTGGGTCATCTGTGTTGCAGCATTTTGAACCAAATAGACACTCATTGTACTGTATTTATACACTTTAAACTGGAGAAAATAAACACTTCAGGTCACATTTATGTTCACATAGTGTGAATGAAATGTGAGCTGTTACAGCTTGTGTTGACAGCTTTATTGATTAGAGTAAAAGTTTCTTCAAACATGCGAGGTGGAAGACAGAAAATACACCTCCTGTGTTGAGAGGCTGTGCTCTTCCTCTTTTTTCCTTGCTTTTTTTTTTGTTGCAACGTCTGTCCCAAAATGTTTACTTCTCTCAAGTCACTCTAACTCATTTTCTCGTAAAGCTCTCATTTAATCTTTACATGCGAACTGACTGTCCCACGTCTGCCCCTCTCTCCCTCCACCAGGTAGTGCGTTGGCTTCCAGTGGAAGCACCGTTATTGGAGAGAACACAGGGGTGTTCATTGGAGGAATGCCGGAAGATATATCTCTGCTCAGAAGAGATTCAGGTGAGTCCATCCCTACTCTCTCCCTCAGGCACTGATAATTAGTAACTCCAGGTCATTTTCCAAATAAGGCCTGACTTGCCACTGACAATTTGGGTTTAGAATTTTTGGTAGTTTTAAGCACGAGATTAAACCTTTTAGAGTGACAGTTATGGTTTTTAATCTTGTCTGTCCCACCAGGGGATGCCCGGCTGATGCGCCAGGGTTTCTCTGGTTGCCTGAGAGATGTGAGTTTCAAGATGACTGACAGCCCCTCAGAGGAATGGAAAGCTCTGGACTGGGCTAAAGCCATAAAGAAAATGTCAGTGTATGAAAGTTGGGAGGGATGCCCTGTTCAAACTGAGGATGGAGCCCATTTTCTGGGTCATGGTAGGACCTTGTAGATTGAATATTTGCAATTATTGTTTTAGATTTATTCTTTTTTTCTCATGAAAAATATTCAATTACCTCTCAGTATAGAGATTTGTTTGTATGAGGGATGTCTGGAGAATACTGTACTACAATGTCACATCCTGTGTCGAAGTGTCATACTGATAAATGCTGGTTTGAACAACTTGCATAAAAATGTACCATTGGCTTCAACAGATTTCAGTCTGCATTCTGTCACTTTCTGCAAGCTAATATTTCTACCTCGCTATGTGAAAGAATGGTCATCTCTGAGCTGGCTTGCTAGTAGAAGCCTACATGTTGAAAATGGAGGGTTTTGCTAAGATTTAGCTTGAGCAATCAGACAGGCTTCTTCTTTCTGTGAATAGTAGTAAAGATATGACCAAGCCTCTGAACATAGTTTACTGCGACAACTGGGTTTAAGCTCTTAGCATGGACCCAATAATGAACTCTTTGTTCATTATTGCTGTGTGAATGGACCTGCTCATCTCTACCGACTCATATGTAACATAAACCACATTTATGAATGGTTCTCTTAAGTATTTCATGCGTTTATTATTTTTTGCCCAGTGTTCATCTCCACGAATTTGCAGTCTGTCATCCTCTTTTAGCCAGGTGATAAAATGTCATGATGGAAGCGCCATGTTGTTCTTTCCCCTTGTTCAGGTTACCTGGAGTTGAGCAGAGATGTGTTTAGTGGAGGAGAGGACTTTGACATCTCTATGGACTTTAGAACAGACCAGCTCAATGCTCTTATGCTCTTTACATTCAACACTCAAACACAGGACTACATGCTGGTAAGGACTGACACATTTAAAAGCAAATAAAACAAGTAAGAGCTACGTGCCAAATCATAATCTTGAGTCTGTGTGTGTGTATGTAATTTTAGGTTGAGCTGGAAGCCGGTCTCCTGTCCTTCATTCTTGACTGTGAGGGTCATGTGACTGAACTTCGCCTGTGGGTGGGGCTTAGTTATTGTGATGGAGACTGGAAAAAGCTGTCACTGGCGAAACATGGCGACGTTATCTCTGCTGCTGTTGATGACTGGGCAGAGGAGACAAGAGGAGTGGGCGGAGCAAGGAGGCTGAGAGTTGATACTCCATTATACTTGGGTGGTGTACCCCCTGAGCTCCTACATCCTGCTCTCAACACCCAAAGTCACTCACACGGTGAGATGCATGTGCACAGATAGCTTCTGTTTGTCATCACATCCACAACTTGGAACACACAAAACCTTGTTTTTGGTTTACTTCAACTAAGTTATACATGTCAGAGGATCAGTGGTGTATCAGTTAAACTTCCCTCTACAAGGGCACTACTCACTTACAGTGTATATATATATATATATATATATATATATATATGTATATATATATATGTATATATATGTGTGTGTGTGTGTGTGTGTGTATGTATGTGTGTGTGTGTGTGTATATATGTAAATAATGTAAAAATGACTCCAAAGGAACGTTGTACTTGATAAAGAATTGAAACCAAAACAAGTTTTATATGAATTTGTCAAAAAAGATGTGCTCACGGTCTTTCTTTTGTCTCTACCTCCTCTCTCATTCCTTCTCTCTTCTCATGCAGGCCTAGGGGGCTGCATAAGGGGTCTTACCATTCGAAGTGATGAAACAAACCCCCTTATCAGTCAAAGTATTAATCTGTCTGTTGCCTCCCGCCGCTCTGTTAGAATTTACTTAGATGGCTGTCCCACCAGTGACAGCCGGTACAACTGCAGAGGAAATGATTCAGTGTTGGTCTACACTGGAAGAGGGACACAAGCTACAGATTATAATCTGCAGCCTTTCAGTGGTAAGGACTCACAGTGATATACTCTTAGACATATTTTTTATTATCTGTCTCATTTTATGTGTCTAAAGAATGTAATTTTTTCATTGTTCACAGATTAAAAATATATATATAGAATGTAAAAATATGATTCTTACAAAACTTTTTTTTGTATGTTTTTAACTCTCTGTACCCCAGATGAGACTTTCAGTAATCTATATTGTCACTGTTACATAACATGCCAGCAAGCAAAGTTAATTTGTATGGCAACTTTCATATAGTGTGTGTGCTTTTTGATATGTGACAATTTATTTATTTTTTTATATATACTGCACTGTGTTGTGTCATTTAATTTCAGATCAGTTTTAAGTTTTGCTGACTAAATGTAGATATATTACTTTTAGTTGTGCCATTATTGTGTACAGATACAACCCTCCGTGAACTGGATACAATCTAGTTTGCAGAAAAATCTGATTTGGCAACAGTGAATTTCTTAATTCTGTTTGAATTCATGAGACTTTACATAATTACAAATAATTTTCTGTCTTCTTGTATGCATTGCCTCCGTCCTCCGTATGCATAAACACACAAGAGTACTTGTACAGGTTTATAGCCTTGGCTGCCGGAGGTTGGGCAGTTGGCCCTTGGCAGAGAGGACGCAGCAGAGGCAGAGGTAAGACATCTAGTAAACCTCCTCTCCATTAGTCTCTGCTGTCTGGACTCAGCTTTTCTTCTCATGTCGCTTACATCATCTCTGTGTCCTCATTATGTCTGTGGGGATGTCTGTTGTTGTGGTTGTCGTGGTGGCTTCAGGTGTGATTAGGTTTAAACAATTAGAAGAGTTGGTGCACAAAACTTTACCAGCTCATTTAGTGAAAGTGCATGTCACCTAAGACGGTATGAAACATGACAAAAAATAAAAGAGCAAACCTGAGAAAACAAGTGCAATTCCAAAAGCATCAAAGTCTTTATTGTGATGATTTTGGGACAATACATGTGGCTGCAACACAGTGTGCTTGGAGGACTGATTGGCTTATTCTCAGCCAATACAAGCGCAACAAATATGCACCAATGAAATTTTATGAATACTATATTCAGTTTCTGCCTGTAGCCAGTACTCCATCCTCAATTCTACACACTGGACTTCTAAATATGTAAGTACTCAAAAACATACATATTTTGATCAGATTTGCCTTATGCATGTGTGATTGATTTGTTGTGTTATGATTTTCTGTGTTTAAAAATAAGTAGGAAACATCCCTGTCTGTTGGAGTTTGTCTTTGTTCTCAGGGGGTTTTGGATGTAAATGCACTAATATCTTACAATATGTGAGACTTATCCAGGGCTAGTGATATTACATGTGCCTGACGGTATGAGAGATTGATAAAGCCTCTATAAAGGGCATCCCAGTAAAAGGCTGTTAACCCGGAATGGCCTATGTGGTCCCTTGTGTAATATAAAGCTGCTCATTAGTAGTGAACGATACACTGGTAGGTCTGGAATGCTATGACCACTGAGGGGAATGGAGGATAGGGAGGGAGGAAGTGCTTAAAACATTAAGAACTTAGGGAGGAAAGGGAGGATGGAGGACAAGGACTGAGAGGAAAGGTGGAAGGAGGGAGGAAGTCAGGAAAAGGGGGAGGGTGGACAGAAATACAGAGTAAGCTGCAAGATGAAGAATGTAATGATAAAACAGGGCATAAGAATTGGAGAGGGAAGGTGGGAAAATTATAAGGGAAAATTATGTTTATAATGCAGCTTTTAAGTATTAAAATCACCAGCATTATTATGAGGAAATAAGAAAGTATTGCTACAAAGGAGATCAAAGTGATGATAGACTGAGGAACAGAACTCAGTGTGATTTATAATAACAGAATCTCTTTCAATTAAGTTGTGATACCTCCTTTTTAGAGTAAACCAATATTCTCTTGGGCCGGCAGAGAGACAAGCAGAAACATTGAGGAATGGATGGAGACAGAAAATGATGAGGTAGTGAGTCAGAGGGAGGCAGGAAGGTAGAGCGTGAGGAGGGGACCGCAACCATCCTGAAGGACTGACGTGTCAGAGAGAAAGAGAAGGGGAGTGCTGAAGAAAAGGAGGGAGGCTGATTGGTGTGAAATATAGCCCAGAATGAATGGCCGGCTGTATTAAATCAGTGCTGAAAAAGTTACTACTCTCATAAATACTATTTATGCTAATGGTGAGGTATGATTTACTGGGCCTATTAAAACACACAGAGATGGGGGGATGCTTTTTCTCTAACCTCATGTTCTCCCAACCTGTTGGTTTGCTTCCCTTTCATGTTTTCCTTTAATTCTTTTTTCCCCCTTTCCTCTTCCTGGCCTTTATGTATTTATTTTGTCTTTATTTATTGTCTTTGATTATCCTGTTTTTTTTTTCCCAAAAGAAAAGGTTAGTTAGCCGTGTTGCCCATAAAGAAACCTCACGAAGAAGCATCACTTTCAAGTGGAGGTGTCATCTGTTTGTCAAACAACCTCTTAGGATAAGATTTATAGCCTTCGCTGCATGTCTATGACGCTTGCGTGCTTAGCTGACATCAACTAGCCAGCAAACAAACACATCCCAAATGTTTTTGGCTTATTACCCTGATTGCTTAAAGACCTTTCTGTGTCTTGTTCTACATCATTTTTTAATAATTTGGCCTCTTTCTCCTTCCCCCTAGTACCTGGGTCAGTACCTCCTCCCACCTCTGTACAGACTTTGAACGGCTTCAGTGCCAAGGTGAGCTGGGCTCCACCCACTGGTGACATCAGAGGCATGATTGACAGATATGAGTTGAGAGCCTATGCCACACACCAGATGGAAGCGCCACCTGTCAAAGCCACATACCTGGCTAATGGAAATTTCACAGGTAAAATAAATCTTTGTTGGTGTAATTCTTTTTTTTTTCTGTGGCACCAGTACATAGATGAAATAACAAAATACAATTGCAATAGCATTTTAAGTATTCATTATTTATGAAGACAAATTATTTGTTCATGATTAAAATGACTCAAAATAATTTTGCATCTATTCACGTTGTTGGAAGTCATTATTTATAGGTCTCCTGCAATGTTCTTTTGAGAACTTTAAGGGCATTTTGGCTCTCTGTAAAAACAAATTTTCACTGTCTTTTACAGTCACTCTCCTTCCATCTCTCATACAAACTCACACACATATTGTCCCGGGCAAGCCTGTTAATGTCTCCTTGGCGAGTCCCCAGCTTTAGCAGACTGTCTCCATTTGGACCAAGACACTCAAGACTATCCCAATGATGTCATACCCTGGCATTGCTCCTCTTCTCTCTCTCTCTCTCTCTCTCTCTCACACACGCTCATTTTTCCATCTTTCCTCACTTCATCTTTTATACTGATGATGATGTCTGCATCCACTGCTGCTATTCGTCCCTCCTCTCATCCACTCTGCCATGTCTCCAGGCAAATATGAAGATGAGCCCTCTGTCTCCGTCTTTCTCAGTGTCTACCGCCCTTCTCCCCATCCCCTCCCTCTCGCTTTGCCAGACATTATGTCCACCATGATACGACTTCTTGTTAATTTATGATGGCCTCGACACCTGACTGCAGAATTACACCAACGGCTAAAAAACACAGAA
Organism: Aulostomus chinensis; assembly: GCF_037954235.1. Lineage (NCBI taxonomy): Eukaryota > Metazoa > Chordata > Actinopteri > Syngnathiformes > Aulostomidae > Aulostomus > Aulostomus chinensis. Next base: position 25,292,225 of record NC_141321.1, read on the forward strand.
CGCAAATGAGGGTGTAATGGCAGCGGAGTGGGGCCCTGGCCCCTAATTGAATTAAAAGACATGGGTGACAGAGAGACAGAGAGAGAGAGAGAGAGAGGAAGGAAGAAGGTGCGTGAGAGAGAGAAAAAAAGACAAGTAGAGGGTGACTGGGGATGAGTGGGTTTGGCGAGCCTGGAAGAGAAGAGAGTGGATGTAAAGAGTGACTGAGGAAATACCAAGAGGAGCGGAGCAGGCCCACACAGGAGGACAAACCTAAGACGTGAAAGCAGTAAATTTATTCAGCAACAGCAGGACTTTAAATTCACCATTGAAGCATGTTGCTGCAAACTTCATTAAAAGGGGTTTCAAGAGGTAATTTGCCAATGTGTTTGGTTGATATGTTGACTCTGTGGGTCTTTTAGAAGACAGGATCTCTTTGAATTTGATTATATCACATGGTCAACTGGTAAAGAACATATGGGAAAATGAATTTAGTGTCAGCTCTGCCTGTAATAATGTTTTTATTGGACAGTTCATTACACACTTTCTCAGAACTTTGGATGAATTATCATCTTAAAAAGGCCACAGTGTTTTTTCTGACTATTTGTGTGGCCTCATAACAACTTTAGAGCAATGATGGGGGAAGAGGGATGCAACGGTCAGACTCTAATGGATTCATGTCCAGCATTTCAACTTCAAAGCCACAAGGGCCGGAATAAATGCAGTATCTCCTCTATGAAATGCACTTATCTTGACCTCTCACTGTCTATATTTCTGCCTCAGCCTCACTTCCTCTCTGACAGACTCCCTTCTCTTCCAGGTGTGTTGTCTGGTCTGACTCCCTCCACTCGATACATTGTCACCGTAAGTGCCTGTATGCCTCTTGGCTGCACAGAGAGTCTTCGTAATGACAACGGTGATGATAATGATTTGAGATCGATCCTCACAACGCCGGAGGAAGGTACAGCACAAGCACAGATATAGACCCACACACATGCGTGGTACACACATTAATGGAACGTATCTCTCTTTCCATCCGTTACCAGAAGCAATCCTTTGTGATGGCATTTCAGTGTAGACACACAGAGAAACACGCATCTGAACACACACATCTGATGTCTCCAATGATGGAGATTTGTACTTGTAAGAAAAGAAAAGTGAGACACAAAAAAGTGACAGTTCAACATGAAATAAACAGGAGATGGAAAATCTGGAGACATAGAATAGCTGGGAGAGTAAAAATAGAGACACTTTACAACTCAGTGAAGGACACATTGTATGGAGGAGTGACAACAGAAGTGCAAGAATAAAAAAAGCTTCTTCTTTATATGATAGTCTCCACATTAATCTGTGTTGGACTAACTGGCCTTGTTGGGGAGATAATGTGACAGCAGGGGTCAGTGCAGAGACAGCAAAAATCAATCTGAGGTAAAAGAAAAAAACAGATTACTGTATTGATTCTCACTGAGCCCCGAGTTAAGACACTGTACTGTGTTAGAAAGAAGAACTCATCTAATTTTTAAAACACACGTAACCTCATATAGTCACATTTTTATTCGCTCCCCCTTGAGCACAAGAACATTTCTTTTCACCTTAAGGATGTGCAGTTTTTGTGTAGAGCATCACTGTGAAGAATCATTTCAGGTTGAATTACAGCAATTAAAACTCCAACATCAAACACTGTTGACCTCTGCATTTGTTTGTCAAATTATGTCATAATTTTGTAATTTAAAAAAAACAACATTTTTGACGATAAAACTCTGTTATCAGGTAGTTTTATTGTTGGTATAGTTTGTTGCATTTTGTACTCTTTAATTGTAAGTGACTGTGTTCCCTCCAATAAATAAATATCATAGGATATTCAATTATATTCCAGCTCCTGATGGCGTCTCTCCTCCAGCAGCACTCTCATCTCCCTCAGCTCTCTCTGTCACCTGGGATCCTCCAGTAAGGTAATACTTGAACTTGATACAGTATACATGTATATGGCCATATTTTTGTGGAGGTACCTTGGCCAGTGCATGCAGCAGTCTTACTTTTTAATCATTTTCTGGTCTTAAAACATAATCTGCATGTGTAACTATGTATTTTATTGACCAGTGGATGGTGCACAGGTGGGAGAACAGGATGCAGAAAAATGTTAGGCTCCTTTAAATGTGAAATGGCATCTTAAAATTCCTTTTATTCCCCTGCGCAAGATCACTTTCTTGATTCAAAAATATGTTAGAATTATTCAGACAAAGAAATGGAGATGCCCTTGATTTATATGCCAACACAAATGCCCCATGCCATTGTGACTCTATACTTGTTAAGACTCACCGTGCTGCATTTGTCTGTGCACTTGCATGGTTAAAATCGGGCCTGACGTTTCATCAGTCATTCTCACTTTGTGTCTTGGATGCAGGCTTATGATGGATCTGGTTAAGTTTAGTTGCTTTTAGTTGTTGAATAAGTACATTATGGATCTTATGTCACCAAAGTTAAGTTCAGTTAAGATATCATACGATTGTTGTGTAAAAAGGACAGTAAGGGTAATGGTTGATATTTGATAAGTGTCTACAGTACCGTGGTGGAAAAATTTGATTTTCCTCTATCGTTTATTAATATTTTCCCTGTATATACTGTAATTTTAGAAGTGAAAGTGCAACATCAAATTACTATAATATGCTAAATATAACATCATTATGACTAACCTCTTCTCACCTTTTGTTCCACTGATAGGCCCAATGGAGGCATTACAGAGTACCTCCTTTATCACAACGACCAAATGGTCTACAGGGGGAAAGACAGACAACACAACATCACTGGTAAAGAGGAGAAAGAGAGAGAGAATGTGTTTATTGTATACATGCACGCGTGCCTGTGTGTGTGTGCCTCTGCATAACTGTGACTGTGAAAGGATGGGGCCTCAGTGTAAAATGAAGAGGGGAAGAGTGAAGAAAAGCAAAATGGAGTGGGGGATTAGCATTTGAAAGAGGGACGGGCTTCTCAGTCCTCACCAAGGGAATAGCACTTTAAAAGAGCACTAAACACACACACACGTAAATGAAGCAGCAGAGAAACAAAGAACACATAACAGTAGCACACATACATAAACACAATTTGCCTCAAAAGCCTTCAGGATGGAGACTGTAAGTAGGTACAGAACACGTGTCACACCGACACGCCTGGTACATAGAGCATCACTGTGTGTGTGTGTGTGCGCGTGTGTGTGTGTGCGGGGGGGGGGGGGGGGGGGTACTTTACCTGCTACACTAGCTCCGTCTTTGTTACCGGCAGCTGAGTCCTGGCCTTTTATTTTGAGATTTTTTTTTTTTGTCACAGTAGAATTCTCACTAGAAGTTATCAATACTTCTGTTTTTTCATCAGTGTTAGTCAAACAATATCAGCTTCACGGACTCCATTTTGATCAGTCTAACAATATCAGAGAAGGATACACATGTATTCTATTGATTTATTTTTATTAAAAAAATTCTATTTAAATTTTTTTTTTAAATCCATTTTCCATAAGAAAACGTGTCACTGCTGCTTCACATTGCCTCAGGAGCAAAGATAAATTTATTTCTCAACCCATTTTAAAAAAAGATTTGTTTTGTTTTTCGCATAATTCACAGAAGTTTATGCCAACTTGTTGTACCGTAGTTGCTGACAGAGCTGGAAAAAGTGTCAGCCATGAAAGAATAGACATCTGCTGTTGGGGCCCTTGGCAGGTGCACCCAGGTGTGGTGGTCAGTGTAGCAGCTTCAGTTGATTATAATGGAAGCTCTCTGTTATGACAGCTGTGTCACGCCATGCTTGAACCTGGTGTTTCCCAGCCTGAGACTGATATTAATAGATGCACACTGTGAGACATATTTAAGGCTTTGAAAGTGTTTTTGTGCCTGTCTGTCTCTCGACGTCTTAATGGTTTTTTTTTTATTGTTTGTTTCAGGTCTTGCTGTGTATTCCACTCATGTCTTGGTGTTGGGTGCATGCACATCCTTGGGATGCACTAACAGTTCACAAGTGACCATGCTGACCTCTCAGCTTCCTCCTGGGCCTCTTCAAGCACCAACTCTTACCCTGCTGGACTCACGGACCATTCTAGTGGAGTAAGCACCCGCACACATTTAAACACTCATGACTCCCACTCCCACCAGTCAGTCAGGTAAATGCATTGTGGAGGGACACACACACACACACACACACACACACACCCTTCACACCCTTTAGAGCATTGACTATGTATGTGGAACCGATGCTTGGCGATGTAATTGTGGGAAAAAAAAGGTTCACTAAATCATTAATTTACATCCTGCATTCACAGCATGTATGTGTGTCACTGTAGTTTTAGTAGGACATTAACAACTCAAAAATGATAGCGATAAAATGATTGGATGTCTGAGCAAATACAATCAGACACACTTGGCTGTGTTTTTCAGTTGGGGTGCATTTTTGAAGGGAATAGAGGGATGCTGTCAAGTGTTGCATCGCCCCAGTGAACCTTGATCTCAGCAGACAACTTCACATGTGACATAGAAAGTATGTCGAAGTCCTTGGTGCTCCACAGAGCGGGCAAGTGCGTACAGCACCGACGCGGACAGGTTGATATCCTGAATTGGCGAAGTACAGCAGGAAGAAAAACGGGTTTAAAGGGAAAATGAAATCGATTTTTTTAAAAGAAGAAAAAAGGCAGCATCCTACAGTTACTTTAACCGTACAGAATATTAGTATGCACATGACTTTTCACCTTTAGAGGGAAGTTACAGAAGAGGATGGATCTCTTCTACTCTTTTTCCATCTTGATCCTGTGTCTGTGTGTCTGTGTCTGTTTTTGTGTTTGTCTGTGTGTGTGTGTGTCTATTATGTGTTTGTCCTTAAGAGTCGATTTGTGTGAAACCCATTAGTGTCCTGACTGTCACTTACTGTGGGACTCACCACAGGAGGGCACAGTGCCATTCATAGTTGCACACGTGTGTGCTGGCACACACACACACACACACACACACACACACACACACACACACACACACACACACACACAATAAATAACAAATACAAACTAATTTTTTAATCCACAATACATGTGCTTTTGTTAGCATCTGCTTGCAAATTTTTATAACATACTGATAACATGTAATGTTTACTCTTTCCCAACATACTGACAAATTCCACAATAGATCTGAAATTGAACACACCCTTCAGTTAATCAGCCTGCATGAGAACATTTTATGAATATGGCCTATTAAACCCAGCCATGTTAACACTGGACACCACAAAAACCAACGCATGTGTGTAGTGTGTCATCCTTGAGAGTTCTGCTGTTTGCAGGACAAGGAAATGTACTGTATCGTACCTTGAGTATTTAAAATGTTTTCAGCTATAAATTCAGCAGGTGTGGGAAGGTTGCGTATTGCCTTGTTAGCACATTGGTAAAAGGCAGAGGTTGAGAGATCATACATGGTCAATATCTCACTACTGTGCCTGTGAGAAAAGCTGAGAAAGACGAAAGGAAGGAGAGGATCTGTGAGAAATGAGAAGACAGAGACAGGGAGAGGCCACCAGTAGAGGAAAAGATAAATTGTAAGCTTCAAGGGAAAGATTGAAGGGAAATATAAGGAATAAAAAAGAACAAGGAAGTGAGGGTGAGAGACTGTGAGAAAGGTTGAGGTAGGCTATAGGATGCGGACAAAGCAATATCAGCAGATTTATTCTTTGCCCTCACCTCACACTGCCTGACACAAATGCATTCATACACATGCAGCAGATACAGCTGCAGAAATACCCCCACACTGTCAGGCATGACTGTCAGAAATACACAGGAAACCTGGTGTCAGGACATTAAACATATACACTCAACGACCACTTCATTATCAATTGAAAAACTTGTGTGATCCAATACAACAGCTTTGCAGAGATAACTATGATCAGTTCTGACGACTGACACTGTCAGAGGGGTTTAAGTCAACTACACGCTTATTATTGAGGTTTTAGGCTGCAATGGAACTGAACTCCACTGGGTTGAGAGCTGTTCTTATTATTTTGGTCAGTCTAATTATAAGAGGAGGAGAACTATTCAAAAACAGAAGCATTGTAAGCTTCCTAAACACAAGCGTAGGTGAGTGTCCCGCTTAACAGTTTGGAATGAATCCTCTTTATTCAACTTTCGTTGAGTTTGTTTGAATGTATCGTTAGTAATTATTTAATGACATCAGTGGTGCTTTATGGAGTATAAAATGTAGTGACACCGGAAAGATTGGAGGGGGAGATGGTATACAAGTTGACCATTTTAATAGATTTTGGTGCAAATATGAAGCCCACAGCATCATGTGAGCATGTTTGAGGTTATTATGAACCAGTTAGTTTCATTTCTTAACGCACTTTTAGAACCAATGATTTTCCAAAACCATTAACACAGTGAATTATGATACAGATTATTACAATTCCCCTTTGATTTGGCTTCTCAAAAGTGGGCATATATCACACTGCTAATCGACAGCATATAAATCGTATATAAATGTGATAGATTAGCCACAGAAGCTAATTGTGTGCTAACACACACTCATCACTCATTCAAAAACTGGCTTTTAATGGGAAGAACCATGAAAGGAATCCATCACATTCTAAAATTGCCTCCCCCTGCTACCATGCCAAGGGGGTTGGGCTTTGGGATTTGCAAGAATTTCAGCACTACTGATGAGAAAAATGTTTTTCTCTTCCAGAGATGACTTCCTTGCCGTGTCTCAAAATGAATAAACTTCATCAGATACTTTGGAACTTGCACAAAGTGTAAAGTGTCTCCACATCCATCATTCTTAACACATTTATATCTCTGGCCAGTGCTGCTACAATGCTGTCCTGTGCAGGTTACAGTTTCATGAAGTAACTGTAGTCCTCATGAAATCATGAACTCTTGACATCATAACTCAAACATCTGTCCAACCATCCCAGCAAGGTAAAATAAAATAACATTCAAGCATGAGCTTTTTGGGGGTGAAAACATATTCAGCGTTCTTAGAAAGTCTTCAATCCATTGAAAGTTGTTCTGTAATGACAGTGAGATTGTTTACATGATTAAGCACAGTTCTGTGTCCTCTCAAAATCTGTCTTTTGATGAGGATGACTTTATTGTTATGAATACAGAAAGGAAAACACTATTTTACAAAGGGAGTAGAACAATTTGGGGCTGTATGTCGGAAACTTGAGTTTAGCGTTGTGTTTCTGTCCTCTGGCAGATAACACATCTGCAAGATACAACACTTATTTGGGGGTATTTACATGGACTTATTCAATTTCCGGAAGACTTCTTCCTGCTCTGTCTATACAATGACCTTAGAGAACATGGTTTTTGGCTCCAAAGTAAGTTTTGACATGGCTCAATAAACATGCAAACACACACACACACACACACACACACACACACACGCACACACACACGCACAGATTAGACAAGGGATGCCGAACAAAATTTAAATTTCATTCTCTTTTCCAGCATTCCTGGTCTTAATTGTAACTTTACAGTAAGGACATAAGTGTGTCTACTTGCTGAGGATCAAATATGAAATTTAATCTTCAATAAAATTTCTGTCTTACAAATAAGCAGTAAGTTGGTTAATGACAAATTCAATAAACATACTTATCTCAGATTTAATGGGGTAAAACTAAAGAACTATAAGTGGAAGAATGTACTTTGTTACTTTCCTTTTTGTGCTCTCCCTCCATCCCCAGGTGGTCCCGGCCTTCTCAGGTCAATGGTGTCTTAGAGTTCTATTCCATCTTCCTCTCACATGGCGGGTCAGAGCCTTTCTTGGCCTATAACAGCTCAGATCTTTTTGAAGACCACACTCTCCGCAACCTAACCCCTGGGACAGCCTACACCATCACACTGGCTGTGAGTCCTTCACTCATTTACCTGTTTTTGATTCACATCATCACTTTCATCCATACATTACTGTGTTTGTGTGCATGACAGGCTTGCACAGGAGGTGGGTGCACTTTAAGTGCCCCCGTCGAAGCTCAGACTGAAGAGAGCACCCCAGAGAACGTTCCTGCACCGACAGTCACTCCTTTGTCCCCCCATGCACTTAATGTCAGCTGGACACCTCCTGATACTCCAAATGGTGGGTAGACTCATATTTTCTTGCATACGTCCACTGATACGTAGCTCAGAAACAGCTAATGTGCGTTTTTCCTCTTTGGAATGAATTAGTGCAAACAGCTTTCATTTATCAATATGGAAAAATGTTGTTTGTTTTTAAATGAAATTATGTGAGATCCAGTACAGTGATTTGAAACTAGAATTAGAATATATATATAAAGGAAGAAGTATTTACAAGAATCTGGTGACAGGAGCTTGAGACAGTAGTTTGTCAGTGTTTGCAATAACCCAGTTTTGTTACAAAACTCACAGATATCAAGTCCTTTACACTGAACTGGTCTCCCAAACGTGTGACTGGAAAAAGAGCAGAGAAATGCTTTGTTAGGGAAGGGAATCAGATGAAATGAATGAAAAAAGGAAAACCATAAAAAAGTAAGAAAAACCCAAAAGAATAGAGACAGAGGATTGGGAGGGATGAAGATGGGGTAAGGGAACATATAATTTAAGAGAGAAGCTGACAGACACCTGGACTGGCAGGACGGTGCCTGACTGCGCTCCTTTAAGTGGATGAAAAGTGCTCCCTTTTGACTGAGGAAGAGAACTGCAGGCTGGAGGCACATCGACCCACAGTGGCTGCTTTCTCTCCCTCAGCTCTTGCTTTTATGTTATTTATTCGCATGTAATTAAAATGTGTAGAACAGAGCCGTGATCCTTTATCTGTTCTGGAAGTGAATTTGGAGATTTAGAGAGAAAAGATTTAAAGTGTCCTATGCAAAACAGGACAGATTTACTTGGAAGTGCGATGACAAAATGAAATGTTTTAGTGAGAAAGGTGAAAGTGATGCATCATCATCATCATCATCTTCACATCTGTAGTCCTGGAAATACATCATAAAATCAGATATTTGCCAATATTCTGAAACTCTTCGGCCACATCTTGCTTGCATATTATTTTACCAGTAAAAAAAAAAAAACATCGTCCGATTTTTTTTTTTTTCAACCTAGAATTTGAAATGTGGATGTATCATCAATCTGCAACTGTTGATGTTCACATGAACTTAGAAATCAAATAGAAATGTACAGGGAACAGACAGAAGTCGTGGTCGATATAAAATTGGGATCACAATGTTCATTATATCAAAGCATAAACAACTAACACAAGGCTATAAAACATAAAATGAGATATGATGTTTTTTGATAAAGTATCGTAATATAGCACAGTGTCAGATGTTGCTTTTGGAATGATCTCCTATCTTTTAACATTACAAAGTTTCCTAATACCAAGTGACTGAAATACATTAAGTCCCCGCTCTATATTATTTTCCACTGGTAATACTTCAAAGGAATTATCAAGGAGTGTATTAACAAGTGAAATCAAATGAATAGAGGGATGAAAACCATCTGAGGATTTCCCAGCCCATTTCACAGTCTTTTACATACAAATGCACTGCCACATATTATCAAATGTTATTGCCATGCTCGTTAAAGTATGTGTAATTCCATAATGCGAGTGTGTGTAATGTGAATCGTGTGTGTTTTACACTTAATGCCACATGAGTGCATTTCACACCATAAACCCTGTGATGTGTGTGCATATTACCCTGGATAAATTACTTAAAGCTTTTCTCATCTGATGACAGAAATTTATAACAAGGGAGACACTTAATCATGATTACCTGATTACCTCATGCTTAATAAGCTTTAATTTTAGCTTAAAAAGAAAGAGCGCAGTGCCTTTTTTTCATTTGCCTTTTCTTTCATAAATGGGCGGCAAAAATGACGATGATGATGGTGATGGGTTCCAGTGGAGTGAGATTCTTGTTATTTCCCCTCTCTCTCTCTCTCTCTCTCTCTCTCTTGCTCTCTCGCTCGCTCTCTCGCTCTTTCTCTCTCTCCCCCCTTCTCCCCAATTCCACAGGGATTTGTGGGGGATAATCCTCTCGGGGATTAGGTCGGGGCAACACGCAGACAAAGAGGGGAAATAAGCCTGTTATGCATTCGCTGCTTCATTTCCCAACCTGTCTTTATTACAACCTATACTGATATGGGCTTATTCACACACACAAGCACACAGACGTTCGCACACATAAGCATGCACACACACACACACACACACACATATACACACTCTCTCACATGCATGTGATTGGGCACATTAAGAGCTTCCCAGATGTAACTGCCGTCCACAGGGTTTTTGTGTCTTCATTTCCCTGATAGGTGTGTATATCTGTATTGGGCAATAATAAAACCCACACATGATTAAAGCAGAATAGACTCTTAGTTCTTAGCGCTGATCTTTTGAGCCCCCTGTATGCATTTTTATTAAGGAAAAGCACATTTGGCACTGTTTCATTTTTTATTAGGTGAATGTAATGTAATTATTGGGCCGGTCTATGTGTGTGGATATGTGTGGGTTCCTGTCTTCTTGAGCATGTGGAGTACTTATGTGTGTGTCTGTCGAATAGTTTGCATGTGGACACCTATTTGGACCCCATTTGTATGTGTGCATGTTCCCTCTTACACAAGAGTCCTTCTCCGGGCCTTCATCCCTGTAATTCCTTTGGTTACATTTCGTGTCAGTGCTGTGTTCATTTTTGGATCTGACGAGAACACGACGATAGGTCCGTTTTCATTTACATGTTGATCCAAGGACCCATGCTGCATCCTAAAGAGTGATTGATAATTGATTGCCAGTCCAGACATCTAGTGGCCAATATGAACACAGGGTGACCAGCATCTTCATCTTGAATGTTAGAGTTATGCATGAAAAGACAAAGTGTAACACAATTTCAAACCAATACACAGAAATGTGATTCATAAATGAATGGATTTGTTTTACCTCAGCTGTTGAATGAAGGCAATCTGCTACTTTCCTCGGTTCTCATTAATATCTCACATCTCATCTTTGGTGTGAAAGTCCACGTGGTTTTGGTGGTGAAAGGTCAAGGTCACTGTCCCCTCACATGTGCACGATATCTGTCCGATTCTCATATCTCAGGAAAGCCTTTAAGGAACTTCAAATGAACTGAAAAGATGTTGATCAAAGGTCAAGTTTTATGAATAATTAAAATTTTGTCCAGTTTATAAAAATATTTCTTTTATTTAGGCTAAAGACCAAATCAGACCAAATCCAGTGCTGCAGATTTGATTTGAAAGCAATGTTACATTGTAGCTGCAGGTGTTTTGGCCACCACAAAGCTTCATCCCAGAAGAGATGAACTTGAGTTCACTTTGAAAGACACACAACCTCACATCGTGCTGCAGCAGCCACAGATCACACCTGAAGATGCCTTCAACTGTTTCCCGAGTAACAGACAAACAGACTGATCACCGACATCTGGCAAGCAGTCCAGTGTGCACCACGAAAACTGTAGCCTTCCATTGGTTTGTGTTCATCTGTTTTCATTTCAAGAAGTGGAAATGCTGAGAATCAACATCCTCTCATTTGTTTTTAATAGCAGTTGGCGAACACTTCCCGCACTTATATCACACCCCCTGGCCTTGCCTGCACCCCCGCACAACTACAGCAGGGCCTGATTTGGTCTGAAACTGACCTTATTGTGACGAAATGTTTCCCTCTTGAATTAATATTTTTCTTCTGTTTCTTGTGCATGATCAAATCACTCGTTGTCTTGACAGGTGTCATCACCAGCTACGGTCTCTGGGTGGACGGCGTTCTTGTTTTAAACTCCAGTTCCTTCCAGAGGTTCTTTGTGGTGCAGGGACTTTCTCCGTGGAGCCGACATGTGCTCCGACTGCAGGCCTGTACTGCACGTGGCTGTGGCAAGGGACCGATGGTCAGTCAAGTGTTCACTGGTGTACACCCCCCCTCCTCAAACCCCCCAAAAAACACATACCATATGAGTCATTGCTGGGAAGTTTCTGCATGTTGTCTCTGTCTTCTCCGCTAGAACTAAAGCTGCAGCAGTAAAAGTCTATTAAATTGTGTACAATTTTCATATCACGACATTTGGTGCAAAAAAGAATACTTTTATCAGAATATTGCAGATTATTGTTGCATCTAACCAACACATAGAAGCATATAAACTTCACACCTTTATATACTCTGTGTGAATGTATGTGTGTGTCTACGTGTATGTGCATGCGTGCCACTGGGTGTCATAAAGGTGATCGATTCTCTCAGCTCAATAACGAGGGTTGGCGGAGCGACAGTGACATTTGGTAGGAAATGCCACTCCATGCTCAACGATGTCTCTGACAACAGGCCATATTTTGGGGCATTTTTCCAATATGGGAGCCATATTTAGTCAAACACCGCAAGAACAGCTGACACAGCTGAACAAGAGAAGAGGGAGAGCGCAGGGGCAGGATGAAGAGGAGAAAATGCGAAGAGATCAGGGAAGGAGGGAATGGAGAGTAAATGGTCAGAGCAAAACAAGAGATGAAGTGGTAAGAAAGGAAAGACAGGCACCAGAGGAAACAGTAGAAGGAGAGAGGAACGTGGAAACGAGACAGCAGACAAAAGCAGGATGATTGAAAGACAGAAGGAGAGGTGAGAGTGGGATGAGAAGAGAGGAGGACAAAATCAAAATGTGACAGGAAAGAAAAAAGATGAGCAAATAAAGACAGTATGACTAGATATTGAGATGTGTATCATTCTTGTTATGGTCAATGCCACAACTAATTCATGAGATAAAATATAGCATTGATTATCAAAAGGGGGTCGATTTTTATTACGTTTTTTTTTTTTTTAATTTTGATGGTCATTGGACATCAAGAAAACAATTTGTGAGTAGTTTTGTTTATGCGCACAAAAGCCCGCATATTCAGAAAATGTATCTGTTACACCAGTTTCTCAGTGTAACAAAGTAAATATAGAAAATATGCCACAGTGCTTGTGTTTCTGTTACATTCTAATGCATTAAGCATCACTTGCTTGTGTGTTTCCCTCCATGAAATCAGGTGGAGATGCACACATTGGAGATGGCCCCAGAAGGCCCAGTACTGCTGGAACTGACCAATCAGAGCTCTCGATCACTTCGAGCTCGCTGGACAGCCCCACCCAGACCAAATGGGAACTTGAGATACACTGTGTTCTACAAAAGCAAAGGTAACACATATAGATGCATTAATGCTGAAAACACAGACAGTAGTCAATCAGCAGGTTAATATGCTAGAATGACAAGTTTTTTTGAATCTTTGAGCTCACAAGTTTATTGATTGTTATGTGAATATGCATGTACATGTAAATGTACATGTGTAGACTGATTAATTATTATGTTTTAAATCAACTGTGTTTTTGAGTCGACAGTTGCCTCTGCTGCCTCCTGTAAGCGCACAACTGCTATTCTCACTACTTATATCAACACCGTTTTATGACGAATCCTTAAATAAGTGGAACAGGACAAATATTGCTGGAGATAAAAGTCCACATCTACACGCACACTCCTCATGTACACAGCAGAGTATTGTGAAAGTCAGGCATGAAGTAGTGGCCCGAAGCATAATCAAACCACAGTGGTGGAGAAAACAGAAGAAAAGCTTTTGTCAGTGACTCACAAGAGGAGACGATTCAGGAGTCCAGAGCAAAACACAAGTATGAAGGTTGAGGAGAGAACAAAGGCAACTTTTGGTAAAACAATGGTAGGGAGAGAGGGGAGATGAGAGACTCACATTTCCATAGATGTATTAGAAAAGATTGCAAACAAAACAAGACAATACATGACGAACAACAATACAGAGAAGGAGGCCAACAAAATAGAAAAGGACGAGTGGACATGGAAAGAAAAGGAGGAAGAAGAAAATTGAACAAGATGAGAACAGGGGAACCAGTGAGCACACTTGCGCACTGATCCTTTAACTTACACAGATTCATCAAGTCTCTCTCTCTCACACACACACACATGCACACACACAGACGGAGTCAGGCACTTTGATCTGCGCCTCACACAGGAACAGACAGATTAAAATGAGTGGAGAGAGGGATAGAAGAGGTGTACAAGAAAGAGAGAGATGGTGTCTCGCTCAAGTTACCCATAACCCCCTTGTTTCTTTGATACACACTGCCTTCATCAGTTCACACAGACCTGATATGTGTTTGTGCGTGTGTGTGTGTCCACCTAAATATATTGGATAGGCTTGCATTGTGGAATTTTCTGATCCCTTTGACTATCCTTGCATAACCTCTATATGGAAGCCTCTGTCTTTTGATCATTCTCAGTTAGTATTCCTCTTTCTTGAATTCTCTCTCATTCGCTTCTTTCCTGTTCCTGATGTATGTATCTTTTATTAATCACTTTTATACCATCGCACTGATAAACTGCAAATCTCAAATCTAATGAACTCCAGCATGCTGTGTTTTTAACCATGAAACTGACTGAAGGTTTATGTACCACTGTATTTATTCGTACTTATTAAAAAATACATTCTGGTGCAGAAAATGAAGCATCTTATTATGTTGAATAACAAAATGCCTGGGTCATGAAGATATTTCAAATTTTTTAACACCTCTATATAACCTCAGAAAATGTTTACCGGTAAGAAGCCTCCCTCATTTTTCCATAAATTGAGTCCCTGGGTCCAGAGGGATATTTGACCAGTTTGTAAAATTTTCCATCCATCCATCCATTTTCTACTGCTTATTCTGTTTATGGTCGTGGGGGGGGTGGAGCCTATCCCAGCAGCCTTCAGGCGAGAGGTGGGGTTCACCCTGGACAGGTCACCAGTCCATCGCAGGGCCAACACATATAGACAGACAACCATTCACACTCACAGTCACACCTACAGTCAATTTAGAGTATCAATCAGCCTCGTCCTCTCTTGATGTCTTTGGACTGTGGGAGGAAGCTGGAGTACCAGAGAGAACCCACACAGGAACAGGGAGAACATGCAGACTCACAGAAAAAGACAGGATTTGAACCCAGAACCTTTCTGCTGTGAGGCGACAGTGCTCTTGTAAAAAAAAAATTCAAATCAAATGTCCCTCAATGTTTCTTATTTCAAATGGATACCTATTTATGAAGATACATAATTATATACATACTACAACGATTACTACGACTACTAGATTAATTAAAACCTGTCCATTTCACTGTAGGGAAAAAAATTACTGGATTGGGTTCACCCTCAAATTATGATTGTCTTTTCCCTTCACCAGGATTTTCATGAAAATCTGGACAGACGCATCATTTCAGTAAACACTCCGGCCATCAGAGAAGCAGTCTAAGCTGTTATGAATTGGCTGGAAGGCATCGCTTAGAGGTTGCCATGGTGACGCGAACTGCTTTGTTTATTCTGAATGAGACAAGGATTTGAACGAGTCCTCTGAAACTCTGGTTTATTACTCAACGACTGTAGCTGTTGGAGTTTTCCTCCAGAAAATCCTGATTCCCCAACGCTAATCTTTGGGGCAGTTGCAGGTTATTCCTGTCGCATGGAAAGTCTAATTTGGGAGGATATTACTGTATGCAAGAAAGATGATGTATGGGGAGAATGACCAGACATAACATTAAGTGTTTCTTCTTCTAATCTTGACTCTAAAATTTCCGTCCTGTCACCGTAACAAAGGTAAAGCCTCATTTGTACATCTCCCCTGGATTTGGATCTTCCCAAAGTTCAAAGCTTTGTCCATGCTCCACCTCCCAACCACGTTTCATGCGAAAAAACAATCAAATGGAACTAAAAACACAATCGCCTTAATTTAGGTAATAAAATATGTACCGTTCACACTAAATGCCACTGAATGTGCTTTGATTTAAATCACACGTCTGCGTCTCTTCTGTGTTTGTGTCCTCTCTCAGGTGATGAAGTTGTATTGGATGGAGGTACTGCAGCTGGTAGCTGGTTTTCTGTGACGGACCTGCAGCCTTATACCAACTACAGCTTCTGGATCAGAGGTTGTAACACACAGGGGTGTGTGGAGAGCTGGCCACTCAACGTTACTACGTCCCCAGCAGGTACAGAGGCTAAGAACACATGATCCCTCTCACCGCTCTCATAATGCAGTTGAAGAGAAATGAAATAAAGCCTAACTGTGCAAGTGCATGAGAGATTTCTCAAGTAAGATTTCTGGAATCACTGGTGAGAACAACAGCAAGAAGAATGGCTGCTATTCGCTAATATCCATGACGAGAGTAGAACTTTCACTCCCTCTGGTGTGAATTGCTTTTGAACTCAAGTATCATTATTTGTCACTGGTTTCAACTCAAATACCGAATGTGTCATTGTTCATCCTCTTTCAACTGTCTTCATTTTACATGTGCAGGATAATAAAAGCATCCCTCCTCACATGGAACAATCACCAAAGCTTGACAGTCAAATCACCACAGATACAACAGGAGCTGCCTTTGTTGAAGAAAACTTTGTACGCTGTATGGCTACAGCTGCCATGATCATAATGTAGTTTTATTCTCTCTAAACAGTCAAAACTATTTATTTAAAGGGCTCTGATTGCAGACTTATTTCTAACTCTACAAACAAGACACAAGTATTTTCATCACATAACTCTCATGTCAATATAAAGCCTGAAATACAACTGGAAAGCTTCATTTTTTTTGATATTTTGCAAGAAGAAAAAGATCAGTCAGTGGCTGTGACACTTGCACACTCATCATAACAACCTCATCTGAACACATTTTTTCTCATTTACGAAGCATGCACGTGTGTGTGTGTGTGTGTGTGTGTGTGTGTGTGTGATTATGATTGCAAAGAGACTGATTGTGCATACTGATAAATGTCAAAGCTGATCAGTGTAGTCTGGAGATAATAGTAACCATGCAATCTCTCTCTCTCTCTCTCTCGCTCTCACCCATGCACACACACACACACTTGTACAGCCACTGTAGCTAATGTTAACAAAAGCATTTAATACACACACAAACACACCGCACCCATTTCCTGGTCCAAAACAACAAAAGATAGACTTTAGAAAGTTCTACTGTTCAAGTTCAAAACAAAGGCATAAGAAAGTATAAATTTTAAATACCAGACGTTTCCTCTCTTTCCATCTCTCTTTCTACCTCTGTGCCTCTGGCACCTCTTTAGACTTCTTTAAGGCAAACTGTCTTGATGCGTCCTTGTTCTATGAAAGAACAGAGGAAAGATAGCGGAGCAAGAGACAGAAGAGAAGAGGAGGAGGAGAGCAGAGAGAGAGAAGTGAACATAAAAGTGCATAGTTTAAAACGATTAGTGACACCTCTGATATTGTACCTGCTAACACAGCATGAGAGAGACACAAGCTCACCAGCAGTGTGTGTCTCTGTTATGTAGGTTGTGTGTGTGTGTGTGAAATAAATGCACTGAGATTTAAGGAATGACGGTTTTGCTGATTTATGTCTCACGTATTCAAGTCCGTCTGAATTTGAATTGCATTATTTGTACACTCTCTTTGAGAGAAAAAAATTCTGTAACTAAAAATACAAATATGTATTTGTTGGGTTTCATGATGATACACCATTTTTTTTGCAAGGCGTTTTGATGAAATACCATTAATTAACCATCCACATGGGTGGAACTCTAATTTATTGCAGCATGTTAAGTGGTTGCAGTTGCGTAATTTCTGGAAAAGTCTCAGCGGAGCATGCAGCATGGTTCTTACTCCTCACTCACTCTTTCTCAAATACTATGAATACACTGCCCAGGAGTTGTAGCTACAGTGAGAGTTGGTTTTACTTTGATGAAATGGCAGCAGCTTTCAATCAACATCACCCACCAGTTGGGTGGCGTACAATGGAGCATATCTGAGTTTTTTTTTATGAACAACACATTTAAAGATATGTTTACATTATTTTGCCTGCAAAAAGGAAGGAACCGACCCGATTTCCATATCCCTTTGAGGGCATTCACATTTTGATTTACTTTTTTAATTACCATGTAACATACGATGAACGGCCAAATCGATGTCTATGTTCTTACATGCAGTAGTTTTCAAAAGGGTTTAAACCACGCCCATAAACAAAATGACAAATCGACATTTAACAACAGTACATAAACACACACTGACACCTTGTATTCATGTTTGTGTTTGTAATGTAGTCGAGTGTGTATGTACTAAGATAATGAATGTTACCATGGGAGTAATGATTTGTATTTGTGAACCACCAACATTATTCTAAATGGATGTTTTAGAGCCGTGTGTGTGTGTGTGTGTGTGTTTCTAATAGCCACCCTTAGGGCATGAGATATCTTCAATCAGAGTCTCGTTGTAGTAGAGTAAGACCAGTGTGTTTGATTGAAGAGTCACTTTATACATCGAAGGGCCTACTCCTATTTCACGTTCTCATTTTCTCAGCTTTTATTCTGTCTTGCGTCACATCTTCTCCTTCTCCACGTGGTTTCTCTCAGAATCAAGGTTTTTTTTCTGACTTTCCAATACTAGCATTAGTCTGTGCGAAGGTTAAAGAGCAGGGTTTTAAAGGTCGGTCTGATTTCTCCCAATTTGGCATTAATGTCCACCGAAACTTCAGGTTGAATTGAAAAGATTTCAGCGGTCAAAGGTCAAGGTCACAGTGACGTACAACCACAATGCCACGTTTCTAATTGGCATACCGTTATTATCAACCACATGCCAGTGTGATTGGGAACTCCAAATGAATAAGAAGATTCTTTTTCATTTTTTATGTCCTCTTTCGTTCATCTTAACTCCCCACTTTCTGCCCTCCTATCTTTCCTCAATCATCTCTTCTTTTTATAGTGCAGTCTCACCAAAACCAAAGATCAGTGTGTTCTTTACGACTCCAGCTTAAAAACACATGTAGAAATATAAATATGAATCTGATACATGATTTTTATGTTTTCTTTATTGTCTCTCCTCACTCCATCCCTTTTCACCACCTCCATCCATCTCTTCCTTTCATTGTCTCTTCCTTCCATTACTCCACCTCTCATCATCGTGTCTCCGTAGCCCCAGATGGGTTGTCACCTCCTAGACTGATCCATGCAACCAGCACCAGTCTGTATATATCGTGGTCTGCCCCTGCCCAATCCAACGCCCCCGGTCCTCTTCACTACAGCCTGCAGTTGAGGACTTCACCACAGAGACAAGTGATAAGGTTAGTAAGAGCATCAAATACACAGGCAGATAAATGTGCCCACACTTGTTCACAGCACATACTGTACAAGTGATCTGAGATGGAGAAATGCGATAAACCAACACTCCGGGACACATCAGATATCTCATATTCTCAGTTACTTAAAAGATGTGAGCACACACACAAATGCATTCCCATATACATACGCAGGGGCACATTATACAGCAGGGCTGAATATGTCACATCAAAATGACAGACCATCAGAAAAACCAAGAGGGAATGAGCTGGTGAGACGGGGGGTAGAGCCAAAAAGACAAAAAAAAATCAAAGAGAGGGCAGGAGGAGAGAGAGAAAGGTAGAGAAAATGAGAGAATAAAAAGAGAGAGAGAGGGTGTGCATCTGATATGTATTCATTACATGCTTCCTGACAACAAATTGCAATTTAATCCAAGAAGAGGAGGCTCTCATTCTGTGGTAATAAATAAATGACTAGCTACATGTATTATATATCAGACAACCATGCCCTCCTCCTCTTCTGCTATGGAAATCTCATTGTTCCCTGATTTATTCATTCATTCATCCCTTCTATCCATCTGATGCTAAATGGTCAATGGTCCCTCATTTATGACAATATTCTTTTACTTTGTCCTAGATTCCCTTGTGTGATTATATGATATGGGATCAGGTATGACATGGGGATGTAATCAAAAGCAGTGAAAATATTGTACACATTGCCAAGATTGTCTCCATTTCTCCTGACACTTGTTTCCAGTGTCAAAATATTACACTTAAATAGATATTTAAAAGAGAACATGTATTCAGTTTGTGTGTTCTGGAAATAGAATTTAGTGTCTCATATGAATGTGGTCAAATGTTCAAATGGCAACTACAAAAAAACTGTCTAAAGGATTAATAAGTTAAAATCGTTTTTGGGTACAAAGATGGTTCGCCTTATTAAAGGAAAGAAAAACAATCACTTTGTTGGACATCATCTGTTTTCAATTAAAACATTTAGAAGACGTGTGATTCTAATACAGCACAGGTACCTGATGATGATGACAAGCTTTTTTGGAGACTAACAGGCAGGGGCAAGAGATTAATTAAGCACATAACTGTGCTAGAGTTAGTTACACTAGCTTTTCAATCATCTTGGTGTCTGTAACATACAGCATTGATCATTAAACAATAGCGAAATGGGAAATAAAACTGCAACACAGACTTCAACTGTAATCATCTTGGCCAAGACACCCATAGCAACAGTTAGGTTCTCATTCAAACCTCAGCACCTCACGATGAGGAAGTGACCAATCACAGAAGCTCTATTATGTCAGTGGCTAGATCAATCATCTGATCATCAATCATCTGATCATCAGTCTTCTGTGGACCTTTGTTGGCAGAAAGACAGACAAGGATAATGTTAACTTGGATCTTGATGAGAGTGGAAACAATGTCATTCTTGCTGCCACCCAGTAGCTCGGCTGTGTCATTGATGGGAAGCCTGCCCCCCCAACCCCCCACCACGCTCCGTGCTGGCAGCAGCTTGGTTGGCTACACCACAAGGTGTGGGGAGAGAGGGGATGATAAATTCTTCCTTCTTGTTAGGTCCCCACTAAACAGCTCATGCCCCATCTACTGCTTTGTCTGAAAGCATCCTGACGAGGTTTGCTCTGGCCTGGAAATAGTCACCAGTAAAGTTCTGGTATTAAACATCCTAATGCAGAACTACTGTCACCTCAAATGGCCCAGCCTGCCAAAAAACGATGGATCATAACACAGCCTTCATGTAGCAAAAGGTCAATCCACCACCTGAATATAGCCACTCTCATCATCATAGAGGATACTTGGCATCTCGTCCCAATATTTGTTGTGTCACATTCTGGAGTTACTGTACGTGTCCTCAGTTACCATCTCTGAACATACACATTTCAACTGTGCACTTGCCAGGTCTGTAGGTTGTTGAGGATGCAGGACATGTAAGGCTGGGGATCTTCCTTACGTCTTGACACCCAAAGTCATCTCATTCATATGGTGAAGGATTCCCCAGAAGGTCTAATGGCTCTCTTCATTATGATGTACATCAAAGTGATGTACTAGTCCATGGGGAGGGTGTATGGTATCAGCTTTCTTGGGCTGAGGTGTCATGAAGCATGCACTTTTGAAGTCTTGCAATGTGAGAAACCAAACAAGGTCTGGCGTAGTGTACGATTGGTATAATCTATTGTAATAGGTAGACAGACTGGTCATAGGGATCAATAACTATGAACACACAAATATTCTCTGGCAAGCATTGTACTAAGTTGTAAATGGAATAGTGTCTTGTCTCTGACTGAGCACCTGTATGTATATGGCACATTCTCACCAGTTTTAAATGTATATCATTAAGTGTGTGTGTGTGTGTGTGTGTGTTTATTCCTAGGCTGTTGGAAAACGCAACAGACACCTTTTCCTACAACGTTGAGGACCTGTCACCATACACACAGTACCTATTCAGAGTGGTGGTTTCACACACACATGGGCAGACAACAGGCCCCTGGGAAACCCTGCGCACTGCAGAGGACAGTAAGTATTCACATAGAAGCACAGGCGTGTGCTTTTACTGTTTACTCAGTTTATTTTAGTGCACAACAGCCATGGGAGAAATAACCATAGAAAAATGAAGGACATTTCAACGCTGATCATAACCAAATGTGCTGACGAGTCAAAGCAAGGATCATTTCTGCAGTTCTGTTTGCTACCTGTTGGTGGTACCTAATGGGTGCTGGTGTTGTTCGTCACATTTTGAAGCATTCCCGTGAACGATTTAAGACATTCAAGTTCCTCAGAAGTTTAATTATACTGACACTTTGGATTTCCTGACTTCCTAAAGTGCTACTAGAAGGTTGAACTTTATGGCGTCTCCTAAGAAAAGCTGAAAGACTTTGGATGGGTTTCCATAAAACTTGTCACAGAACATTGATGTCTCCTTCAAAAATATAAACATTAGCCTCGATGATTAATATAAGCAATTTTCCTATCTGCTGCTTGTTGTATCTAAAATAAGGAATACTAAAACTTCCTTTAATTTGTCATCATGTTTGTCAAAGCACAGCTGTGCCGTTGTGCCAAGTAATACTTGAGATTGCGATTATCACTGTGTTGAGTTTTGCTATTCATTGAGATATTTCAGGTGCAAATTATTTCCATCTGCTACTCTCCCCTCAGTTGCTTTTATAGCTTCAAAATTCTATTGTCATGCAGCCCTCTAATAAATCTGCAATAACCTTTACATTTTTTATAAATGAAGGGGTCAATTTTTGGTGTCTTCGTATCAATGAACTATATCCATGCAAAGAACTAAAGATCTTTCCCCCTAGTGCTTTTAATTTATTAATGTTTTTTTCATTAAAGGAAGAGACCAAAATGTGAAAAATGACCAAGGCAATGTGCACATGAGCATAAGCCGCATAGGATGAAACACTGATAGTTAGATCTGCATACTGTTAACATTAGCTACAGTAGCTGTACAAGTGTGTGTGTTCTTGTACTTGCTACATATTGAGGACTAGAATACATATTTAACCAACAGAGTGAGGATATTTTTGGAAAGTGAGGACATTTTAGCCGGTCCTCACATCTTTAAAGGGCAGTTTGAAGGTCAAGACGTGGTTTTAGGGTCGAGGTTAGAATTAGGTTCTGGTTAGGTTTAGGATGAGGGGCTAGTAAATGTATTACGTCAATGAAAGTCCTCACAAAGATATAAGTACAAGGGTGTGTGTGTGTGTGTGTGTGTGTGTGACCTAGCCAGTGTCATTGTGGGCTAATTGTTGTAATAGAATCATATTAGCCAGTGGTACACCCTCCTCAGTGCAAAGTTATAAATTAATTAGCACCACACTATTATCACATATATTATCATTAAGCAGCTGAGATTTGCATACATGCGCATGTACACACCAAGAAATGTGTATATATACATGTATGTGTGGTGTATATATTCATGTGAACATGAGCGCAGGCACACACACACACACACACACACACACACACACACACACACACACACACTGCCATTTAGACACACACAAATGCAGACATTTAGGATGCATTAAATTATGGCCATGCCCTTTCCTCATTGCTATGCAGAATTGAAATCCTGCTTACACACATAGATACACATACGCCCTCCGACACACACTTTCACAGGTACACAACTCTTAAAGGGGGGGGGGGGCAGTTTTTGTTTATAGTTTGTGCAACAATCGTGGATAAGGTGTGTAGGTGTCAGGCAGTCCTGCTACTGGTGACATAAAGTTGTTCAGTTCAGGTCACATTGGTTTAAGACTTGGTTTGGATTAGGATAAAGCAGTGGTTCTCAAACTTTTTTCTGTCATTCCCCCCTTTGGAGGAAGAAAAATTTTCATCCCCCCCACCCCAAATTTTTTTTGACAAAGTAGGCCATGTTTAACTTTATTGACCTATTGAAAATTACAAACATTCCTTTAGTTTTTCAGAACTAGAAAAAATGAAATAAAATGTGTTTCATCCCTGTCAAATATCTCTCCATTTTAAAACAGACCTGACAACAGTTGCTACGAAAGTGGTTTAAAGCGCGCTTTGGTTCCGCCGCGAATAAAAAACCCGACGTCCAAAGATTAGTTCCCCCTCTCCTTTTCCCCCAGGTGACTCACGCCCAAGGCTTCCCGGGGGAGGGGGGAGAACTAATGTTTGGACATCGGAATATTTTTCGCGGTGTAACCACAAACAAAGCGAAAGGTGAGGGAGAACTAATGTTTGGACGTCGGAATTCTTTTCGCGGCGGAACAATAAAAAAAGCAAAAGGTGAGGGGGAACTAATGTTTGGATGTCGGGTGACTCGCGCCCCCCCTAGGACGCCTCCGCGCCTCCCCAGGGGGGCGCACCACACACTTTAAGAAACGCTGGGATAAAGGTAGTTTCTTGAAAGGCAGCATGGCTTGGCGGTGGAGTGGCCGTCTAGCAACTGAGGGGTCCTTGGTTCAATCCTCACTTCCTCAGGTGACCATGTTTAAGTATACCTTGAGCAAGATACTGAGCCCCCTAATTGCTCCTGATGGTCCTGCGACGCACTGGCGACCCATCCAGGGTGAACCCCGCCTTTCGCCCAATTTCAGCTGCACCAACTTTCGTAAAAATCAGCGAGATTACTTTTTCGTAATCCAGTGGACAGACAGTGATGAAAAACCCTACAATCAGTAAGGTCAGAGTATACTGACTGAGGGGGAGTCCAGGGTATTCCATGTACAGTAAGAGTGGAGAGAAACCAGGAAAGAGCTCAGTCAGTCTATAGATGCACAGCACAGAGAAGAAAAAAATATGCTCATTATTTATCAACAAGTGAGCAAGACTTATGGTAAGAATTTTCAGAATAATACCCTCAAACCTTTCTTGTCTGGTCCTTCTTTCCATTCTGTCTTTGTAAACTGCAGCTGGATGGAGTCCTGGAAAAAAATTCCCCACAGGGACAATACAAGTATATCTTATCTTATCTTAAAGCCCACTCTGACAAAATTATCATCAGAATAAAGCATTGCTGCTTTGATTTTGAAGGCTAAATCACAGCACTGGAGGTGATTTTTGTGGGAACTGACCTATAATTGTACCTGACAAGGCAGACATTCTCATTTTTCTACAGAAAAACTCTCTACAGATTGAGCTGATTCGTATTTGTTAGACATTTATTGATGCTTATCTTATTTCACTATTTCTTAGTCACATGTTATATTAAACTGCAAAAGCAATACCAGTTCTATTATTTATTTTCTTATCTCAGCTATAAAAATATATTGATAGAGGTATTGATAAAGACCTGGATCATTAAGTAGTCTCAATGATGGTGTCAATGTCAATAAAAATTAATGACCCCCCTTACTAATTAAAAGTTGGACCGACCTTAATAAACACACCTTTTTCCTACAAAAATTTTCCTCCGTGGACCTTTAATAGTATGTGGAAAACAGTAGGTCAAATCCATAATGCTCAATCTATTAACATTATGGATTCATGTATGCTGTATATTCTATTTAATCTTTGTTCTTCTGTCTTCCTCCACACATATCACACCTCATCATATAACCACTCTCTCGCTCTTTCTGTCTTTTTACATTTGAGCAAATCTAGCCCCTTAAGTATTTACGGAGGGTGGATGTAAAAGAGAAAGGAAGTGGAGAAACAGAAAAAACTAAAGAAGGAAAAGCTGAGAGAACGTATAATGTGGAATTGGAGGAAAAAGAAGGAGAGAAGAAAGAAAAGGGCTAATGACAGAACAGAGAGAGCAAGAGACCCACGTTTCCTCCTTTCCTTTTTATCATTCCATTAAAGTTTTATATCCATCTTTTTAATGTAATTTGGTCCCTATGAAATCCTGCCGCTGCAGAACAGACAGACGGCTCCTGTGAACATAAACTCTAGCCATGTTGGACAGCTCCCTTTCCTCTGTCTACTCCCATGTTCACACCAGCTAAGTGATCTAAGAGAGAGAGAGTGTGTGTGTGTGTGTGTGTGTGTGTGTGTGTGTGTGTGTGTGTGTGTGTGTGTGTGTGTTTGGGATGTGAGTATTTGTGTAGGAGTGTTGTAGAGAGTATGATTAAAAGCACCATTTTGACAAAATGATCTTAGCCAAGCAGTATTAGAAAGTGTGTGTGCGTGCACGTGCGCATGCATGTGAGCATGTGTGTGTGTGCACACGAGAGAAAGACTGAAGCCTGGAACATTTTAAAAAAACGCGCTGTTTTACAAAATTGAACTGAAAGCAGTGTGGAAGAAGAAGCGAATAGGAGAAAGAATGACTGAAATGAGGTTAGAGGTGAGGACAGAACACAAAGAATTCATGTTATTTAATGAATGAGTTACTTCATTAATAAAATATATCCTACCTCATTTCCCCAGTGTTTTGACCAGTTTGCATTGCAGTGGAAATATTGAAGTACTGTATTAGTAACTAATTTCATCATTATTTTGCATATCAAGAGGTAACAAGAAGTTCATGTTCGCTACCTTATCATATATTTGCATGTTGCTTTCTTTTAGCGGGGGTGAAATTCATCTCTCAAAAAAACCTGATTATTTGAGCAACACTAACTCTTTTGAAATGCATTTTGTGCATCATTTTTAGTGCCAGTCAAGCAGTTAGATATGCTATTCTCCTCTCTGAGTCCCTCACTGCATGTCTAACTGCTAGTTAGCTTAGCTGTAATGAATCCCAGCAATGGCAAGAGAAAGCCTCAAATCTCTAAAGTAATAAAATAAACTTTTCTCCAAAATGGTCTTTGCCTGCATTAGAGGAACAAGGGTTGTGCTTAACATTTTTACGAGATTTTTTTTGAAGCAGAGACATACCCAGGACTACCTGACCTGTCTTTCTTTCTTAGCTTTGAAAGCCTGCAGTTCCTCCTGTGTATATTCCAGTTCAAATACATCAGGTTCAGGGTCTTGGATTGTCTAGAAGTAATCCCTCTCATCCTCTCTTACAAAGTTGGCCTTTATAGTAGCAGCTGCTCTTCTTGTCGTCAACAAACTTGTTGACCAAAATTACAGTGAGGCGTCGCATCAAATCACTGCACTAGAGCAGGAAAGTCCAGGGTATGCATCTGACTCTAAAATTACATATTTTCATTGAGACAGCGAAGCACAACACTGCCTCTAAATTGCAGGCAAAGACCCCTTGGAGTAAAGAGTATATGATGAATTTTTAGACATTTTTCCAAGGCTCCTCACACATCCACCACTTTCCAACTTGCTCCTTGTTGTCCCCCCTTTAGCGTGTCCTAAAGCAGCAGTGGCGTTGAATAATCTGTTGAGAAAGTAAAGATATAAAATGCAATGTAAACTCTCAGCATATTGCTTGTCATGTTTTGACACCATGTCATAAGCATCATGATAACTGTAATGCTCAGCGTTTGTCCTCATTATGACTCCTTGGAGCCTCAACTCACCTTCAAAAGCCAACCCCCACCACTACCCCCCCCCACACACACACACACACACACAAACACACACACGCAACTTCATGCAAACGGCTGAAAATAATTCCTCATCTCTTCATGTAGATACATAGATGCACACATACATGCGCAACAAAATTTACAGAGACTAACAATAATCTACGTCAGATATGTACAAGAGCTGCATAGCATGCTTGCACTCACACTCATCCCCCCCTCCCCCCCCTCCCTCCCCCTCCCCGAGCCCTTGTCAGTTGATTGTGTTATTACTATGCTAACCAAATCCTTATAAATGTGATTTAAGGCTCAGTGGCCCCACACTCTTGTTTTAGCCTTCTGCTACTATGTTTTACTGGAGAGGGGAGGAGTGTGGGTGGGGGGGGGGGGTGTAAGGAGGGATGACAGAAGAGGGGGAAAGAGAGAAAGGCATGTGATGGGAGAAGTACAGGGAGCAGTGGTAGAACGAGGGTCAAGGGAGAAGAAGAGCAGTTGGGAAAAGATGAGAGACAGAAAAACAGAAGAGGTGAACAGGAAAGAGAGGTGGTGTGGGGGGTGGGCTGCTACGCAGTCCCTTAACAGTCGTTCCCTCCTATCCAGAGAGCAGTAAAGCGTCAGTAAAATAAAAAAAGGAAAAAAGCATCACCTGCATCTTAAATGAAAATTTCAATTGAAAAACTTAACAGCCCTTCAAATTGCAGAATTTTACACGCGCCAGTAAAGCTTAAATAACACTCGACACTTAGAAGGAGAGGGAGCACGGGGAAGGGGAGGGGAGAGGAAATAAGGGAGGAATAGGGGGGTAACAACCGGGGTTACTTTGGGTGGCTGAGGTGGGCTTGATCAAGGTGACTGAGTTGTGTCTTGTGGTCTAATTATTTACAGTGAAACGCTCTCTTTCCATGTGCAATCTTCCTCCTTCTATATGTCTGGAATATCAAGAATATCATCAAGCAGACAAAAGGATGCCTAATGTTCTATTTAACAGGTAGAGAGACAACCCGAGACGGGCGAGTGTATTGCAAGGCACCGGGACAGGCCGGCAGACATGCACATAGACAGACAGGGAGACGGGCTGCTTGGTTATTCGTGGGGTTCAGTGGACCTTTGGTGGTAATTGAATCAGTGTGAGTGCTGAGTAGAGCTAGCATAAAAACCTGTTAACCCAAAAGGTCAACCCTCTGCATTGTTTATTTAGCAAGGAGAGCACAGGGAAGGAGTGAAAGAGAGAGAGGGAGTGAGAGAGAGAGAGGGAGAGACTGCGACACAAAGCAGTAGAGTAAGA
Organism: Aulostomus chinensis; assembly: GCF_037954235.1. Classification (NCBI taxonomy): domain Eukaryota; kingdom Metazoa; phylum Chordata; class Actinopteri; order Syngnathiformes; family Aulostomidae; genus Aulostomus; species Aulostomus chinensis. Next base: position 25,320,509 of record NC_141321.1, read on the forward strand.
ATGAGAGAAAGAGGAAAGTGTGTGTGTGGGGGGGGTTGTCACAATAAGGAGAATGGAAATGGAGAAGCTCTACAGAAAGAGATAGAGAGAAGGAAAGAAGGGCAGGCTGTTGGGGGTGGCAATTTTAAACTGTAAAATTAACAAAGCTTCATGTTATCTTTTACATTTGAAGTCCATATGAACACCCACCCAAAGCCTCCAGCGGTGGAAATTCCCAGAACCCCTCAATGTCATGCGCTTAATACCTAAATTCTCATATTGCAAGGCAGCAAAACACGAGTATATCAAAAAAATTAAAAGGTTAATTTATGATCAGATACACAAGTATGAAGAAAGGGTGGATGTCAGTTCCACAATAACCGCACAGAATTATTCTCCATAAATATTTGGGCTACAGCCATTTTGCATAGTCATTTCATAGTATAAATGCCTGAGGGTGTCCTCTTGATAAAATGGAATATAATTCATATTGTTTTATAAAGGATAACCCCAATGAAACATTCTCAGGCTATTTTAAATATGGGAGTAGTACTAGTACACAGTTTCATAATGAAATAAAGGATTAGAAACTATTAGAAGTGAGTCTTACAAGTGCCAAACTCATTTTTAACTTGGAGCAGAACTAAGATATGCCGAGTTCAATGTTAGCGTTGCAGTCTTGCATGCCTACACGCATACATGCTTGTACACTTTACCTACAGTCATGCAGACACACACACTGAAGCGCTCATCTTCTTCCTCTCTCTCTCCCTCTCTCACTCTCTAGCTCTCTTGCTCTCTCTCCGCCTTCCTCTTACACACCCACCCACATACACACACACACACACCGCCATCTGGGAAAGCCGTTAGCGGTTAGCAGTAGCACTTAGCGACGCAGCACGCTCTCTCAGTCCGCTCAGTCACCTTGATCTGCTTGCCCTTCACACAGCACCATTACTGCTCTACTGCATCACTGTGGGTGTAGGCATGTGAGTGTGTGTTATAGTGGGAAGAGTGTGTGTCTATGTACTGTATACGGACATGCATCTGTGTGTGTCCATTATAGAGCAGTACAGTGGGATGTAAATGCCATGGGAGGAGGGGGTGGGGGTATTACCTTCAAATGAGCTACTGTGGGGTGAAATATCCCTCCTCCTCATCTTGTGTAGGTACATATGCAAGTCATATGTGTGTTCCTGGGCCCTCATATATCTATAATACTTAATAATAGTTCTGGAAATTAGAAATTAAGACCTGGAGGTCTGAATGGCAGTGGCGGCATGGCTCAGAGGTAGAGTGGCCGTCTCGCAACTAAAGGATTGCTGGTTTGATGGTGGCCCGTCCAGGGTGAACCCCCCCCCCACACACACACACACACACACCATACACACCCAATGTCAGCTGGGAAAGGCTCCAGCCCCCGCCCCCATGACCCTTAACGGATAAGTGGTATAGAAAATGGATGGAGGGATGGAGGTCTGAATGGCAGTGTGCTTGAACACACAAAACCTCAGAACCTCAGAGACCACACCTTCCTTTTACTTAAAGTGAGGTTTAATGGTTTAATGTTTGACTTTGGCTTCCTGACATATCTATGGCCAAATTTTTGATCCTCTTTGTAAATAGTAAACAACAAATCATGTAAATATGCTTTTACCTGTGTGTATGTATACGTTTTAGTTGCATGGGCGTCAAAGCCAATGGCAGACAAAGTAGAGTGGCCATTTAGTAGATCAATTATAAATTAATAAGTTGAAGACTCAGCTGAGGTGTAAAGGGTTTTGTGCTTGCAACCTCTGGACTTCACTGCTGTTGTTGGTCCATCTAATTAAAACATAGCAACAAACCCACGTGTTGTCACCTAGAGACAAGGGAAAATGAGAAAGGCCAGGAGATTCTATTCAGTTTCCTTGAATAGGGAAAAAAAATCGTGCTGCCCTTCTGATGCCATTCTAGATGTATGGATTGAGTTATGCTTGCAACAACACAACCAATACAATCTTGTTGTGTTTCTTCTTTTGTTCTTCTTTGCCCACCATGTCCCACCTCTTTATTTCCCATCAGGTCCAGGTCCAGTGGACACTCCAGCGGTCACAGGGCTCCATCCTCGAAGTGTGACAGTCACCTGGGTTCCTCCCTCCCAACCAAATGGCATCATAACCAATTATACACTCCATCTTTATCTCACATCAGTCTCTGCTTTACACTCCAAACCCAGCTCAGTCTCCAGCACTGGCATGAGACACAATTCAATCATGACTCCTAACCCAAGCACAGCACCAAACCCTGGATACCTCTCCTCAAAGCATAATCAGATGGACTCTACTCATGCAGGCAACACAAGTCAAGCCAGTGGTTCTATCTCATTCCAACCTCTTGAACCCAGTACTAACTCCAGTCACAGCCTCTTACTGTCAAACCCTCAATACAACTATACCCGATTAGATACTGTAGCAAACAAAGACATCTTACAAACACCCACATCCAGTTCTTTAAAGTCCATTTCAGGTTTAGCCCCTCTCTCAGTCACTGTTTCAGGGAACATCACCAGCTATACTTTCCTCGAGCTCCTACCCTACCACACCTACAACCTCCAGGTACAATTAGTGACTTTGACTTGTTTGTAGAACACTATGTTACTGTGACCCTTCTTTGAGACGCAGTTAGATTGCTGACCAAAAAATAACAATTAATCGCATTTCCACTTTTTACCTCAGGGGATTTTATTAATTAAATACAAAGATCATATTAAAATATTACAATATTGTTGCCTTCATCTAGCTGGAAGCATGCACCATTGTGGGATGTTCAGTGTCTCGGACATCTCAGCTCTTCCGAACTCTCCCAGCTCCCCCTGAAGGACTTCCTGCTCCTCATGTTTATTCTGACACTCCAACCTCCGTTCTCTTGTCCTGGAGTGCACCAGAGAGGAGCAATGGGCCTCTTGAGCGGTGAGTGATCACATTCTATACATATCATCCCACTGTGACATCGGTGTAAATATCTGTTACCGCTGTATCTCGCTGGGCGTAGGTGGCTGATTGAGCGCAGAGTTGTTGGGACTAAACAAATCTCCACAGTAGGCCACCTTCCACCAGACAACCCCCCTTTATCCTTTCTGGATTCTTCATCAGCTCTCAGCCCCTGGACTAACTACCAATATCGACTTGTGCTCCATAATCAGGCTGGGAGCTCTACAGGTATGAGTGTAATACTGGGTTCATTAGGAAATAAACACAGGCAAGCTCCATGTCCACCCTAGAAATGAATGTTTCCCCTCAGTAAAGCTTCACCTCTTGTGTAGCAGAAAAGTTTTACTGTTGCATTGATACATATTTGCAGGACCCTGGGTCAATATCACCACCAGACCTTCCCGGCCAGCTGGCCTGAATCCACCAAGAGTAAAAGTCCTGGGGCCAGAGTCACTCCAGGTAAGGGAAACTAATTTTGAATTTCAGTAGATGAGCGCAAATGAGATCTCAGGTCAGTAAATTTGTTTTTTCAAGATCTGAACAGTTCATTAATTGCTGATGAATCTCCTGGCTCAGGGATTGAAATGTAATCCATGCAGCCAATGCCACTCTTGATTATAAATTACAACATATAATTATGCTTTAACCAGATAGAAAAAAATGTGTCAAAAAATGTTTTAGCATCTTTGAATTGAAAAGACACTCAAAGTACATTCAACTTAATTGAGAATCTCTCCAGTCACTGAGTTTGACAGCACAGAAAAGACAAAGCAATGTCACACTGATTCCTCCGTCTTCCCTTCGTAGGATTTAATGAGAAATAAAAACATTCAACTCAAGGTCCCCTTCAGAAAATGGGAGGGGCTGTGACCCTGTCTAAGACAGCTTCCTTCCTGTCGGCCATTTTGAAGGAGGGGCCAGAGTTAAATTCCATCGCTAGCTAATCCCACATCAAGGCCTATCAATGAAAGACACAGAAACAATATTGTATGCATGCACACGTACACACACATTCACTCATAGCCCTGCACTAATGCTAACAGCAGAAAAATGCTAATGCTCGTCATTATTTCAGAGCCGCCCCTGTCATCTCTGCAGCTGCACAGCTTTAGGGGTCACAGATCCAAGAAGGAAAGTGTTCCTTCCTGGTTGATGCTAATTGGACAGGCAGGCAGGCCGCTTCCTGGTTACCAATTGACCTTGACAACACAGAGGATTTTGAGTATTTCCCTTCATTCTTGCAATAGTCTAATGTTCTTTTCTCCTCAGCATTGCATTATCACTTCTTTCCTACCTAACTATTGTCCCATCTATGTTTTCAAGTCCGTTTTCTGTATTTTTATCCTTCAGGCTTTGGTTCACCCATACTTTTGCTCTCACTTAATCATGCAAATGCCTTTCCAGCCGTTCTGAATTTCACTAATCATCTTCAAAATTGATCTTCCGTAATGTCATACCACCTCACCTGCTGCTGCAGAAACTTCTAGCGAGTCTTTGAATTCATTCCACGAAAAAATGTTTCAGTGCAGGGACCAAAAAAAAAAAAAAAAGGCCCAAGAACACCTGGTGGGAAAAGAAAGTCTTTTTTTCCCTCTTTTTTCCTCTGCTTCCACTAAAAGTACACAAAGTTTTGGCTGGAATATACAATTGATGCTAAATAGCTAATCAAACTTGATTCAAGTAAAAAAAAAATTCAACAAACTTAAGAGAAAAGAAACAGTTTCACTGGACCCATAAGTCAGACACTAAATGAAGACATAATTAGTTGCCCTGACTATTCATAGATTTTGGTGAATCATGTAATTATTCAAATCTGCAAAAGTCACCAATGAAGATTTCAATTTGAACTTATTTTCCTTTAAACTGAAGTCATGTCACTGACACACACAGTTAAATTGAATAGTGGTATTGTCTGCTGAAAAGCACTCTCAGTACCTTTTTTGATACAATGGCATAGATGCACAAAGACATGCACCGTGTCCTCACACTCACACCTATTCTCGCTCTCTGTGTCTCTCTCGCTCTTCTCTGGTTTGCCTTACTTTATCATCTGACTCTCTCTCTCACTCATATACACATAAACATATAAACAGACACACAGAGACTGTACTGGCCTTAGCCCCAGTGGTCTGTGTCAGCCCAGGGTCTCTGCTGTCTTCACCATCTCCAGATTACATCAGGCTATTCAATCTGTAAATGACTTCTACCACAAAGCACACCCAACACGCACTTTGGGAAATGAGCTACCTAACTCAACATGACCCTGCCCATATGTGGCTTTGTGTGTGTGTGTGTGTGTGTGTGTGTGTGTGTGGGGAGGGGGGGGCATGTGTCCTATTTCACCTTACAGTGTCACTTGTTAAATGAATATCAAGGTTGCATGAGAAGTAATTATTCTTGACATCCATTCATAATATTCTCATCAACATTCGACCACCTAATCACCTAAACTCATAAGTCTCAAGAATCTCTGAACTGATCAGTTATTGTACATGACAGTTTGTATTCATAAGTGTGTTAGAGCACACAGCTCTCTAATGTATGTGTTCATTTTATTGCTTGATGCATGTGCAATCATGAGCTGACATGGATGCGTCAACAAAACAATTATTGTGTTAAATATCTGTAAATACAGACATAAAGAGCTTCTAAATTTGTATATGTGTCTCTTTACTAGTTGTGTGTGTGACAGTTACCTTCATCCTTACCCTAAAATGCTGACGGACAGAACAGTTTCCAAATCAGATGCAGTGCTCAACATCAGCAAGCTTTTGTTTTTGCATGCAGCAATTCCATTACCAGCTGCTTTCATTATTTTAGCATGGTGTATGTGCATGTGTGCGCTTGTGTTTGTGTGTGTCCCTGTTTTAAATGTGATGAAAGGAATCGTCTGCTCAAGTCAAAGTCAAGTTATCTTTCCCCGCAAGAGATTTGAGAGCGCACACACATATGACGATGCACACAAGAATACTACCTGCTGCATGATAGCACCTCCAGCTTCACAGTCCTGATGCAGATATGTGTTTGCAACAGCACACACTGTAAACCCTGCACATGCATACACACACACACACACACGCAGGATGCCATGACTTCCTGGAGTTCATCCATCTAAAAGCTTTCTGCTGTCCGCAGCATGCTAAGAATATTTAAAATGACCAGCCAACCAATGAGATTGCTTTGTTGGATAGCGATAGGGCAGTTAAAAAGGATTAAGTGAACGGAGACTTTGTTTTTCCCTTTACTATTCTCATTTATCCAAGCACTGTTTTTTTTTAAAAGAAGAGCCCAAAGCTTAAGTCTAACACTCTTATGTTGCAGGTCACATGGTCTCCTCCTTTTATTCCCAATGGGGAAATCCATGGTTATGAGATCCGGCTCCCAGAACCCAGAGTCTTCCATGACAATGCGTCTGAGCTCAATGTGACGATCACAGATCTGATTCCTTACACAAACTACACTATTACAGTGTTGGCATGTTCAGAAGGAGGTGGACATGTTGGAGGATGCACAGAGAGCCTGCCCACTCCAGCTGCCACATTACCCACAAGTCCCCAAGGACTTTCACCACTGTCAGTAGTGGCAGTGAGTGAGTCCTTCCTCGCTATCTCCTGGCAATCACCACGCAGGCCCAATGGACGTAACATCAGGTAACATCAGCGATATTAAAGAGATAACATGGTTAGTTCCTGACAAAAATAACACTTGGTTTTGGAATGAAAACATGGTAATTCGTCATAATTACATGTCTTTTCCCACAATGCTCGAGTACTACAGGGAGAGTAGTGCACTACTGTAATGTGTTGCACAGAGAATTTTGAGAGAATTATGCTACAACGCACAGTGAAAGACTGTCAGTTAAAAAACAACAACAACAATAAGGACACAGCGACAGGATGATATGTTAAAGGTCTGCTAAGTAGAATTTTTCTTTTATTCTAAATTTACTCTTGTAGATTGACTGAAATCAATTTGAAATTCAATTCGTGTCCAGGACAGATTCACTGCACCTCTCTGGAGCTGCTATCTGTTCAAACACCTGATCAGACAACATGATTGTTTCTAACATTTAAGAATCTTGTTGGTGCAGATTTACTATAATACACCAATTCTGGATCATTCAGGAAAAGTTCTTTGAACGTGTAGAAAAAGCAACAAATTGCATCCCCTGCTTTGCTGCATTTTAAAGAGGTGGAGAAAAAAGTTTTAAATAGATCTGGACAAGCAGTCATGCACCCAACATACAAATAGTAAAGAGCTTATTGTGTGATTATTATTAAGCATATTCTTTTCAACTGCTTTTATATTAATTCGATTTAACTTAAAGTTAGAAACAAGACAATCAATATTGAAATCTACAGCATGTTGGCATCACATTCTGGAAAAGTTCAACAGATGCTGAATCACTTAGACGCGTTAACAAGCTGCTCACATGAGTGTCCTCGCAGGGAGTTAAGTGTTGTGCAGTTTTTAATCAGTGTACCTTCAGTCTTAATGCGCATTTTCTTTGGTTTTGTTCTGTCCTGTTCTACTCCGTCAACAATTAGGCCTAAAATAAAGGTCCATTTTCCTTGCAGGCAATTAAAATGCATGAGCCCATCTCTCTGTTCTGCTCAGCTCAGCTCTGTGTGTTTGTCTAAGTGGGTTGGTTAAAAGGTGGCATTAAGCCCTTCTTTTCTGATTACAGCAGAAATTAGCATGACTGTGGGGAGAGGAAAACACAAACCCTGCAGAAAAAACACAACAGAGGGAGGGATTGAGAGGAAGGAGATATAGGGAAAGAACAGAGATGATGAAAAACAGGCAGAAGAGGAAGAAATGAGCGATAAGGAGAAGAATCCGTTGAAAACTGTGTAACTTTGTGTCTCTGTATCCTGGCATGTGTGCATTCAATTGTGGGTATGTTTGTGTGCTCGCACCAGCAGACAAAGTTATGCATGTGCGCTAATACATTCCTAAACATCCAGCCATGTGTGTGTGCTTTCTTTTATTCAAATTTCCCCTTCAGATATGAGTTGCTCAGACGTAAAACCTACCAGCCCCTGGCCAACACCACAGTCCCCATAGTAACAGCCACATCCCCTCCCCCTTCTGAAGATCTCCATCGCTGGCTCCATGTTTACTCCGGCACCAAATTGTTCTACCAAGATAAAGGCCTAAGCAGGTGAGATTACTGAAATGAGCTCTAGAGCAAACGCTGGCGCCGCAGCAAAACCGTGTGTGCAGAGCCGATCGGCGAGCTGCCGCTGATGCCGATCTTTTAATACCGCTCAAAGATACATTAAGCAAATATCCCAAAGAATTAAATTGTTTTTCACACAGCGTCCCCTAATCTCAGTTTGGCACTTGGCGGAAGCTGATTTTTTTTTCCCTCCCTCTATGCTTGCTAAACGGCTCCGGTTGTGCTCTTTTTGAGTTTGTGTCTCTACTGTGATTTTTTTAAGTAGTCAACTGACAAACTTTCAGTGTCAGCACTTTTCAACAACAGATACAGGGACAGTGTCGGTTTGTTTTACTGACGTCTTAGAAAGCACTTTTGTGTTTGTTGTAAAGTGGCAGAACCAAAAGTCAATTTACAGATGGATAGCTGAAATCAAATCATGGTCCAATTTATCCCAGCACTATCCTTTTGTTTTCTATCAATTGGAATAACTGATTAGAGAAAGTGTTTGAGTCTTGTAGTCAGGAATGGGTTTTATTGACTAATTAGTATGTGGATTATGTTTAACATGGGAAAATAATCCATTCACTACTCTGTCATGACCAAGTGAAATCATGTCTCATCAGATTCACCCGTTACCAGTACCAGTTGCTGGTCCACAATGACGTGGGCTTCTCTTCAGGAGAGATTGCTACTGGGATGACCCTGGCCGGGATTCCTCTCCACCCTCCTTCTCTCTCTGCCCATGCTGTCAATCACACTGCTATCTGGGTCAACTGGACACAACCCTGTAAGGCTCCCAGGCTGTAATTGTAATGTGTGTTGGATCCAGTGACATCTAGTTCTGACCTGTGCGGGACCTGCTCCTGCAGATGAAAGGGTTCATTCTAGCTAATATAATCAGGCAGATTCTTAATTTCTGGTGATTGTACACTTATGAAAACATGTCTATGGTGATCTGATTCAACTTCTACCAAAAGTTAAATTGAATAAAGCAATATGAAGACGCATTTTAACTCCTTGCTTGTTCTACTTCTGTCTTTATTTTTTTTCTCAGCTTTACATGAACTGCAAGGAGAGGTGGAATCTTACTTTGTCACAGTCGACTCCACCAGTTCAAGACAACATTTCTTCTTTCACCCTGAGATTGTCTCCACAGTGATAAGTGACCTTTGGCCCAGTTCCACTTATTTGGTGTCACTACAGGTGTCTAACGGAGCACATAATACAACTAAATCAAGCGTTATTGTCACAACAGCAGATGGAGGTATGTGTATATATTTAGAATTATCTTAGTAGAAAAGGAGGTTTGGCAATTGATAAGTTTATCCTCTGTTAAGTGTTCACGTGAGCGTCGTTTGTGGCGATAACTGTGTAAATTCGATACATCTAGTGGAAGTGTCTTTGTGCATTTCCCCGTGTCACTGTGCTTCACAGGAGATGTTAAATACATCATGTAGTGAGGCATGAAATCAATACATAGTGTGCATGTGAGGCAGATTTAAGGTGTAGTAAAATACTTGTTGGCAACACACACACACACAAACTGTACACACACACACACTGTATACACAGCTAAACACACACAAATTGTGTTTTCCCTGTCTGACAAGACAGCAAACATGGCTGTTCCCATGTGTTAGGGCTTTTATTTACCTTGACTATTTTATTAATCTGAACTTGAAAAAGTGAAATAATTTATGGAAAATTTCTGCCAAAATATCCACTGCCATCATTGCAATACAATTCATTAATACGGCTTTTTAAGCTGTCTCTGAATAGTGGATTAATATTTGTCAAGAAAGAAAAAAAATCCACATTAGAATTGAGTTTTATGTGGACGATGATTAAAACCCCTTAGTAGTCCTGCTACTTCTTTTCCAGCTTTACTGTCAATATCGCAGGTTTTCATCACAAATTCACTTGTCTTCCTAATCCCTCTACTGTCCGTGATCACATGTCAGCGTCGGTTTACGCTGTTGTTTCCATTCTCTATTGTCTTCTCAGTTCTTCCCTCTGACCATCAGTTCTATCTCTTTCACAATATAATCATATGTCAGAGCCCTTTCTTTTTCTCACTAATCTGAGCAGTATAATAAAAAGTGCATTAAAAACATTAGAAAATCATTAGGTGCTAAAGGCAAAGCATGGCTCGTTTAACTGAGAGGGCTCTGGAGGTAATTTCATTACTTTACAGCCATAAGAGTGCACGCACACACACACACACACACACACACACACAAATATATTTTACCTAATGCAGCTCAACCCTACCAACCATCTTAACATGGTCTGCAATCTATAGGGCAATGCTAACATCAGGACTACTTGGTGTGTGTCTGTGTCTGTGTGATTGAAAGAGGCTCTGTGTGCAGTATTGCATTGATAATGTCATCCTGCAGTAAATGAAATGTAGAGCAGTAGGTTGGGTTTAGGTGAGTGCATTTGCAGCAAATGAATTGGGTTAACTCCTCTTAGCTGAGTGCATTTTTATTTCGTCTGAGAGTTTAAATTTGTATGATTTCTGCTTTCTACGTCACAACTTTGAACAATGGACACCTGCCTCTCGTTCTCACTTGTCCAGTCACGATTATAAGCCAACTGTGTTATAAACTGTCATCATGAGGAAATCCCTAAACAGTTTAATTGTCTTTTGACTTGTTTAGTAACTCTACCAAAAAGGTGATTGCCAGTTTTGTTTTATCAGTTTGGCTGTCGTTAGCACAACAACTCAAAAAAGCTGTTACTTGAGTTTGAGGATATTTTGCAGGATAATAGAACTCAGGTCGAGGAACAATGGTTTAGATTTTAGAGCTGCTCTTGATGTGATGATTCCTAGGTAGGCGTATGTGCTCCAAGTGCCTGCTCGTTGTCCTGTGTCTCACATATTATCTTTTACTCTCCCTCTGTTTGTTATACTTTCCCCTGTCATTCATTGTCATCATTATTCACTCCCTCACTTTTCCACTTTCTTTAATAAACTCCCACATTACATCTATCCCCATGGAACACTCTCAGAGAGTGGGGCAGTTTGTTTATGTTGACTTTTGGTTTAATCATAAAGTTGGACTGCAATTGTGTTGACAGCGAGTTTCATGGAGGAAAGAAACAAAGCAATGGACAGGAAGAGCGACAATATGACAAAGCAATACAGTTGAAAAAAAGAAAATGTGGAAGTGTTCTACCAATTCAATATTATTAGCCATGAAATAGAGAGGCGGTCAGCTGATCATATTCTAATTATTCTAAGTGAAAACGCACTCAGCTAAGAGAATTTAACCCAATTCATTGGTTGCCAGTGCACTTATCTAAACCCCGCACGCTGCTCTACATTTCATTTACTGCTAGATGGCATTATCAATGCAATGCTACACACAGACACACAGGTGGTCCCACTCCCTCTCCCTCCCTCACTAACACAGGGTCGACCTCTCTGTAGCAGACACAGAGTCTCGCTGTCCTACTGTACGAATAAAAGCATGCCTACGAATCTATCAGTCTCTCACCAATACAAATACATCTACACATCTCAATGGTTGATGAAGCTCAGTTTCATTTGATATCTGATGCATTTGGTAGGTTTTCTCCTCGCATTGTAAACTTCTGATACCAAACGAAGAAAGAAGCTTTTATTCAGAAAATGTCTGCGCAGGTTGATTTTAGGAAGTGTCACCTTTCATTTCTAATGTATTTAAAGACTTGCTTCTGTAAGCCTAGCCTGTATGATCAGTAATGCATCGCTGTTTTGGGAAATTTTAGTGGTGTGGACTTTGTGTAAAATATTTTACAAGCAGTGATCAAAAGAATATGGTTTGAGGATATCTTTGTCCTGCTGTTAGTGCAGCAATTGTGGCATTATATAGCTTCTTTTAATATGTTTAGCTGGGAACACTGGTTTCATGCTGCAGTTCATTACATATATTTGATCATGATTATGTTTCACTTCTTCTAGCTGTGCATGATCCTATTGTTTGATTCAATTGTGGGTCACTCTCTTGTTCCATCCGCAGAGCCAGCAGGGATGTCCGCTCCAGAAGTGATTGCAGTTAACAGCAGCGTGGTGCGTGTGCTTTGGTCCCCTCCTCTACGACCCAACGGAGCCATTACTGGTTACCACATTTATGTTGACGACCATCTTGCCGGCAGTGTAGACAACAGCTCAGGCTCCTACCTCCTGGGGAATCTTCTGCCTTTTACTGTTTACAGTGTACAGGTACACACAGATATAAAAGCAGACTTCTGCATCCAAACGTATCCACCAAAAACATGCACACTCTGTTAAACCGTTTTTGTATGTTTGCATTTCAGGTGGAGGTGTGTACTGTTTATGCATGTGTGAAGAGTAATATCACTCAGATGACCACTGTGGAGGACCTGCCTGCTGACCTGGTCACGCCGCACGCACAAGTACTCAGTCCTAGGTAATATGGAGGGTTAATAATAATATTTGTATTTTCATGACAGTTTTAATCATGAATTTTTAGATTTTAATTCATATTTTTATTCACTTAAATTTCCGATTTGATACAATTCGCAGAATGAATTTCAAAAGTCACAACATCTCTCAGTCAATGAATTCCTGTAAATTTAATCCGAGATAAGTAGGTCACAGAATAGTCCTGCAACAGATGACCGCACCATGACTTACCATGCTCAGAATTCAGAGAAGAGAGCAGTGAGAGGATGCACAGGCTCACTGGGCCATGCTGCTAGTCCCATCACATGTCAAAGCCTAAGGCCACCGGCATAGGAAATATATAGAGATATAAATATTTGTATTCAACGCTGTCAGTTGTACAAAAGATTATAACCTCATGATTAAAAGTTTAGATTTTTTTATAGTGCTGTAAATTTTGAACCATGCCTTGACTATTCAATGAGAAGTAGAAAACAAATGTATGTTTTTAGCGTTCAAGGATGCATCAGATGACTCTGGCTATATAATGTATGCACTTTGTCTGTAAGGTGCTTTTTCACAGCTTGCATAATTGATTAAATAGGAGCATAAATGGAGAATGAATTTCCCTCTGTTTAATGTAAAGTTGTTTAAAGCTGTACTGTACCATATTTGACCTGAGCTGCAGAAAACTGCCAAACTGTTGGGTCAAGTTCTTGTCCTGTTACTGCACAGGTCTTTTAAGTATGTTCTACAGACAAAAGAGTGCAAAGATATGAGGGGAGGAAGATGTACACAAGCTGGTGCTGTGACTTAAGTCTGTCATGCATTAACCATGCATGAATGAATGTGTGTTTGGTGTGAGGAGGCGTGTGTCGAGTTTTCAAGGAATTAGAAGGAGAACGTCATATTACCCTGTTGATCTCTAGAGTCCTTCTACTCACCAGTCTCTCCTCCCGCTTTGTCTTTCTTTCTTTCTTTCTTTTTTTCTTTCTTTCTTTCTTTCTTTCTTTCTTTCTTTCTTTCTTTCTTTCTCTCTCTCTCTCTCTCTCTCTCAGGGTCTTAAGGTTGGACTGGTCCCATCCAGGCAGACCAAGTGGGATCATGCTAGGCTATGAGGTCCTAAGACACACATTGAGGTCATGTGTTGGTGGACCAGCAGGGGTCAGATCCTCTGTTGGGGGGGAGTCGGGGGATGCAGGTGTCGCACAGCTCAGATGTTCCTACCTGCAGTGTCCTGCCACTCATAGCGTGTGTGGGACATCATGCTTCCATCCTGACGAACAGGTGATTATGTTTGTTTGTTTGTTTTTTTTCTGGCACATTTACCCTGGCTACCAAAAATGGCAGAAAACAATAACCATATTTAAAAACACACAATGTAGTCCCTTTCTTTGTTTTTTTTTATTTTATGATTTAGGAAAAAAGTGTGTGTGTGTATATATGTATATATGTGTATATATATATATATATATATATATATATATATATATATATATATATATATATATATATATATATATATATATATATATATATATATATTTTGGCACAGACATACTTTTTGTTCATTTGTGTGTGTGTGTGTGTGTGTGTGTGTGCGTGTGTGTGTGTTTAGGTTTGCTGTGCTGGACTATTGTACAGTAAGAAGCCACATCATCACTGCTGTGAGAGAAGTTATCTGAGTCTCAATGGTACCTCCAACCCCGTCTGCTGCCGTGGCAAACTGCTCCCACCCCTCCCAGACCATCAGTGCTGTGGAGGGTATTACGTCCATGTAAAAACCAGTGAGTTTCACTTTGCCTCAAATATTAACACTTGAATAAGATGAGTTCTGTTCTACCTGACTTGACATGGCTCCATGTTGCTCAAGTATTCCCTTCATCTGTCCTTGTCTGTGTAGATGAATACTGCTGTCCTGACCACTCACAGGGCAGAGTCTCCGTGGGCCTGGGTGACAGCTGCTGTGGGGGCGTTCCTTTCTCCGCTAAAGGCAGGCAGCTCTGCTGTAGTGGGAGACTCTATGATGCCTATGGGGTCCAATGCTGTGGAGGCCGGGTTGTAGATAGTAAACTGATGTGCTGTGGTGATGCTGAAAAAGGGGAAGTGCATACGTTCACTCCAGGTGAGAAAAGAACACTTAAGTACTTTAAAAGGGAGAAAGAGGGAAATAAGAATATCTCCAATCAAAAAAGTTGAAACCTTTCAGGGTGAAGTTTAGTAGGCTCCTGTACCTTTTTAATGTGAGGGAATCCCTTATGATAGTCTCAACCAAAAGGCCCCTTGTTCTGGAAAACCATAAAGTAAATCTGTTAATGTATACAAAAAATGAATTTGGCATGTCTGGTGAGAAAATGACTGAAAAGAATGAAGCATAGAGTTTTGAGGTAGACACATGGTGCAGGAACGTGGGGTCGTTTCCCTTTCTTCCTCTCCTGCAGCGTCCCAAAGCACCCGGATACCATGGCACAGATGGGACTGTGTGTGTGTTTGTGTATGTATGTCAGTGTATGTGTGTGTCATTAGACATCTTTGTCATGGCAGATGATGATGAAATGCACTCGGGATGGCACCGTTGAGGGCACTGCCAAGCACACAGCAGGACAAATACACACTCATTCTCTCTCCTTCATTCAAACATGGACACACACACCTTCACCCATAGACATATTACAGGCACCCACACAAACACACACAGAGCCAACAGGGTGCCCTCGGCAGGATATGTTTAGTGTTTAGTGCCAGAGACAGACACGTGGACTCTATTCATCACAGATAAACAATGGCCCCATATGGGCAGGCCTATAGTCCTCCATTCGTCTATCCGCAAGCATACATGCATTCACTCACACATACACAAGATCAACCCTCATAAAGTCTATGTATGATGGCAAAAAAGTCACTTGATAGTAAGAAAAGCTTGGCAACTCCTTATATTTTCATGACGTTATCATGTTGAGTCCCTTTTTCTTTAGAAAGTGGTTTTGTCGTCAAATACTGAAAAGGTCCGGCGCTGCTGGAGGTCACTAACTTGTTTTGGGTCATCATTTCCCTTTTCCTCTGTCCTCTTCCACATGGTCACATGGTCACCTCACTGCCTCTTTGTATCTTTTTCTTGTATTTAGTGATTCTTTTACTTTGTCTTCTTTCCTTACCATTGTCCAACTTCGTCCCCCACCCCCTCTGCTCCTTCCTCCAACACCACCTTTTCTTCCTTGTCCTCATCCTCCCCTTTCCCCTCCCTACCTTTATGTTCACCCTTCCCATCCACTCATCAGTCATTAGCGTTAGCTTCCCCATTGAGAACATATGGTATGATGGATCGGAGGGCTAGCGGCGCTAGCAAGGCTAAGGGCCATTTGCCGGGTGCACTGCAGTGTGGGGGAGCCCTGGGGCTAGCTATGCAACCTCGACCCCACGCGTCTGTTTCAAGACACTCACAAACACAACATGCTCACAGCAGCACCTATTATAGGATAGTCTGCTTAACCTTGGCATCAGTCACTCCATTGCACCATGTCCAGGGTTTTCTATCTTTAATGATACAAAAAGAAAGAAAAAAGATGACTACATATCATGTGCATCCCAAAGAATGTAAAGAAAAGAAAAATGAGAGGAAATCTGGACACAGTAATATAACGTACATGGTAAGTAAAAAAAAAAATCAAGGAGAATAGAAAAAGAGAGCCCGGAAAAGAGAGATGAAAGAAGAAAAATTGTAAAATGTGCAAATAGATAAAACTGTAAAAAAAATAAAGGCAAAGGAGAAAAAAGTCAGTGAGAGAAAAAAAAAACAGGAGTGAACAGAAGAGTGGGGAAGAACTAGATGAAGCAGATTAAAGGAGGAGTGAAGGGTATCCCATTGTGCCCAGCTGATAGACTAGGTTAGGCTGATGTGATTATGGGGTCCCTGAAGTGCGATCTATCACACATTACCGTCCACACTGTCAACAACCATACACACACACGGCAGGGGAACAGCAATGCCAGGAGACAGCCGTCTGGCAACAGATACACCAGCTTGCGTGCACATGTGCACACACACGTTATGCTCACACATATCCACACACAAACACCACATTGATTCTCAACCCCAGACTTGAGAAAGACAAGAAAAACGTGCATGTGTAGAAACATTGAGATGCATGGACCAAGAGGGTGCAACACAGCTACACAAGCACTCGAGTGCTCTTCGCTGGATCAGGGTCACAACCATCAACTCACCAGTTTGCCCCCCTTAGACAACAAGAAACACAAAGCTGAGTCAGCTTTCTTTTAAAATTATTTTGTACAACTGCAGCAAAGCAAATCATTCAGATTCCCACTGTATATTGTGAAGTTTGTTCCAGTCCATTCCACCACCCACTTTTCCTCTAGAGCACATTTAACAGCTCAAGCTGACCAGAGTGATGCACAGAAATGTCATGCATATTTGAGATTGCTTGAAGATGTCTTGATAGAGGATAGAATGTCTGTGATAGAGGTTAGCCCTTGGTGCTGCATCTCGAGGAGCACATTTGTTTTGTTGATCAAGTTTTTCCACTCTTTTACCCAAGAATGGAGACTGGTCTCGTAATTAAGTGATGCCTGGAAGAGAAAAAAAAAAAGTGATGCCTTAAATGCATCTAACAGACCAGATGGATTTCATTTATAATCTGTTCTGCTACCTCCACCAACAACATAATAGAAAACACTTAATTTGCCCTTTAACCACACAACTGAGACTCTTTAAGTATTTTTTTTTTGTCAATCGTAAATGCTTTTTCAAACTTTCCAGGTGACAGGAATATAATAATCATATGCCTAACTTCTACTCTGTCCAGTCTGTCTGGGATATTAATGAGATGGTTTACAATTCTCTCCTCATCATCACCATGTCATACACAACATAAAGTCTCTACTTTCAAAATCTGCCAGCTTGCTAAACGGAAAGATTTAATTTCACTTTCAACTTGATCAAATACAGTTGATTTTTGCAATACTGCATTTGCAGCGTCGCTTCCTGTGTTGTAGATTCAAGACCATCTTCTAAACTCCTCACTTGATGTCTGAGTTTGTATGTAAGATGTTTAGCTGAAACATAAGTGTGTGTTTTTAAGGAAGGTGTGTGGTGCCTATGGCCTCCCATTGCTCCCAGACTCTCCCTAAGTCCCCTGTCTCACTGTGCGTACTCCACTCATCATTTTCCCTTCACACTTATACTTTATAGTTTGCGGTTCTTTAACTCTTCCATCTGCCCTTCAACCCCACCTTCGCCATGTCTTACTGTGTGTGCTACAATAAATGGCCTCCGCAGCTCACTTTTTCTTAAAGTGAGTGAATCTTCAAAATGTGTGCATTTCTTTAACTCCTTCTCTGACTCCCTCCCTCTGTCCCAGCCCAGCAGGCCCCGTCCAAACGTTCAAGGACAAATCTGAATATCCCTTTTCACCGTTTAAGTGTTAAAAGCCTGGCGGTGCCGGGGTGTTATCTTAACGCGCCTTGCCGTGCCATCATCAGAGCGCGTGATGAAAATGGCTGTGATGATGCTAAAAGAAAAAAAAGAGGAGGGGGAGAAAAAGTAATAATCAAATATGTTTTTCAAGGGCACAGTGACCATTTGCTGGAGGGAAATTATCCCAGTAGTTAAGCTAGCTCAGTCTGAGCCTAGTGGAGTTGTGAGAGTGGATGCGTTTGTGTGTGCAAGTGTGGAGGCTTATAAGGATCTTCAACTTGGTGCATGCATGCTTCACTTTCAGCTGCTGCATGTACTGTATGTCTGAATGTGTCTCCATTTGGTTCTTTATGTCACAGACAAACACGCTTTGCATGTCCTTTCATTGTCTCTGCCAGAAGATACTCATCAGTTTTTGAGTGTGTATGTCTGTGTGTGTGTGTGTGTGTGTGTGTGTGTGTGTGTGAGCGCGCGGGCACGTACACATATATCATTGCCAAAAGCCCTTCATCAATGAGGGATTGCAAATGGCCAACACTAGTGCATTCCAAACAGCAGCGTCTGGCTGCTTTAGAAGATAGAGCACTCTCTGAACACAGGAAGACATTTCTCTCTCTGTTAATGTACTTATGATGATGGCTTTTCTATTAGGTTTTCCTTAATGACTGGCAAGAATAAAACTAGAGGCTGTCAGGACCACAGGACTGAGGTGTCACAGAAGAAGAAGCAGCTTTATTGTCATTGTACAGGAATACAACAAAATTTCGTTTGGCAGCATCTCTCTTTTTTAAGAAGCTACGTGGCACATTTATTAAAATGTGTTTCAAAAGACGAAGAAAAGTAGTAAAAAAAAAAAACAGGTGTGTGCACGCGCATGTACATTTGTGTATGTTTGTCTTCTTCTTTGTGTCATTCATGATGTTTATAGTGTTCCGCACATTAAGATTTTAATTAGCAGCCCGAGATAGCATGTGGCCGGTTCTGTTCTATGAGTCTATGTATGTGTCATCGAGGCTAAATGAAGTCCTGGAGACACTGGAGCAGGAAAATTACCAGACAGATTTTGAGCACTTTGGAAGGTTGCAAGATACATTCAGCTGTTTAGGTGTTAGGGGCTATAACCACCCAAGATTGTTCCTGAGGCCAGGGCATCTTTTTAATTGCATTTTTACACTTTGTGCCACAAATGAAGAGCAATAAGCCATTATACTTGTTTAGATGTTTCCTCATGAAGCCACTCCGCCTCCCCTCCCTGTGTGGTTCAACCTTTATTTCATCCAGAGCAAAGGCCAGAGGAAGTGCTCCCTGTGCTGACATTTTCTCTTCAACTGACACCAAAGTTTCTCAGCAGAAAAAACTGTGCTCTCATAAATCACGCCTGGTGTTTAGAGGTGTAACGGTACATAAAAAGCAGGGTGTTGCATTTATCTTGGCCTCTAAGTCGAGGTTTCGGTTTGTTTTTGGCACAGAAATTAAACCTGAAATTTATTATTTTTTCCTATTTTTACCAAATCTTGGTTCCCTTTATGTTACTGAACTCAATACCGTACATCAGGATTTTATCATCCGGAGACAAGAAGAAGATGAGAAACTTTTAAAACACGACTGTCTAGATCCAGACTGAGACGGGCAAGAGAGCTATCAAAGTACCTGCACAGTCTCATCACTTGCTTCCATTTACATTTCATTACGCTTGACCTGAACACCGCAGAGACCTTTTTGAGTGACTCCGCTGTTGGACTGCAGTTGAGCTTCCTCTCTCTCCCAAGGCATTGTTATCAAGGCTTGTGTTTGTGCTGGTCACTAGGGAGTAAAGTTGAAATGTGCATCAGTTCTACATGTATACATACAAGCTGCATGTGAATGTGGATGTGGATGTCCATCTATTAATGGATTTTAGAATTGTGCATATAATGGAAAGTTGAAAAAAGAAAAAGTAATATATTCGCGACCAGTGTGTCCCTAGTGATACTTTAGATGTGAATGTCTAGGTAGGTGTGTGTGTGTGTGTGTGTGTGTGTGTGTGTGTGTGTGTGTGTGTGTGTGTGTGTGTGTGTGTGTGTGCCATTTTCTTTGTGCAAAAAAAAAAGTGTTTTTTGCTTTGGACTTTGTGCCAAACCCCTTGTAATATATTCAGGTATTTAAAAGTGTTTGGTTTGTTCAAAGTTATGGAGGGGTTTTGGTCTCCTAGAGAGCTCGGATAACCCTAATCCACAACACACATTTTTATCAGTAGTTCATTGGCAGGGCTAAATATTGACTTATCATTAAGTGGAATGACTGAAACCCTAATAATAATTCACTTTGTCTAAGCACCTTGTGTTGATGCGGCGCTCCTGACGCTATTAATGAATGTATGCAAATCCAACGTAAATCTGAAGATTAGGGCTGAAGCATTCTGCGATGCAAGAGAGAAAACAAGAGGTGTGTGTGTGTGTGTTTGTGTGTGTGTGTGTGTGTGTGTGTGTGATAAATTGTTGTCAACACATACACAAGCACATGCACAAATACAGGCAATACACACAGCTTACAGAGAGGAAGAGAAACTATGAGTTGCATGTTTTAAACCATTAACACAAATGTACAAGCAAATCTCACACACCCATACACAGATAACGCCTACAAAGACGGGGATTAGATTTCTGCTGAATGAGTGATAAAGCAATGGGGAAGTTAAGCAGTAGAATCGTAAACAGACGATGCAGACCTATGAACTGTGTAGATTCAGTGGAAGGGAAGCGGTAAAAGAAGCATGTTGCAAGCAAGAGACGGTGTTAGAGATGAGATAAGAGGACACGAGAGGAATGCTTGATCCATGTGGTTAAAAGAGAAATATTGAAAGAGATTGGAGGATGAAAAGTTCATTAAAGAGTGAGAAATGTAGGAGGTGAGAGCGGGAAGAACATGAATGAACTGTTCAAATTAAAAGACATGGAGAAGGGGGGGAAGAAAGAAAGCAGCAAAGAAAGATTGATCAAAAAAGAATAGATGGAGAAGAAGAGAGGAAGAAACGGGCAGGGAACAACTGGTGCACTTCACATAAAAGTGATAATATGATTGTGATAATGCAAGACAGATTCAAGAGCTGTGTCCCAATTCAGGGATGCATCAGGTTGTATTGAAGACTGCATGCATACGGTAGCAAAGCAGTTCATTCCTCAAAGGACTGAGAATCTACTAATGCGGTCAAGAAATGCGTCCTTTATTACTTGGAGAATACTCATTCGGAGAACCCAGTGGATCCTTTTTGTCCCAACCTGTGGCAAACATTGCAGCCTTGATTGGAAACAGCAGGTGAGGAATTCACTAAATATGGGAAATGGTTTTCAACTCACTCAAATGACATCAGAATAAAAATATATATATATATATTTGACCTAAAGCCTGAAATTTTAAGTGAAAATTAAGTGACAGTTTAGTTATTAGAAGATTCCTTAAATCTGCATCATTGGAATTGGTTAATTGAAAGAGAAATAATCAGTCTTCATTGAATCATTTCCTGCTTGAGCAGAACTTGAGAATGTCTTTCAATAAAGACAAAGCTTGAACACAACACAGTCCCAATTTATGTATGTACTACACAAATTTTCAAAATGTAAAACATGCTAAGATGGGGAATACTGTATGTGGTACTCCTTACTACTTCTAGATAGGAGAGGGAGGGGGCAGCTGGCCAGCTTGTGCGACTCAGCGACAGGAACGTGTACATGATCAGCGATTCATGAAGCAGCATCTTCTCACTGTGAGTGAAGACGGTTTGTCTCCGCCACTCGTTTGGAAAAATTAAGTGTATTACTGACATAGAGTGGGCAGGCTTCACTTCTTTTCTGATGTTGGTGATTTACTATTTACTGGTAAAAGGTGCCATCATTTGGGTTGGGTTTAGTTTTAAATTGGGTGTAAAATTCAAGAGGGTCCGTGTTTGATTCATCTATTTATGTGGTGCGAGCGGCCACTTCCTGCACTTCACTCACATCTCAGAGGCTGAAATTGACTGAGTGCATCATTTCAGAGTGCATCTGAATGTGATCACCCTGATATTTTCACTTTTGAAGAAATTGTTTGTAACAGACACAATCCTCTGTAGACTGGACTATGGACTGTGACACACCCAAGTTTTTTTTTCAAACAAAAGCCATGTTGAACAATATGCAGAAATAGAACAGGCAGAGAATAAACAGAGGAGAAGCAAATGAGTGAAAACGAGTCGCTGAGGGCCCGGTGTCCGGATGAAAGGGAGGAGTAGAGGTGAGGATGCTGAGGACGAAGGATGAGTGGAGAAAAGCTATTTTGGAAAAGTGTTGAGCTGTTTATTTGCTCGTCATTGAAGCTGAAGTAAGGCGCTGAGGGAATTGGCCACCAAGCCTCCATTCTGCAACAGCTGCCGCTGCTAAGTGAGTTACTAGCCGTCAGACTGCCTTTATGTCACACAATCACACACACATACACATGCATTTTCCTGTCACATGGTGCTTGTGATGGATGCTTTGAGGATTTAATGTTCTGCAACAGCAAAAGAGAAAATATGTGCACAATCTTCTGTCTTCGCATTTAAGTGAAAAAAAATGCTTAAATTAACAGCAGTTTAACTGGCATTTCATGTGCACAACGAGTGAGCACTGATTAAGTTGTTAAACTACAAGTTGTTTATCACTCCACAACTAGCTGCAGCCCCATTAAAGGAGGAGGCCATGATACAAAGCAATGACTTAGTGTTTAATGTCTGCTGTCAAATAAAATGGGCAGCACAGCTGGGGGTAGATAGTGCCACAGATCAGCATGTCATCAACTGTTAGGGTAAATTTGCTAAATACCTCATGAAAGTAAGATTATTGTAACGTAAGCTAAACAATCACAAAAGACCAAGGCTTCCTACCTTTTTTCTGCGTCTGGTTTAAAATGAGAAGATTTTACTGTTCAACTCATTAAAATACAGTTTTTCCATCAACACAGATAGAATATTATAACCGTGTCATGCCGTGCCGTGTTCATTTCTAATTCCACTGCATCCTCGCATCCAGCAGGGGGTCACATGCTGACTGTGGACAATATCAAGCCCTAATCCACTGCGAGGCCAAATCGTGGCAATCCACCCTCAACTAAGCTGGGTCAACGTCACAGTAACCAGATTAGTTCAACTTGGGTAATTATAAGACAGTGGTTTTTATCTGTTTTGTGTCTCTTTCAAGGAAGCCCTAAGTCCATGGCTGAAACTTTGTCTAACGTCCAGGAACATCAGTGATTTATTTGTCTCTTTTTTTTTTTTTTTTTGAATGTCAGCATTGTATAAACCATAGCAGTGTTCAGGGTCTACTGCTTATGCAAATCCCAAATGTTCATGCAGTTGCTTCACAGGAGAGGTTTACTAAGATTAAACGACTGAAAAGCTTTTTCCAAGCTCAGTTGTCTTAAAGTAACCAATTAACAAGGTAGACATGGAAGGTTGAGAAAACTAGGAGGAACATTTTTAATATAAGGAGACATTTAAATAATCTTGTTTCAGTCCTGAATTATGGTTTCTTTAGACCTTTGCTTGGCAATTATTACTTACTGAGGGTCAGATTGTTTGGCATTGTGGAGTGATTATATAGTTAAGCTGAGAACAGACAATGAAATTTGATAGAGGAATAAATAAGGATTGATTAGACAGAAATAAAAGGTGGAATAGAACAACATTAATGGTTTAAATTAAACACTAATTCACTTAAAGTTTTGCATCAGCTTGCGAAGCTATTTCAGATTAATATAATGAATCAATATTACCATTATTGTAGATCCAGTAACTCAGCATCACCAATTTTTGTTGTTGCATAAAAAGTGGCAAGTGTAACCCAGCATCGGTCCTCTTGATTTCCATGTTCACTGAAGGGTTGTATGCATTTGCCCTGTACTTTGACAAATATCTCTGAATAAGACAACAAAATTGTCATTTGTCACTTATTCATTGTGATGAAACTTACTGGAATTGCATTGGAATCAGCCTGAAATTTGATAGTCGGCTGCAAAACATTTACAGGAAAATGGAGTGATAGCATATATTTTAAATGTCACCTTGCTGCTGAAGGTGAAGTGGTGGCAGATAGGCATCACATATCACTGTCAGAGATGGCAGCTCACAGAACAACGCACTTCCTCTCACCCTGCACTCCTCCAACAGCACAGGCTGAATACAGGAGAGGAAAAGGAGAAGAAAGGAAAGGAGCATTAGAGTAGCTTAATTCTGCTACTTCACAGAGGAGGAAAACATGCATTTAAGAGAGAAATAAGACAGTTGAGTCCAGTATTGACATTGTTGTAGTGTGGAGAGACAAAACTCAGGCATCAGGAGGAGAAAGAGGGGAAGAGACAATGGTACCAACTGGATGTTGATGACAAGACGTGATGCTTGCAGCCTGGCAGGCATAGTTCTTGTGTACATTCTATGTTCTGGCGGGACTAGAGACACTGGGTCTTATTCATGAAATGTTCTTGCACATCTTCATCTGAGTCGATGCTGAAGATGCAACAGGCATCAATATATAGTATAGTTCTTGCTCGTTTCTCATGTGTTCTGGCTGTTTGGGATTTTAACTCTGAGGTTCCATGCAGTGTGGAGGAATTTTTTATTTTTTTTTGTAGGGAACATTTCATGTGACATGCTTCAGTCAAAGGTTCTTCACCATGATTTTTATTTAAAAAAAAAATGATAGTGTTTCAAAATGATCCAGCTCACCTCCCTCCCTCAACCACGTCTGAAGTCCAGTTGCGCTGGTAAAAGTTCCAGCAGGAGACCCCTGATTTTCCATTCCTGGGCCACATTAGTTAGCTCTGACTGGGGGATCCCTTAGTGCTCCCATGCCACTGTTTGATATAATCCCTCCACCTTGTGCTCAGTCAGCCTAGTGGCCTCCTACCAGCTGGATGTGGACCTGGAAACCTTCCCTGGGGAGACGCTCTGGAGGCATCCTGACTACCGCCTCAACTGTCTCATTTCTACTTAAAAGTCCCTCACGGATGAGTGGGCCTCTCACCTGATCCCCGAGGGAGATGCCAGCCATCCGTTTGAGAAAACCCATTGTCACCACTTGTATCCATGGTCTTGTTCTTTCTGTCGTGACCCATTAATTCATGTCCATACATGAGAATAGGAAAGAATCTAAACTGGTAGAACAAGAGCTTTGTCTTTCCCCTCAGTCAAAGATAAAACCCTGAGATACTTGTGCTCTTTGACTTGGGGTAAAGACTCATTCCACATTTGGAGTGAGCAATCAGTGTTTCTTAAATTCAGGCCGTTCTCAGGCGATTTCACATAATATTTGGATAATATAGATTGTACTTGGGGGGGGAAAATTAAAATAGAAGTTCAAATAAGAAATTTAAACATAATGTCAGTCTCCTCCATTGCTTGTTACATCAGGTCTGGATCAACATGCCACAATACCTTTAAAAAAAAAAAAATCACACAAAGCAATATTGAGATGCAGTTTCTTTCTTGTCAAGGTTTTTTCTGCTGTGGCCAAGAGTACATCAACTCTTCAACCTCTCTTTGCTGTGTGGGCAATGATGGATTTCCAACAATGCATCCTTCTGGCAATGCTACAGTCACCCTGCAGTGCTGTGGGTCAAACGTCATACTTCAGGAAGAAGACTGCTGCAACGGGATTGGCTACGACCCACAACGGCATGTGTGTGCTAATCGACCAACACCAGGACTGTCAATACAGGTGTGTGTGTGTACATGTGAAACAATGAGCCCTTTTCAAGAACCTTTTGAACAGATTTATTTAGAGGTGGCAATCATCTCCTTTTAGAAAAAGAATAAAACTCTATAGAGAGACAAGTCTGTTGCACAGTAAGTTTGCAGAGCCTCCAAAAATAGAGTCTAAGTAAGACACTTTGTTAATGCCTCCAGAGGACATCAATTGGAAAAACAATCTCAGTGGACTGGATAGACCGTCCCTCTCAAACCTGCACACAATGTCACATCAGGAGTTAGGGATTGGCCCGTCATCCATTTATCATCTGGGGTCATGTGGTGTTTGTGTGTTCCAAAGTCAGCATGAGAGATGCACACATACATACACAGGCAAACACACACACAATGGGACAAAGGGTAGGAACTCTCATTAGCTCTAATGATATCATTAAGGCCCATGCATTACACACACATCGCAAAAACACACACATAGCCAGTAACATGTATGTGTGTGTGTTTGAGACTCTTTAAAATTCATTACATGATTTTTGCTTACAATACATAGAACTGTAAGGCGAGTCATTTCTGTGCTAGTTTTTGATCTTTTGTTGCCATAGTTTTGGGCCTCATCTTCTGTCCCTGACTGTTCTGTATTACCCTGACAGGATACTTACGCCATCTCTTTCTCCTTCCTCTGCTCAGCACCAGTGTTTGCAGGGTGCTGTGTGTCCTGCAGCTGCAGCCTCAACAGCGTACTGTGGCTCCTGTGACATAGATCCATCTGTGACTGCCTGTACATGGGTCCTGTCTGCATACACACATCACACACACTCCTCCACGATGAACTCGCCTTTCATCAACACCACACATGAAACACTCACCTCAGACCTGTATACACCTGGAAACAGTAGTGAAAAGAACACATTCACAACAGCAAACATACATACTCACCCTGGCAGCGTGGGATATGAGGGAAGCCTTTGCCCATCTCACGAGGAAGTCGTGCACCGTGGGGATGCCAACTTATTCAGCTATACAGGTAATTGCCTAGTTTGTGTCAATGTTTGTGGATCTATGATTGTTCAGTAGAAAGCAGGCCATAGCTAAGAAGAATAAAACATGTTCTGTTCAAGAGTGTGTGCCAGAGGAGGATAATTTCAGCTTTTAGAGTGTCTTTGGTACCAAGCCTAACCAGGATAGAACTTAGAGTGTTACAGTGTTCGTAATAGTGCATGATAAGATTTCTATATACAAATGATTAAGGAGTAAAAATCAACATTTTGTAGCAGTAAATGTGTTCGTAAAAATGTGATCCTGATTGGCGTCTTGCATGGCTAGCACTCCAAACCAGAATATTGTAAGAGTTCATCGTTCATGAGTGATCACAATTGTGGCACTCGTGCAGCAGTCCAGGTTTTTGGAGTGTCCTTGGTTACTGCTCTTTCAAAATGATGTGACGCACTGACCTACGCTGCAGTGACAGACGTTTAGTGCATGGCTGAAGATTCAGATATCTCTCATTTATAAACCAGTCCGATAACTGGCATCAATGCCCTAACTACGCTTTCTAGCAACATCTGCCATTGGTGACGAAGTGACATTGGTGTGGCACACAGGAACCCACCTTGCTTTTAATTCTTAGCAGGAATTCAATGTACAATCCTTTGAACTGTGAGTGTTCATGGATAAATGCAATCTCTTGAAATGGGAATCAGAACAACACAATTCGGATAAGAATGTAATATTCAGGAATTAATACTATTGATACACTGACCTCCCCTGTGACAAATTGACCACATCTTCAAACTCTGACCATATACTGGCCTTGTAAATTTGCATTCTCAAGTTAACACAGGTAGTTTTTTGTCTTTCTTACCCTATATCTAACAGGATGTGACCAACAATTATGTATTTGTATCCCTGTCACTCGTGACTTTGCTTCCCCCAGTCCTCAGAGCTGCTATGAAGAATACCTAAAATAGCGTGCAGCTCATTCAGCCATCTGTGAAAGACACTACTCAGAAATTGCTTGCCTGCTGCAGTAACCAAGTCTGCATTTACTGTAAATGTTTCAGCCGCTGCAATCAACGCACTTTGGAGACAGATGCCCTTCCACACATTCACACACACCAAGACAGCTGTTGCAGTGTACATTAATAGCTGTAACGTAGTTACTCTCTCAGTGTTGTACACTGGTGTGTCATTAAAACTTAGAGATGGGCGTTTAAATGCCATTTCAACATTCTCTACTATTTATCAGCCCAAAGGGAGTTTATATGCATGTGTGTGTTTGTGGACGTGTGTGTCAGGATTTTCAGTCTGTCCACACATTTTTCATCTGGGTAGTTGAGGATGTTTAATCAAGACTAATTGTGGTTGTGGGCGTTATGTGTGCCTATGCGTGCTTGTGCACCCTTAATTACACGTTACATGTGTGTTAGTATCCCAGTTAGTTACTATTAAAGTGCGCCTGTGTATAGAATGAGATGTGTTGGTCTCTATTACTTTGTATGTATTTGTCTGTGTGTGTGTGTGTGTGTGTGTGTGTGAGTGAGAGTGTGTGAATGTGTGTTGCATGGGGTGGTTAGGATAAGAGTTTCTAGGCGATGCTGTGACACCATCTGGGCAGAGGCACATAAAGCTGTCGCCACCCACCATACACCAGATGTTTCACATGCACACATACACACACAGACTTGCACACACAGGATACCATGCAGTACTTCCCAAGGTAAAGAGAAAATCCTAAAATACACCACAGAGATTGATTCACGTGTGCTTTGAGTGCTATAAATATATACTTTTTGGAGGTAGTTCTTAATCAAACACATAAACAGGTTTGAGGCATGTATCCAGTGTTTCATATACTTATGGGCATCACTGTGTGTGTTTTGCAGCTTTGGTGTTCGCAGTAGTAAAGAGAAGAGTCCCAGACTGGTGGTTAAAACATGGTCTCATTTACAGCAGCAGTCCCCTAGCACTCCTAAAAATAATACACATATGTGTGTGCAATTTCGTCTGTTTTTATATATACTCCTGTGCATGTAGCTCACCAGAAGGGCTGTAACAATGCCTCAGACATTTAGGCATTGATAGTGCATATGTAGTGCATATATTTGTTAATACGTTCACGCCTGCTAACATTTACAGCATAGCTCTTTGTATAAATACGTACACTATATACGTTGGGCCTAAGTCTGACAAAAGGACACAATCACTCTAAAGATTTAAGGGTCACAATCTCAAAGAATTTCTTTCATCCTCAAAAGCATTTTTGCTAGCGCATCATGCGTTAGCATGGCTCACAAAAAATTGAATCCCTTTCTGTTGCTCTCTCTGGTGGTGCTTCACATCCACTCAAGTACACTAAAACAAGGTAGCAATTCCTTTTGTGATAACTGAACTGGTAGTTTGATAAAATCACAATTAGAATTTTGCATTAATTCAGTGATAGATAGGCGCTGTTCACTCTGGCCATTTTGATAGGCCATAGCAGGGTAAACACAGGTGTAATTGATTTAATTATGACCTTATCATTTTTGGAATGTCTCAGCCATTGCAGGGATCCAATGTGCACAGGAACAGGGCCACAATTAATCTTATTTATTACACCTGCCATCACCCTGAAATGGCATTTCAAAATAGTGGCTATGAAAAGGGCCTATCACACAAAGAATACACAACAAATTAACACATACTTGGATTAAAGCTCATTCCTTGTGATTTCTTATAGGTCACCAAGCAGTGAACAAACTAAAAATGTAAATGATTTATATTGTTGACTATATATTTGCATATTTGATGAAGAATACTTTGTTTTCCAAAATCCCTCTGTAATTTCTTCTTCTTCCTTCTATCTTTTCAACTAGATTCCAGCCTGGAGCCCTTCACCACCTACGTGTACAGAGTGAGGGGCTGGAACAGCTTCGGACGAGGCTCCAGTGATGTCACAACAGTGACCACGAGTGAAGATGAACCATGGGGAGTTGCACCACCCCGCTGGAGTCGTGTTGGTGAGCGGGATGACATCATCCAGATTCACTGGCAAGCACCCGCCAGGCCTAATGGTATGTGCATAGATGTATTTATCATATGTTATGTCAGGGGATCCAATCAAACAACAAAATCACAACCACCAACCCAACTTGGTGTTTTAAATATTTAGAACTTTGAAAAAGTCTTGACTCCATGTATCGTTTTTTTCTTTTTTGCCAGGACTCATAACCCACTATGTTGTACTACGTGATGGACAGGAGCGTTACCGTGGTGATGAGAACAGTTTCACAGACATGGGTGGGATCAGGCCTTACCAAGAATACACATATCAGCTGCGGGTCTGTAACCGGGCTGGGTGCACTGATAGTACACAGGTAAGACTGTTAGATAATTAAAGCAACTGCACTGTGAGTTCAGTTTAATTGCTTAATTAGATGCCACTAGATGGCAGTACCTGTGACCAAATCACAACTGAAGCACTTCTGCGCTTCCTATAGACTTTTCCTTAATTAGGTCTAAATTCTTGCTTGTGTTGTACGTCGCTTTGGACAAAAGCGTCTGCTAAATGAAATTGTAGAATTGTAGAATTAATCTTTTTAATTGAGCGTGTTGGTTTTGTTCAAGGCGGCCTGGTGGTGCAGTGGTCAGCACTGTTGCCTCATAGCAAGAAGGTTCTCGGTTTGAGCCCCGTCTCCAGCACGGGATCTCTCTGTGTGGAGTCTCCATGTTCTCCCTGTTCCTGTGTGGGTTCTCTCTGGTACTCCGGCTTCCTCCCACAGTCCAAAGACATCAAGAGAGGACGAGGCTGATTGATACTCTAAATTGACTGTAGGTGTGACTGTGAGTGTGAATGGTTGTCTGTCTCTGTGTTGGCCCTGTGATGGACTGGTGACCAGTCCAGGGTGAACCCTGCTTCTCACCCGAAGGCTGCTGGGATAGGATCAAGCCCCCCCGCCCCGCCCCGTCCCCCATGACCCTTAACAGGATAAGCGGAAGAAAATGGATGGATGGATGGATGGATGGATTGATGGTTTTGTTCAAAAGCAAAATATACCTTCAGTTTAGAATGAGTGTGACTTTCCAATCGACTCTTGCTTGGCACCCGTCAGGCTTCCACAGAGCTTTTTCTCTCCCTCTCTCACACACTTCCCTAGACACACTCAGAGCCAAACGGTACTCAGTTGTAGTACCCCATTTCAGAAAGACATTATTCCTCTGTATGATTATTTAATGGTTCCTCTAAAGATTCACTAAGCTTCACTGAACTAAGTACTACTTTACAGAGTAGTTTGGTTCACTCCTTTGATTTGGCCGGAACACTACAAAGAAAGGTGTGTGTGTGTGTGTGTGTGTGTGTGTGTGTGTGTGTGTGTGTGTGTGAGAATATCAATGAAAGAAGAGCATACTATGTTTTTCTTCACCCGATACCTGTTAATCAGAGTTTAGATGCAATTGTTATTAATGTCAACATCTGTCACCAAACATGTTCGTGCTCCCACTTTGACAAACAGATGCTCGGTCAGTGGCCGTACACTTCAAACCATGACACTATAGGACAAGTTCAAGTTTGGAGACATTTTTGTAGTGTTTGTGTTCCAGATGTACAATGCCTTTCAAAATAAAATGAAACTTGTCAGGTTTGTATTTTTTTTTTTTGTGACTTTGGTTTAAGTCGTTACTTTCATCAGGTTATGTGACTTCAATTGTCATGGTTCAAAAATATCTTGCAATTTGAAATGCGAATTGTGATTCTTAAATACACAACTTTAAAATGACCTTAATCTGTTTCTCTTTGATTGACCTGCCTACCCAATGGTGACTTCACTACTTTTTTTTTTCTCTGGTCAGTCCTGCAAAACCACCACTCAGGGGTTCTAAGGGGTTCTCATATTGATCTCCTGACCTCTGACTGGCTGGAGTCCATCCATCCATTTTCTTCTGCTTATCCTGTTAAGTGTTGTGGGGTGGCTGGAGCCAGCGGCTTTCGGGCAAGAGGCGGGGTTCACCCTGGACAGGTTGCCAGTCCATCTCAGGGCCAACACATAGAGACAGACAACCATTCACACTCACAGTCACACCTACGGTCAATTTAGAGTATCAATCAGCCTCGTCCCCTCTTGATGTCTTTGGACTGTGGGAGGAAGCCGGAGTACCCAGTACCCTTGCTGCGAGTCACTGTACTCCAACTAACCTGCCTGATGTCAAGTGTGCAAAACCTTCTTTCCTGTTTTTAGTCAGATTTCCTGGACACGTAACCCTACATCTGAATACATTCTCCAAAGGGATCTTAGAGAACTGGTCAACAGTGGCTCCTCATCACTCAATCACTCAGTCAATCAAATGCTTCAAGGGGCTTTCCAGTCTTCTGTTCTTTGACCCTGTACTGATCCATAGTTAGCTCTCTTTAATCAAAGGTCTCCTCAGATGCTGACATCTAAACAGTGTTCTACATCAGAATTTGGCTGTTCATTTTTGTAAATGTGAAAATTTTGTCTTATATAAGTTCTTTGTTGTCGAGAAACTGTGTATGCTATTTTTATTCTGTGTGAACTTTGTACTGTTTCCATGTCAGAACAAGTTGCCGTTAAGGCCCCCCTACCCCACCCACCCACCCCCCATTCTATGGGAGGCTCTGGATTTGCTGAGCCTACCTGATGTGTGTGATAGCGTCCATAATAGCCTCACATACTCCCTCCTGCTATCTCTCTAGCTGTAGCTGAGCTGATATCACCAAAACAATTAATTTCCACGGCTTAGTGGTGATGGAAGCTCCTGTTGAAAAGTGTCTGTCTTGCTTTTAAAGCTAATTTAACATCTTATTATTTAGTGCATTCTTACATAAAGAGGCAGCCTGTAGATGTGTCATGGGGAGGTGTGTGTGTGTGTGTCTGTCTGTCTGTGTGTGTGTGTGTGTGTGTGTGTGTGTGTGTGTGTGTCTTGGATTTACCAGCTGGCTGAATTTGGGACCTTAAAGACGTCAACACGCATCAGTGGACAGGCTCATTATTAGGCTTCCATTTTCAAGTGCATTTATGGTCATTGTGTCATGACATCACATGACAGACCCTCACAAAGGGTGGAGCTGAGATAAAGTGGAACCCAGTCTTAACCAAATCTATGCTCACTTGAAAAACAGCTTTGAACATTAATTTTGAAACTGCATTCATATTTTTCTTGTAAAAACAGCAACATATGAGCAGTGAGAGTGAGCCCGAACAATAAAGTTGGGACCTGACGGCTAAACAATGAGCTGAAACTCACTATAAAGCCCTGTGAAGCAGAGAGGAGCTCCATAGTTGCTGATAATTCTCTTCAGTATTTGTTACAGTGAGTGAGGAGAAGGCAGGTGGACCCAAGTACAAGAGTCAGCAGGATCTGAAGGCCGGATTTATTCTGTTAAATAACACAGTGTGGTAATATTTGTGTCTACTCGTGCCTTAACAATAATGCAGTGATACTGAGAAATCTCTTAACATGCACATAGAGACAGGGCACAATTTTGTGGTTGTATTGTTTTTTGGCCAGTTTTCTTACTTGTGTTTTGTTCGTCTTAAGTAAAACATGTTGCTCTGGTACTTCCACACTCTATGTCACATCTTTTTGTAAGCAGATGGCCACCTTTGCTTATCTGTGATTGTGAATGGGCAGCACGGTGGTGCAGTGGTTAGCACTGTCGCCTCACAGCAAGAGGGTTCCAGATTCATGTCCTGGCTCGGGCACGGGATCTTTCTGTGTGGAGTCTGCATGTTCTCCCTGTGCCTGCGTGGGTTCTCTCCAGGCACTCTGGCTTCCCTCCACAGTCCAAAGTCATGCAAGAGAGAATACTCTAAATTGACCCAGGCGTGACTGTGAGTGTGAATGGTTGTCTGTCTCTATGTGTTGGCCCTGCGATGGACTGGCGACCTGTCCAGGGTGAACACCGCCATTGCCCGACCCTTAACAGGATAAGCAGAAGAAAATAGATGGATGGATGGATGATTGCGGACGCTTGGTTTCGATAAGCTTTATTTTGAATGTGTTGTTTTGGGGTACAGCCCCAAAATTTTTAGACGTCAGAGTCCAAAACAGAAAATAATAACAAACTCAGAAGTGAAAATCAGCAGTCAAAACAGGACTGTAACATCTTAACAGTACGAGTGAGACCTCTGACATGCCACGCTGTCATGTGATGTATTACCATTATAAAAAATATAATCAGGATATCCGCATAAAAACTTCATGAAAAGACTCGACCTTTCAAAGACAGACTGCAAAGCTATTTTACATGAGCATGGCCCAATACACAGTACCATGACATTTGGTCAAGTTACAACCGCTTATGTGAATATCCAGTACACACACAAAACTGAGATGTGAGAACGATCATTTCATTGTGGTCTTGTTTCTGGCCAGGGAGAACAACACTGATGGGATAGTCTGTCTCTACAGCTTTCCAGACTTTAATTTCTCTAAACTATTAGGTTTTTTTCACTTGCCTGACTTCATTTGCTGGAAGAATGTGACTCTTTTGTATGGAGAGTTGTAATGAACCAAAGCAATGAGCCAAAATCAGATTCTTTGTGGATTCACCAGTGACGAGAGAACTAGCTACTAGTTCATTAGCTCCTGTTGCTTTCTACCTGTTTATGCTACTGTGAAACTGTTAGGAGATGTGAAACCCATAATAAAGAGTGCGAGACTGACTTGCTCTTTATTTAGTCTGTTTTGGTAGCATCTGTCTCTTTTGCACAGCAGTCAAGTTTGTCTCGTGCTCTGGACGGTGTGTAGCTGTTGGAATACATAAAAATGCATGCAATTGACCGAACATTTTTCATAAATCAGATAAAATCCAGTATGACTTGTCTTATCCAAACCTTTCTGTTTAGAGACAGATGTCTTGATCCTCCGGTGTGAAACTTCTAACTTTTCAACGTAATCAACAAGAGAGCTCAGCACTTATGCACATCATTCCCTCCTGGAGTCATATGCAGTTAAACCACAATCTCAGTCTCTGTCTACTATGTTCTCTCTGGCTGCATCCCTGTCACTATTTCACACACACAGGCACGCACACTATGTTCTAACAAACCTGTGCACACACTCTCAGCAGACGGTGCAAAGGGAGTGACTTGGATTAGTTTGTACACCAGTGAAAATTGGCCAAACACTCCCAATTATGGGATAACGTGGGCTAACCTAATACACCACTGCAATTACCTTGCATCAGGACCCCCACATACACATACACAAACAGTGGCACACACAAGCAAACACAAACACACAAACGCACACCTGCTGTGACAACAGAAGGTGCTGATCTAATACGGTTGGTCACTTAGAGAGGTAGGAAGAGCGATTGGTCCGTTTCTGTCTTGGAATCCTTTTGTCCTGCTCTCTGTGCTATTTGTCTGCTGTCATCCCCCTGATCTTAACCCCACACTCTCCAGGTACCCCCAGCTGCTGTCCCCGCTTTCCTCGCTCTTTCTTCTCTTCTCCGTGGCTCCTTTCCTCTGTATGGACACCAGTTTCTCTCTTATAGTTGCTATCAGTTGGAGGCCAACATTCCTTACATGCCTTACACAATTGTAATTTCTCTAAATCTTTACAAGTTTCCAATCCAAAATATTGTGAAGAGAGTTCTTGTAAGTTATTTTTCTGAAAAAATTGTGTATTTTTTTTTTTTTTTTGCACGCTGGATATGCTCTGTCTGTTTTGTTGAACATTTTCATTGAACATTTTTTACTCCTGTCTCTCTGTTCATAGTTCCATCATCTCTGTTTGCCAAATAGACTCATCCTGCACTCATGCGTGATAACCGAATTTACATCCAATGAAAATGCTTTACTACTGCCCCAAAGGATATTTTCACATTACATTATAAAAGAAGCAGATGTTAAATGAAGGATAAATTGTTTTTACTTGTGTCACAATTAGAATTTGATCTGTATTTGGAAAGCCTAAAAGAGCTGTATGATTAAATTATGTATCGTGTGCACTGCAGGAGTGTCGTAACAGACACAAACTTCATGTTCTGGGAAATGCAGAGGGATTTACCTGGTGAGGTCGAGCCTAATGGTAGTTGTGTGAATTGCTTTGACAAGGACTTAAGTTTATTCATTTCTATGTAAAGAAGCTATACTGTAGCTTTAACTGGAGTTACCCGGAGGCTTGAAGTACATCTATCCTGCATGGCTCAGCTGTGTTTGATTTCTGTACTGTACAACAAAATAAATGAAGAAATGTGACATTTTAGGTTGCATTTAGTGTATACAGGCTACACCAAAATCTGGACAAATGTCTTAACTGAAGTACTCACACACATCCCCTGCATGTTCCTGCGCCGTCTGACTCCTCTCCCGGTTCGTCTCCTCTTCCTCGTTGTGTGCCTATACCTGCATGTGTGTTTGTTGGTGTGTGCATGTACGTGTGTGTCTCTTTAGTTGTAGTAGCAGTGTTCTAATTGCATAGCACTGTGTGGGACAGGTGGGGGAAGTGCTAGTGACAGTCTATTAAGGCAGGATATCCCTGTTGCCATTAGCAGCAGATTGCCCAGTGATTCTGTGGTTTCACATTCACCTAGCATTCATGAGAGCTCACAGATATAGGAGTTACAACAACAGGGTAGCTCCAGTACTGTAATAAAATATGCCTTCTTTATTTTTATTTTATTTATTTATTGCTAAGCATGAATTCCTTTTTTTTATACCATTAAGAGTTAACTCGCATAACAGGAGCTGTCACAATAATTTAAGTTCTAATTGCAAGTTGCTACAATTACTTTCCCATCATAGCATTGCTGAATGCTAAATTGATGAAGTCGTCTAGATCAGGTAGACTCAGAGACATGGGGGTATTCAATTGGCTTTCCCTGGGTCCTGAACCAGATGTGGACCGAGAATCTGCTCTGACCCAAACACCATCCACAGTCACAATTTGTCAAAATACAGTATTCCAGTTCCAGCATATATTCAGGTTCTTCCCACAGTTCTACAGTAGGTTCAAGGAACGGAAATGAGTGTTGAAGGAAAATGATTTACAAACGTGAGATCATGCTTCACATAAAGTTACAAAATGTGTTAATGCTTGTGGTATAACTGAGGTAAATTTACTGTGTTGGCTTATTTTAGTGGAGAGGAATGTACTGTACAATTATAATAGAGTTCATTTACAGATACCACATGATTCCAGGAATGCAGGTTGTGGATATTTGGTGTTTTTGGTCCAGTTGTTGTTGTATTGGCAGGATGACGTTTCATACTTTTACTTTCTTCAGTTCTATGTTTGTGAATAACTTGTGTGACTGAACAACTTCATTTGTTGTTATCAATGTCTCTTCCCGAGACAGTGAGATCCTGACTTGAATGCAGGTTTTTGTCATCATTTCTTTTAAATTTGCTTTCAAAAATGAGCACATGATCAACTACCCACACGTTTGTAAATGCTGTGTATGTTTAGGTGGTGGCAGTAACAGTTCAGGGGGTCCCGGAGGGTGTTCAGTCTCCAGCGGTGGCAGCCTGGAGCCCCTACTCTCTTCTCGTGAGCTGGATTGAACCTACACATCCAAATGGAAGAGTACAACGGTATCACCTGAACCAGACGGGTGTCGGAACCATATTCACACATACAGGTGGACCCAGAAATTATACTGTGACTGGTAAGATTTTGTCTCATTTGTTCATCCATCTTGCTTATCATTCCTTTTTCCTCAGCTCCATCACTTCTTCTCCTCAACCGGAATTTTTTTTTACTTTCCTCCTTTCTCCTCCTTTCTTTGACCGCTTCTCCTCCCTCTTGTTTGTTGTTCATCTCCCCTCTCTCCTGCAGCACTCCCTTCTTCCCCCACCCTCTTACCTCCTCACTTTACTCACCACACACTCTTCCCTACTTTCCTTTGTCATCCCAGAGCGCTCCACTTCCACCACTCTGCTTACCTGTCAGCTCCTCCTCTTTCCACCCTCTTGCTTCTCCTTTCCCTTGTCATTTGTTTATTTATGTATGCTGGTTTCTGGAAGCCATCTAATTACTGAATTTACACCTGATTCCCGCCACGCTCTCCCTCGCCCAGCCCCTTACTCAGCCACATACACTCACACACACAGAGGAAACACAAATGCAAATGCGATAGATACACAGGATCAGACTTGCATATGTTCCAAAAAATACACGAGAAAAAACATACAAAAGTGCACAACACAAAAAAACAACAATAACAGCATGTGACCCGGTTCTCTGCTTGTGTACCTGCTTTACCTTTAAAAAATTATGTCAGACAGACGTGCTGGCTTTTATTTATACTGAAGATCTACACACAAACATGGTGCTGTCAGGACGAGGTGATTTGTGGGTCTTGTTTTATCTGCCCTGAAGAGGAGCAGTGTTGCTGGCCCCTTGCCATCAGTCAAAACACATGAACGCACACACACACACATACACACACACACACACACAAACATACCCTTTGTGCAGACTCGCATCTTCATGAAGAATTGTAAAATGAGAATTATCGTATAAAGGCAGAATTTACACAATATTATGACAGCAGACACACTTACCAACCTTTGAATCCCTCAACAAGCTACTGCTTCATATTTTACTCTCCAGATCAATAGGAGACCACATATGACCTGAAAGTGTAGGGGCTTTCACCTCTGTTCTATGAAACACCAAAATACCAAAACTTTGCCAAGTGACTGGAAGAATGACAATTTCTGCCAGGGATGTAAGATTCCTTCGTGCAGTAGCTGGTCTGGACTGCAGCTTCCTCACATAGCTACAGCTTGGAACATAACAGGGTTCGTGCATTGTCCAAATTTCACCACTGCTACTGGGTAAAGACCTCCAGAGAGAGATATTTAAGCCCATGAATGTGCAACAAGAAGCTCCTGAGAGAGGTTTGAGTAATGCTACAGTTCCCTCCTGCTCTAGTGACTCACTTTTGCAATTTGAGGAACAACTTTTATACACAAGACAAGATGGCTCTGTGCTTGCTTGTTACAAATTAGACATTTAAAATTACCTTAGATGTAATGGGTTAATATTTCAAAGCTAATTTGATTGCCACCCTTTAAAACTGTGCATGTAAGTGACAATTTACAAAGCTGGAATTCAGAATCCTTTTTCCCATCACAGTTTTCCTCTTCTCTCCAACTTGGACTCAGACCAGGCATCAGCTTTGCCAGTAGCCAATAGACTATTCCCATGGTCCCTGTGGTTGGCTTGTATGGTCAGGGGGTGTGTGTGCACCAGCACAAGTGTTTGTATGTGTAGGCACGAGGCAAAGTAAACAATGCCAAATAGAGATGGTAATGTGCCGTAATACTGTACCAGCCCCATGTGCCAGTGTAAGCAACCAGCATGCGTGTGTGAAATTCCCCTGTCCCCCAGTGAGACGCTGGAAAACCCTGCATACTCGGCCAAAACACACACACACACACACACACTCAAACACACACACACACACACACACACACACACACACACACACACACACACAAACTCTCTCTCTCTCTCTCTCTCTCTCTCTCTCTCTCTCTCTCTCTCTCTCGCTCACACACACACACACACACCATGTATTCTTCCACTGCTTTGACATATTGAAACTCAGCTATCAGTCCTTCAGCTTGGCTGGCATGTATGTTTATTAACACAAAAAAAAATATCAGCTGCAATTTTTTCATCCTAAATCGGATTCAAATTAGCATTCTTTATGATATGCAGGAATTCTTCTTCTTGATAGACTTATATTTCCATTCGATTTTGATGTTAGCATTGATATTACTATCATTATTCTTCTTCTTATTATTATTATTATTGCTCAAATATCATAATGTTTGATTTTATATGATTGATTTTATCCTCTGTTCTTAAAGGGATGTGACAAAGAGACAGAGGAAGGTGGAGGATGAGAGCTTTAGCAACAAAATCAGATAGGCTTAAAGAATGAAAGACGTACAAGAGGAGACTTTTTACAAAATCCTGAAGGAGAAATGGATATAAGTGTTTTCAGTGAAATATGAACAGAAATAATTGCTGCACTACTCCCTCATCCTTAATGTTTAATACGCCATCATTCATCTGCTCAGTATCTCCTGGCCAATTCTCACCACAGTCAGTGACACACACTCAAAGAGCTCACTCACTCTGACCACAGAAAGAGAAGAAAGGTGCTTTTTTCTCTGCTACAAAAATGACACTTCTAGATTGAATCACTTCGAATTTTGGAACATATTTTATGTCAAATATCTATAGTGCCGTTGACGCTCCGTCATCGAGTCAAATGTGTATTGTCTTTCAAAGCAACCTCAGAAATAGATTTTCTTACTCCAGTGTATTTTAGATGATAGGAATGTAATGGCGGAACAATAAATTCAAAAGAAAGTACCTGTTGATTGAATTTGAAAAGAAAAGTTGCTATTCATGTTCCAAATATTCTCCATATTTGCATTTTCTTTCAGCCACAATACTGTCTTCTAATTAATGTGGATTTCAGATGTGGTGTAAGAATTAAGCATTCACGTCTACCGCGCCAAAAAAAAGCTTACGGCTTACTGTTCATCAATGATTTGCCTTAGGAAGAGCAACAAATAGATTCTTAATGATAGCATTTTTAGCTGTTCCGACACTTCATATAAAGAATTAAGCACTACTGTACAAAGACTCCCCATGTGAATCGATATTAAGTATTGCTATCATTAGCTCACAATGAATTATTGCCTGCAATTATATAGATTATGGCATTAATCATGTGTTTAATTGGTCTTTTGTAGGCTCATTATTAATTCAGAACGGCAGGGAATAGAGTATGTTCTTTTTTTTCCTTATTAATGCTCTTTTTTTTTGCTCCCCCATCCTCTGATTGGTCCGTTCTCCAGTAAAGGTGTGTAGACATGGCGAAAAGAGGGGAAGGGGGAACTTTTCGTTTCATGTTTAAATCTTGAATCTGTCCTTTCTCTGAAGTATCGGTGAAGAAGCACAAAGCATCTGGAGGCATAAGAGAAACTCTCTACTTTTAACTGCTACTATTTTATTTTGACGTTGGAGCGAAAGCAGTGGTTGACGAGGTTGAGAAAGGTGGAACTCAGGAAGGCAGTAAACTAGTGGAGGTCTGATGAAAGGGTTCCTAAAAGACTACATTATGCTATCCTATTTTGTGCAATCATATGAATATATCAATATTACTATTTATTACATTCTTGCTCACTTGTATTTATATTGAAGAATTTTATAACAACAAATACAACCTGATTTTATACCTGTTCTAGTGTTTCACTCTCTTGATCACAACTGCTGTACTTTGTGTTCTTAATGTTTAATTGTTTTTTTTTTCCTTTTTTATATATGTATTGTACTAATCTGAGGTAAATTCATCCACAGTTGCCCCTTAGGTAGTTTAAGAGATTTTAGGTTAATTAAAAGATGAAATTTCATTTCTCATGGTCAACATGAAGCTTTTATTTTACCCAAAGATTTTACCCAAAGAAAGGCACAAAAATATTCAGATATTTCCATTAAGATAAAAAGGATTTGAGCTAATGTCACGTGCACTTGAGCTGGAATGTTTTTTTTGTTTTTGTTTTTTTTTTTACATGTTGTGCATGTTTAGGTTTGTGGTGTTATGCTGTGTGTGTGTGTGTGTGTGTGTGTGTGTGTGTGTGTGTGTGTGTGTGTCTTTGAACCTGATCTCACTGTTCCATCCCAGATGGCCTCTACATTAGAAAGCCACAGACAGGAAGTCAAACTCTTAATTATTTAGAAGAGGTGTTATCAAAGCTCGCTCTCCTCACTCCCGTCTCTTGCTCTCTTCCCCTCTGTTCCTGTCTTTCATTTTATCTCTTGTTTCTCAGTCACTTTTTCTCCCCATTTCTTGTGTCAGTTAAGTAGATCTGAATAATGTTTCTCTTACTGTACATTTCAGCATGTCTCTCTCTCTCTCTCTCCCTCTCTCCTGTCTTTCACTTTCTCTGTCCTGAATCTTTCCATTGAACAGTCTTGCCTTTCCTTCTGAGCAGTCCTCAAATTTCTCTTGTCTTATTCTCCTGTCTGCCTTTCCCACTTTCTCTCCATCCACTCTTTTGTGAGAGACCGTCTCCCTGCGCCGCTTACTCCCTCACCTTGTCTGTCTCTGTTTATGTGGTGGATCAGGTGACTCGCATGGTATTGCGGCCTGTGCCCACCAACTGATCATATTCTCTAAACCAAACAAGGAACGGCAACCTGTCAATAAAAATGTTGTTTTAAATCAGTTATTCATACTACATTGTTCTAACCACCCCCACCACGACAGCCCACCCCTCACACACACTTAGTTCAGAGAAAGAAAGACTCCGAATCACATCTATAATCATAAGCAACATCATGATTTTCTTTCACACATGCTGCCTTTAACTTATTTGCATCTTTAATTGAACTTATCATACTTCCTCTCTTTTTCTTGTACATACACACACATGTGCACACACACACACACACACACACACACATACACAGACTACTCTGTCCAGCTCTGTCTCACTCTGTAAAAGGGACGCTGGTGCTCACGTCCCGATGCCCTCCACCTGTAATTCACTTCCCAGTGATCACTGTTAAAACTGAAGCTTCCTCCGTCTTTCCATGATCAAGCACACGTATGTATGCTATTGGTCTCTCCCTCTCTCCTCATTGGATTTGAGACTTACACACACAGAGACACACACAAACACACATACGCAGATGCATATGCAGTGTAATCTCTCCAGCAGACCAACACTGCCCTCTTTAGGATGAGCGATAAAGGTCATTTCAAACGCACCAAGAAGACATCAGAGGGGTGTGTGTGTGTGTGTGTGTGCGTGCGTGTGTTTGTGGTTGTTTGCCCATGCACACATTTGTTAAATGAGAAGAATAATTTTGCTTGTTTACATTTCCAATGGCATGAGACAGAGCAGGTGGAAAATATTTTGGTCGTGTGCTGTTGTCGTATTTGACTTCATATCATGCAAGAGAAAGCGGCAAATAAAGCCTCCTATCATGCTCTATAATGATGCCCCTCTGGTTTTGGGTTTGGGCTCTAATTTAACTTATAGACAAGACCTTTTAAATCATCATTTTGCTTCTGTGTCTAGATTTTATCAAACATTGCTATATTATTAGCTCTGAAGTTACTTGTATTTATTTATTATTCACTCCTTCATAACATCTTCATGAGGTTTGGGTCAAAACTATTCTCAGCCTCTGTGTGGGTCTCTGCTCTATCCTGACTCCTGTTGGGATACTTTCTGTCTTGATGCAGGAAAATGTGTTGAGGGTTTACTGCTTTATTCAGCATTGTAACGAATGCCATCACTTGCAGTGTAGACATTTACTATGCTAGAACGCTCAAACATATACACACGCTTAGTTGCTCACTTAAATAGTGTAACATAGTCTTACGTTTCAACCCTGGTACTTTTGTATGGCTGGCAGATTTTCTTTATTTAACCCAAACACAGGGCAACACGGGGAACATTTTTGCGCGCAAACACACGCACACGCACACACACACACACACACACACACTCACTCACTCACTCACTCACACACACACATTGATCAGAGGCTGGGTTAAGCACGGCAGGCTGCGAGGCATGTTAAACAGGCCAGGCAGTGAGAGACGTGCAGAAACTGTGGTGACGCTGAAGTGTGTGTGTGTGTGTGTGTGTGTGTGTGTGTGTGTGTGTGTGTGTGTGTGTGTGTGTGTGTGTGTGTGGGCGTGCGCGTTATACACGTGCCGCATGTACTCAACACAGGCTTGGTACCAACATATATACGCAGCTGAGACACACAGTAGGGTGTCCTTCGCTGTCCCTTGACCTCCAAATATAGGCAGAAACAACAATAGATGCTAGATTATTTGCTAGGTAAAATCAAAAATGATGTTTATTCTACAAATAGCCTTTTTCAATAAAATTGTAGGAATAGAATTATTTTTGTAGGACCCCCAAAACTCAAATTAAACATAGATACTGAAAATGTGAGAGAATTTGTTTTAGCACAACATAATATCAGTGGATATGAAAAAAATGTAAAGGCAATGATAAGATTAATTTGAAACTCTGTTTCTAAATATTAAAGCCTGCTAAATTTTATCTGATCCATCAGGAATCTTAAATAGTGTAAAATATTTATTGCTCCACATATAATAGTCTGAATAAAGAATTCAACTGACTGTATAAGTGCCATCACCTATTGTTGCGGTCATCCTTTTCAAGTAAAGTTCTTTCATTTTCTCATGAATTTGATTTGTAAGCTGTTGTGTGCTGTCAGCTAAGTGAATGAACATAAAACATTCAGTCAACTCCCGTGACAGCATTAAGGATTTGCATCCATCCATTCATCCTGATCACCCACCATACATCAAGAGCAAGGCAGTAAATATATCATTGAAAGGATTATAAAGTCAGAGAGTGCTTTTAATATAAACATTTCTTTGTTTGGACCAGTTCAAGGACCAGTTCAACATTTTAAAAACTTCTTCACTGAAAATCTGAAGACAAAAGATTTATTTTAAAAATCCTGTGCAGTTAAAGAACCACTCAAGTGGCCATGTGATTTCTTTCAGACTGCATAGTGAGTGGCTATAAATAAATCATGTCTGGACGCTGCAGCCTAAACGCATACCAAGGTATCATAATTATCATAGATCAAAAGCTGATGACATTACAGCGTCGGACCGGTCCTATCCCATGTCAGTTCCGCGGCTGCCCATCTTTACGTTGTTTCATTATTGAGTTATGGCATGCATAATTTAACACAGACAGATATGGATCCATCCGTTGAGAGAGTGTGGAAAGAACAGAGGGAGGGAGAATAAAACCAAATGAGAGAGAGCTACTGATACACATTGGGGGAAAGCTTTCTCCTTTCCTTTATACTTTCCTACAATTTTTCAGTCTTTGTATTGCCACACCCCGTATATGTTTCTGTCCATCCAATGAGAAAAAAGTCTCTGTGGGTTGGTGTAACGCAATGGAAATTTAGGATAAAAAAAAAGAATTAATTGAGGACA
The DNA here is from genome assembly GCF_037954235.1 of Aulostomus chinensis. Lineage (NCBI taxonomy): Eukaryota > Metazoa > Chordata > Actinopteri > Syngnathiformes > Aulostomidae > Aulostomus > Aulostomus chinensis. Next base: position 25,365,123 of record NC_141321.1, read on the forward strand.
CAGGGTGTATGCATGAAATGTTGCATATGTGATTGTTTTCCAGTGTGCTCTTTCTGGAATAACATCTATTGTCTGTGTGCTACAGGTTTGCAGCCCTTCACTGAATATAGTTTTCTGCTGGTGGCTTGTACAGCTGTGGGATGTGGAGCCAGTTCACGTTCTGCAGGACGCACTCTGCAAGCCGCCCCTGCTGGTACACACATGCAAACACACACATTTTTGGAGAAACCTGCAGAATCTTCGTACATCCTCCGCACAGATACATGATAAGAGTGTAAAAACATGTAAACAAAAGATTTATGTATTCTATGTTTTGGGGGATTTTCTTTTTTTTTTTGTCAACATAGTAATATACTTTATTTGCATAAATCTACATTTAAGTTCATGATTATACTACCTTACCCAGAATAGCATCACTATACTACATATCATTTCAATAAAATTCAACAATTTCCCTGTGTTTTGGATTTTTCACTTTTCCTTTTTTCTTTTATCTTCTCTCCCTCCTTTGTCCTTCTTTAGTCTCTCTACTCCACATCTCCCTACCCTTCACCTTTCCTTTGCGCTCATCTTTCTCATTGTTGGCTTTTGAAATATTTCTGGGATTTCTTCTCCATCTCATCGCCTTATTCTCTCCATGTAGTTATCTTCACCCTCACCTGAGTCTTCTGTTTGTCAGCTTTCAGATTTCTATTTTGTGTTGTTTGGTGTGTTCAGTTTATAAAGAAAAAAAAATCAACGAAATTCTTTTATAGTGAAGTTAATTTTTCACATCTAATTTCTTTTCTTTGCCTGTCATAAGAATTTGCCTCATTTATTCGATAATGCACATTTTCATACAAATTAATGTTGCAAACACATCAAAGACAAAAATATGGCAAATCAACCCTCAGTTGAGGTTTGTAGAGAAGTGGCTGTAACTCTGTCTTGCTTTCCTCTCATAAAAGCTAATAAAATGTATTAATTGATTTACTCACAATATACTAATATATAAAGCGAATGTCAATTCATGAATGTGGATACTCCCCTCCCTATCTTCTCCAGGTGTTTGGTCAAGGCCGAGACACCTGATAGTCAACACATCTGCAGTAGAGCTGTACTGGGATCAGCCATCCAAACCTAATGGCCACATCTCCCAGTACAGACTGAGCAGAGACGGTCACACTATTTTTACCGGAGACCACCGTGACCAGAATTATACTGACACTGGACTCCTGCCAAACCGCAGGTACAACGCACACACACACACACACACACACACACACACACACACACACGAATGTAAACATATGCAGGTGTGTAGAAGACACAAATGCATAAGCACACTTCACTTGTAGTTTCATAATTAATCATCCCTTTAATTCCAAATTTCTCCCGTTGGAGTGTGTGTGACTGTTTATATCGGGGTGACCCTGTTTTAAAGCTCTCGTATCGGTCCATCCATGTCTCCCTCTAAGGACTGCACTCTCCATACGTCTGTTTGTGTCATTTAATGAGCAAATATTTGACATGCCAATGATGCAAACATCACCCTCTCTCACACACACACACACACACACACACACACACACACAAACATACACACCTGCACACACATTCAGAATCACAAATCAGATCTGACTTTTGCTTACAGACGGCAGCGGAGCGTAGATTTTATTTATCTGTTTATTTTCATTTAACCTTTATCAATCCATGTCTTTTAGTTTTCCAAGATGAATTGCAGTTTTAATATAGTGGTATGAAATGACACCCTCTTTCTTTTCCGACTTCTCTCACCTGAGACAGTTTCTCCTTACTCCAATAGACTTCAGAGGGCTGTGTGTGAGAGAGACCGAGAAACAGAAAGGAAAGGATGAAGAAGATAGCACTGAATGCGTGTGTGACGTTTAATTTTCCCTAATTCCACATAGTCTGCCAGAAGGCATTCCTGTCCCGACCCTTTGCTGTTCTCTCTGTTCTCCTCTCGTCCCCCCCATCCCTCTGCTCTTACCTCATTCCCGTCCTCCTTCTTTTCCCAATTTAGCCCTGCGCCAAGAATTACACAGGGAGCACCGGCCCCATTATCTAAGCAGACTCGTGTGTGTTTTTGCCTGGTGTGTGAGCGTGTATTCAGACACGCCGTTCTGTGTGTGCATGTGTCTGTGCGTGAGACTGCTCAAAGTGGCCATTGATTATTTATGACAATGTTGATTAGCTGTCACTTTGCTTCGGCAGTCCAGGAAGTGTCTAAGATGACGAGAGAATTAACCTATTCCCTCTGGCTGGCCCCGCAGGACACAAACACACACACACGCACACACGCTCACACACACAGTCACAGCCAAACAGATGCAAATGCCCCTCTCACGATTACCCACCACACTCACATCATTTTACTTTTGATATCCCCAGGCAGTGTTTACATTTAAGCAAATATCTTTCCGTGATGAAGTGTTTAAATTCATCCTCCCGCTGAAACCTTATGGCATGATAAAATTCTCCTTCGCCACCACACATCAGCTTCACTCTCTTCGTTTCTGCTCCTCTCTCGGCCCCTCTTTCAGCCTCTCCTTGACACAGCTGGTCTGCTAAGGTGTATTTATTTAGTTTTTATGTAGGTGCCACTGTGTAGGAGTCTGTGAGAGTAACATATGAGTAGTTTTAATACCTTTTCTTGACTGTGTTCTAACCCACTGCTGAGGCAGCTAATGGCTTCCTGTTTAAAACACTCAGCCCCAGGAACAATAACCTAACACTGCCACCTATTAATGCATGTGTGCCCAAGTTTATAGCAAATTAAAGGCTTTTAATGTTAAATGGTGGCCCACTTACACAGCTAATGTAGGCTTTAGCACCAGCCCGCCACCCGCTCTCAAAAGGGAAATCTATCTTATGATGTCATGGGCAAGAGAGGTAGCGAGTGTGACGAGAGAAGCAGTGAGACAGATGAAAGGGGGAGAAGCAGGTGTATGATGGAACGGGAGGAAGGGAAGAACCTCAAGAGGAGCAAATGTATTGTTTGTTTACACACAAACACAGTCTGATTCTTCTTTTCTCTGGATTTGTTACCTCAGTAAACATCCCAAAGAGTTTATGGTCTCAGTTGCTACCTTTAAATGTTCTTCAATGCAGCATGATGTTGATTTAGTGAATTATGGTGCCATTCAGAATAAAATATACAATAGAGCGGTGCAACACGATGGCCCCACCCTCTTGTCCATTTATGGGCACTTCTGGTTGCAAAAAAAAAAGAGAGAGAGACTTCAGAAACCAGTAGTGCCATCAAGGTGGCTGTGTTCACTTACACGGATTGCATAGACTTCTAACACTGTATCATGGTTTAGTCAGAAATGATGGAGCATGACATTCTGTTGCACAAAATACTTTGATTTCAAGGATTTGTGTTAGTTTTTGCTTGACCATTTCACATATTGCCATCATGTCTACTAATACCGCGATTTCATCCATAATCAGTTCTTACTTTTACTCTTTACTTTTAAAAAGTGATTCTTAAACATTTCCAAAAAAAATATGCTCGTTTATAGATGACTCTCAAAGGTCGATCGGTTTAACAACCCTGGGCAGCTGAGACACGCTTAAACTGGTTCTGGTTTGACTATTTTCTGCACAGTATGACTTGTTTTGGCAGCGTCAGGTAGAGTTCTAGTAGGTATGTACCAGCATAAAGCTGATCTGCTGCTTATCAAGGATGCCGTCTGGACCGTCCAACCTGAGCACAGCATTAACCCCAGTGGAACCTTTTAAACTAGACTTGCTGGTTCCTTTATACTGTAACTGTTAACAGCGGGAGCTACAGCGGCAGAGCCTCGTGCTTTGATTTGCTGCGTGAAAGCTTCCTAATATTCAGACCTGATGCTGGTTCTGGGTGGAAAAGAAGATGAATACAATTTGGTTACTATTTCATGTCAAATAATGTATGTATTTCTAAGTTTAGTGGTCACAAACTGGTGGAAAGTGTAAAGACATTTTTTTAGGAGACATTGATAAAAGGCCTTGAACTACACCAATATTTTGGCATATTTGTACTGTATATTTATTAGTGTGCTTTTTAGTGTAAAACTGGCCCGTTAACTATGTCTTTATTACACATTCCTTTCTTCTTCCTCCACTCCCCACACTGCTGCCTGTCCTCCTCATCTTCCTCTGCTTCTGTTTCTTCCTTTCTGTCTCTCTGCTGCTGTCTCTTCACACTGACATCTCTTCAGGTACGTGTATGAGCTAGAAGCCAGTACAGACGGCGGGACTGGTTTGAGTGACAAATATGTTATAAAAACACCAGTCTCATGCCCCACTGGGATCCCCACTCCCCACAAAGTGACAGTCTCAGGCCCCCACTCCATCTCTCTGGCCTGGACCCCCCCTGGTGAGTAGCAATGTAAACAGATGGATGGACTCCTTAACAGAGTCTCTTTATCAGGATGGAATTCCGATTAGACATTTTGTTTTAGTAATGAACTTGTTTATACTTGAAAATATGTTCTTCAGTGTCTAACGGTGCTTAAATGATCTCAGGGAATCATTTTAAAAGCCTGTTCAAAAATGAAAGATCATTTCTGTGTGTGAATGCATTGATTTCCTTCTGCTGTTTGTCCATGTTGGGAAACATTGGTCATATTTAATATTATCATATTTTTAAAATGGTACTTTAAAAATGTGAATTTACAGTGGCAGGAATATTTATCTATCAATAACTGACTAGACTGTTGAATTAGAGGATCACTCTGAATAACAGAGTTGTTATTCTTCACCAGATAAATCCATCAGAGAGAGAAAGACAGCTTCAATTCCATGTTTTCATATTAATAAAATATGTTTTCAGATGAGATCACGGCACTTGACTTAACCCTCGTATCCCCAAACATGCACGTCTCACAGCCGTAAGAGATATTAGAATTAAATCCGCTGACAGACAAGGATTCTGTCTCATTGTTACTGAAATTATATCTGCTGTAATTGTATTAGCATATCTAATCTTCTTTGGTATGTCTGTAGATTTAAATATATTTTCACAATAGTAAAACAATTGCCAATACAGTAAATTCATTTGATTGAAGACTACAAAGGAGGAAAAAATGTACTTACCAGAGAATTTATTTTTCAAAAAGAAAGCGAGGCAAGGGTCCGTCTGAAACAAAAGCCCTAAGTACTTTTCCATTCACCTTCTGGCCTCTCAGGACCTGAACATGTGCACACGTACACAGGCATACATGAGCATACACTCGGGGCTGAGTTTCATGCTTATAGGGTAGTGATTGTCTGCCCTAACCCATCTATCATTGACTATTACTCTCTCATTAGGATGATTTCCTATCTCAGAAACTGCTTATAGGGCCAACTCGCAAAGACACTTCACTTTGCTGCATATGTGAGTCTGTGTGTGTCTTTTTGTTTCTGTATGTGTGTGAGTGTGCGTGTGTGCGCACATCATTGTGGAGATATTTCCATAGGCAGGTCTATTCTATCGTCATTATGGGTTGATTTTAAAGGTGAGGAAATATCGGTTGGGTCCTCACGCTTGGTTAACTCCATGGGCCCAGAGTCTGGAGTGTTTTCAACTGGGGTGTGTATGTGTGTGTGTATGGGTGTGTGTGCATGCCTCACTCTCCAATCGTCTGTTAGTGTGCACATGCATGCACATGTGTATGTGTCTTCATACACACACACACACATACACATACATATATATACACTGACTGCCAAAGCACTGACGTATGGCTATTAAAAAGACATTTACTCTGGGATCTATTCCTCCATCGTGGTGTTTGCATGTGTGGGAGGAGGGAAGACGGGACAGGGGGTTATAAGTGTGCATGAGTTTTTTGGGGGCCATCATGTGAATGTGATGGAAGAAGAAGCAACTGATTGGTTGTAAATAACTTAAATATCATAAATATCATTGATTACGCATCTATGGCGAAGGAACATACCTATCAAAGAGATGTATTATGACCCCCGTGTGTGTGTGTGTGTGTGTGTGTGTGTGTGTGTGTGTGTGTGTTCTTGGGCGTGCATGCTCACACATAAATAATCTTCAGTGTGTGGACTATATGAAAGGGTGTTAATGTAGCAAAAGTGTGCTCGTATTAAAAGGTGTGTGTGTGTGTGTGTGTGTGTCCAGGTGCATGTGCGCATATGTGAGTTGGGGGGTGAATAATTGAAGTCTTTCATTTGTCTGGTAATCAGTTCGTTCTCGAGATATCCAGAGTTCATGAATGTTGAATAACCCATCACAATACAGTTGGCCTGAATTATGGAAAAACCTCCTGTGAGAATATTAACAAAGTCTAGGTGTGTGTGGGGGGAGTGTTTCTGTATACATTTGTGTGTTTTTGTCTGGTTGAGACTAGGAGTGTCAGGATTGGTAAGGTAAGATCAGTCAGGTCCAAAGTAGAAACATGAAGCGATGGAAATGGTTTTGAGATTTTTGAACAGAATGCAATTAATCTGTGCCAGTAAATATGGAATTGAAATCAGTGGAAATCCCTTACATGGCTCAGGAGGCAAAGTGACCATGTAGTAACTGCAGGACCCAACACCTCCTCCAGAGACTGGGTCGAAGGGTCCTTTAGCACAGAGCACCTAATTGCTCCTAATGAGTAGGTTGACGCCTTGCATGGGAGTCTCCACCATCAGTGTGTGTGTGTGTGTGTGTGTGTGTGAGAGAGAGAGAGGGAGAGGCAACATTGTAAAATGCTTGGAGTGCCGTAAATGTAGAAATTCCCTTTATAAATACAGTCCACTTACCATTTACAAGGCAGCAGCAGCACAATTCTCTAACTTAATCGTGAGTATGATACATCCTTTTTTATTTAGGCTTAATGCCCTTGCATGTTAAAGCAGGTGAAGCCTTATTAGATGTTAAAAATAATTTTAACCTTATTTAGTGGGTCATCGAAGTCTGCACTGTCAGTGTGCTATGTACTATATTATTACCACAGTAATGAAGTAAACACTGCCAAGCGTCATGACAGACTCAAAGTAATGATTCACCGATGTTAAAGCTGCCTGTCTCATAGTTGATGTCCGCAACGTTTAAGGGATAGTTTTGATTTATTGAATTGGGGTTGTGTGAGGTTGTCGTCTGTGGTAAGGGTCTTACCTTCAGCTGATGTGGGTCAGCGCGTCTTGTACGTGTACAGCTGGGAGCAGCAGCAGTTCCGTAGCTTTGCATTGCAACACTGCAGCCAGCGTCTGCAGGAAAAAAAAAAAAAAAACTTGCCAAATAAACATAACCCTAAAAAGAAACAATAGTGAGAATTACGATGCAGCTGGTGTTGGTTTTCTCTGCGTGGAAGTTGCACTGACCCATGACTTGTATCATTATGTTCTTCAGCAAATCGCATTGCATACAGAAGATCATATCCAATGTGTCATTTTCCATTTCCACAGCTCAGCTCAACAGCAGTCAACCTGTAAATTACTACATCCTGTTGAATCCAGGAAGTATCAGCGCTATCAGGCGCCACACAACCCGAAGCCTGAACCTCACTGTGACAGGTCTAGCGCCTTTCACCACCTACTACATCAGAGTGCAGGCTTGTCAGATTGGTGAGTATTTGATGCAAGCAAAGTATGAATGTGCCTTCTCACAATGTTATAGTTAAATTCAAATGCAGAGTGTGGTTATGATACATCATATAATATTACCGTCCTGATGATGTGTGTTTTTTAACCAATCACTGCTGTTTTGTTCCCTCCAGAGGGGTGTGGTGTAGGTAAGGGTGTGTATGTTCGCACTTTAGAGACCGCCCCGGAGGGTATGTCACCACCCACTGTAGAGGCAGCTGGTGCCAGTGTCTTGGAGATCTACTGGTCGCCCCCCAAAAAACCAAATGGACTCATCATCTCCTATCATGTATACAGGTAACGCACAAAGACATGCAACTATTTTCTCCTTTGTTGTGATTTCTAGTAATTTGGACCCTGTTCTCATACTAAAATTACCAAACTTCATTCTCCCATTAACACACACATTCTTACAATGATATCAGAAGCTCTTGTTCAGTTTCAAGTATATTGCCCCTCATGCGCTCATCCCTCCCAGGTCTTAGCTTCAAAGATTCTTGACTTTGCTTGACACCCGGTATCAAAAAGGAATTTTATCACCTCAAAAAGCGAAAATTAAAAAAACAAAACAAAAACAGACATTGCATTTCTAAACACTGTACACTGAATAAAGTGACACACGTAAATCACAGGCTCATATTGTGCATGCATACAGTATACAGGTATAATTTACACTGTAGCCCCCGTGTTTAGGTGATGTGTTAAGGTGAATGTCTGTACACCAATCTTCCATGTCTGCTACACATGTGTGTGTCTATGTTTTAATGCATGCTGAAGGTCGTGGTCTGCTTGTTGACCAAAGAGTGTGTGATCTGTATGCAGGGTCAGACTAGACTAAGCCCTTTAAGTCCTCAGGAAACATGAATTAGCATAGCAGTACACACACACACACACACAAACACACATACACGCACACCTGGCATGATCAGACTCAAGCAGACGGGGACTTGGATAAAATAGGAAAATCTCTCTTTTCCTCTCTGTCATACACACACAGGCACACGCGTGCACACACACACACACACTAGAAACCCGACAGAACCACAGACAAAGGAGCTTACCAAGACATCAGGGTGCTTGCGTCAGCCAGTGAACTGTGTGTGAAATGTTTAAGATCTGTAACATCCTTTATTCAGTTCAACACAACTAAGCATGCCTCTTCTCAGTTCATTTTCCCCAAAAATACTAAAATGCTTGCGGATACTTCAATATCTAGTTTTTATTGCTTTCTATTTATAGTGTATTTTCAAAATATTGCAACTACACAAAATTAATTGACAGTATATTATTTTGTTGCCAGATTCCCCCAAAAGACAACTTCAGATTATTTGGGGAAGAAGTGACACTAAATAATGAATGGCTGATCCAAGCATTTATTTAATTCACAGGCGTCCAGCAGGGGCAGAGGAGGACCTGCTGGTTTTCATCTGGTCAGGAGGGCCACTAGAGTTTTTTGACGCAAGCCCCTCCTTGCAACCCTTCAGCTATTTTCAGTATAGGATTCGTGCCCACAACTCAAAAGGCTCTGTTCTGAGCCAGTGGGCCTTAGCCCAGACCCTACCAGCAGAACCAAAACATATGGCTTCTCCCACTGCCACGCCCACAGGTGAGTAGACTGAGTCACATGGAAATGATCATCTTCTTGTGTTTTGTCACCATAATAGTGCCTCATGCTGTACACAGGTGCATACTCAGTCCATCTGAAGTGGAGTGAACCAAGACAGCCCAATGGTCTCATCTCTCACTATAGGGTCGTTTATAAGAAGCACCAACAGGACCCAACGCTCAGTTCAACTCTAGTTACTGCTCTCACTGTGGAGGTGAGATACACATACACAAAGACACACAGAGATGAACACATTTATCACCATTGCCCCATGTTGATTTCTGCTGGTATCCAACAGATAATTTGCACTGAGCCACTAAGGTTTCCATGCACTGACCTCTTTAAATGTCAATGAAAAGAATTCCCAGTCACTGTACATTAGCAGTCGTCTATAAGACAGACACTTGCACACAAGGTCTGCCGCATTCCACCTCACACAGACCTCAACCATTTCACCAGCTCCTAGAAATGTGTGTGTGCAACCAACAGTATCCATGCCCCAAGAATTACATAATGATGTTCAAAAATGACATAAGAAAACAATATTTCAGGGTGAGTTACATGCTTTCATGACCTTCTCTCATCTATCTGACTTGCGCACCATATGAAATATGCTGAACAAATACATGGAACACATGACCATACAAATTGAATAAACTGAATATGATTTGGTTGTAGGCAGCACAATGGTGCAGTGGTCAGCACTATCGCCTCACAGCTAGAAGGTTTCGGGTTTGAGTCCCAGCTCGGGCACTGGATCTTTCTGTGTGGAGTCTCCATGTTCTCCCTGTTCCTGTGTGGGTTCTCTCTGGTACTCCAGCTTCCTCCCACAGTCCAAAGACATCAAGAGAGGACGAGGCTGATTGATACTCTAAATTGACTGTAGGCGTGACTGTGAGTGTGAATGGTTGTCTGTCTATATGTGTTGGTCCTGTGATGGACTGGTGACCTGTCCAGGGTGAACCCTGCCTCTCGCCCCAAAGCTGCTGGCTCCAGCCCCCCCTGACCCTTAACAGGATAATCAGTAGAAAATGGATGGATGGATTTGGTTGTTTTAAAATATCTTTCTGTCCTGTCAGTTTTGCTGCTGTTGGGAGTGTGGAGATGGGGGTGAGGGGGTAGTGAAGGCCTAAGCTACTTTCAATGACACAAAGTAGACTCTTGGACAAAAGTCTGAAACTCATACTGGTATGATTCTTCTTGAATGCAGTAGTTATCCACATTTTATTTCGCATATGAATGTATTTGTGTGTGACATAAAAACTGTGCTCGAACAAGATAAACTGAGATTAAAAAAAAGGGAAAGGGTAAGGGAGACACGCATACTTGGAGGTAAGACATTGGCAAAAGCAAAACACAGAGGTGGAAAAAAGTCTAAAACGAAAGAGTTAGGAAGAGTGAGATTAAAAGGGAGAGCGGAGTTGGGAAATGAAGAGAGAGAGGAGCAAGAGGGGGGTGAGACAGAGTGATATATAGGGGAAGGAGAGACAAGTTCGAATGGGTGAGAGAAGATAGAGGTATAGATCTATATTCTGTCCAAACGAGTGGCCTCTTCTCCCACTGTGACCTTTGGCTTGTCACTCATAATTAATACAAGATGTAAATGGAGACCTTTCACCTTCTCATTGATATGGAACACTCTGCGTTTGTGTGTGTGAGAGAGGCTCATTGACATGGCATAGACTTATTTTGGTGGTGGTCATTTGTCACACACTTGCCTACACCACATGCACTGTTGTTTAGGAATACGCAAAGAAAGTGTAAATGAGGAAGTCTGGAGGAAACTCGAACAGCAACTTTCATTAGAAATTGAGGAAACAAGGATTGTTTTTATTAAGAGTGGGTAGAAATGTGTGTCATGAGTTGAGCATCAGCAGTAGCATGATAAACAGCTAGAAGGGATGAATGATTTAAATGTAAATGGATATGAGACAGTAGAATAAAGCTTAAGGTCAATACAGACTGTGCCACTACACTGCTAAATATTCATGGGAGCTGTTGTTTATACAATTAATTTATTATTATTAAAGTTTATTAAAATCTCAAAGACTTCTATTAGCATTAGCCAGATGTGAATTCTGGACTTTGGTTCCCTTTTTTCCTGTTTACTCTCCCCAAACTTCTTTATTATTACGAAGGTAACTCTGTTCTCCTTCATGTTCAATGAAATTTCTTTTCTGCGTGGATTTCTCAGTTAGTGGACATATTGTTGCACGCGTGTGTGTGTGTGTGTGTGTGTGCGTGTGTGCGCGTGTCCATTAGGAATGTGTGTATTGATCTCAGGCTGGGTTGGGAACCCTGCTCTGTGCCAGCTTGGCTGATTAATGGGGTCGTCATGGCAATCGGACGGAATGAGGGTAAGAAGCGCAGGCGGCCTGCATCACTAGACCCCTATGTATCGCCTGGCACACGCGCACACACACACACACACACACACACTCACAAACACACACACACGTACGTTCACTCCCCATGCCTTGCACCTTCGTGACAGATATGTTAGTCATTCGCACAAACCTGTCAGGCTGCCGTTCTTGCGTATGTGGTTCCTTCTTCTTTCCCTTCATCTGTCTCTGCTGCTCTGTCTTCTTCTGCTGTTTTTAGATCGTCATCTTGGTGTTTCTATTGTTTATTTATTTTTAAGTTATTTTGTCTGTTAAAGAACTTTTCTCCCCCCTCAATCTAACTTGTTTTCCAGCTCATTTTTAAATTTACACTCTGTCTCTTACTATTATTTGTTGTGATCAGACTTGGCATGAACTTTTGTTTCATGGAATCATCTCTCTCTCCTCTCCTCTAGCTCTTTCCCTTCACCTTTTCTACTCATATCTGTCACTACCCTGCATCCCTTCCACCTGCTTCTGCCTGTTTTCTCCTCCATCTCAATCTCCTCTGCCCTCCCTCCTATATCTCCTCTGTTCACCCTACGATTTTCCCTCATTCCTCTCTCTAAATCTCTTTCCTCCCTACCCTTATATCTTAATTTCCCTTGCTCTTCCCCTCCATCTGCCTATCTTGCCACCTCCTGATTTCTCTTCCACCCTTAACCCTTCTCTACACCTCCTGTCTCTTTCCATCACTCTTTCCTCCTCCCTTGCATCTTTCAGTGGTGTTTCCATCCACTTTTTAAATCTTACATTTCCCTGGCTACTACCTCCGTCTATCTCCTCCTTACTGTCCTGTCCTTTCCTCCCTCCCTTGGCTCTTCCAGATGTTTCACCATGGCCCTTGGGATCACTGGTGAAGGGATACCATGTGCATACATATGTGTGTGTGTGTGTGTGTGTGTGTGTGTGTGTGTGTGTGTGTGTGTGTGTGTGTGTGTGATACTCCATGTGGATACATATGTCTGAATATGGTTGCATGTGTGCATGCATAGCATATTTTTTGTTTGCATGTGTATGTGTCTGCATGTGTGTGTGCACGCGCGCTGTATTAATACATCCCATTGATCAGAGCAGGACCCCTGACAGTCATCATCCCTGAGAACCATCTGGCCGACGCCTGACGCTCCCTCACCCAAACACAAGCTGACACCCTATTAATCTGCTAGTGCCATGCATACATACGTGTGTGTTTCTATGTGTGTAAATGAATCAGTGAGAGTGCGTGTATTGTGTACGTAAGAGATTATGTGTAGAGAACGTGTTAACATCTTTGCTATGTACCTGTTTCTTTGTACGCGTATGCATGTGCAGTGCAACCGTGCACACACATACGAATGTGTACGCACACCACTTCGCCATCCGCCAACAACAGCCGGCGCTGAAGGGAGCTGAAGGGTGCTTGGAAATTAAGGTTATTACACAAATTGAGCCATATGGTCTAAATATTTCAGAGCTGAAATTTACTAGGCAATAAAAATGGCCCCTACCTCGGTAATGGTGTAAATTACAGCTTAACCACCAGCGCTAATGATGTCCTTCTGTACGCCCCGTAACCAACCGTACATGAAGGACACATTGTTTAAAAAATACCCCAGGAAAAGCAAGAGAGGGAAGGGGAGAGACAGGAACAGGCAGGGGAGAATGGGGATAGGAGGGGAAGGAAGAAGTGAAGGGAGTAGGAAGGAAATGAAAGAAGTGAGGGAAGAGGAGAATTATGGAAAAAATGGGAGAAATTGATAAAAGGAATGGAGAGAGAGAGAGAGAGAGAGGTAGCAGCATGTTTACAATCTGTTAGTTTACCATTAAGAGCCCATCAGAGAGTGCGGGACAGCGAGGGCTAGCCAGCGAACTGTGTCTCAAAGCCAACATGAGGTTTGAGAAATTGTGTGTGTGTGTGTGTGTGTGTGTGTGTGTGTGTGTGTGTGTGTGTATTTAGCCATGCGCAGTTGGAAGACATATATAAGTATGGACGTGTTATCAGAATATATATAGTGTGTACATAGGCATGCATGGTCTGCAGGTGTGTTCAGTGATTAGATTGGGACAAACAAGAAGTGTTGTGACGCACAGAATGAATACAAATTTGGAAATACTTCAGCATGTCGTGTGTTTTGGACACACGTTTGCTTGAATATGCTCCATAAGGACATATTCATCTAGGATCCATTTGATGAATTGGCTGTGAAATCAATTCCGTGCTAAGTACTGTGTTTGATTACTCACTCTGAAAATGTCATGTCAAGTGCAGATCTTTGTCCAAACATGTCAGAATTCATTAGCCAAACTAGGGTGAAGGAAGATTTTGGGAAATAAACATTTATGCTATAATTTATTAATCTGTGTCAAACCTGAAGGGTAAAAATGGGAGTCGGTTTTACAGTTGTGATAGACCTTTAGGCAGGGTGCAGTGACTTCTTAATATGTCTGCTGATTGCCTGGTCACCTCAAGGTCACAACAAGACTGCACTAAATCAAATAATTAGCTTAGATATCAAACTATTTCTTTATGATCCCCTACTACAGCTCTGAGGAGGAGACAAAACTGCAATCAGGAAAAGACCAACACTGAGCAAATGGCTTGTGTAAATGCAAGAATCATTATCCTGTTCTCTTCATTTGTGGCATTTCTCTATATTTAGCCTGTTTGTGACATTTTTATCCATTCGGTTGTGCTTTGAAGATTTGAATTTGATTGATTGATGAGTCGGTTTTATTTAGTATGAAAATTTCATCTCTGGTCAAATGGACTCTATTTGTCATCAGCTTTACTTGTTCACTTGTTGATTTTAACCCTCTCTGACTATCTAGCTGTCCTCGAAGCATTGTTGAACCAGGGAGAAGTGAGCACGGATGGAGGGTGGTCAGAGGTACTGAATGACATGGCTTTGCCCTTGCTCTCAGTGACACCCTTTAACAAATGAGGGAGACAAAGGAGTGCAGGGAAGAGGTAGGATAGCGGAGCTGAGTGTGCAGAGTGTGAGGAAAGAGTGATGAGGAGGCAGACTTGGGAGGAGAAAACAGGTGAAGAGAGAAAGGAAGGATTAGAAGAGAGGATAAGGAGACTCAGATGCAGAGTTCATTAGGCCCTCGGCCTATCAGACCCCTTAGTTTGAGGTCTCCAACTCTGATTGGAGGGCTCTCAGCATTCTGCATAAACAGCCAAATAATCATGCTGCAACGCTCCCTCTTCTCCTGCAATCGTTCTTTCTCCTCATGTTTTTCTCAAGTCCTCACTCTATAGCTCAGTGCAGCTCCTTCCTCCCATCTCAGAATTTCCTTCTGGGTTTCCTTGTATCTTTGCCTCAAATAACAGTTTTTATGTGATTCTCTCCCACCATCTTCACTCCCCTCCATATCTTCCACTTCTGGGTCTCTCACACTCTGTCAAGTGATTTTATCAGGTGAGATTCTATTCGGCTACTTCCTCTTTCTCCCTCTCTGGCCGTCGTTCTCTCAGTAATGACAGGTTGTGTGTTATTCTGTGTCTTTCTGTGAAGAGGCCACACCATCTAGTACGCTGAGCTCTCCACTTGTCATAATGGACGTTTAGTGCTGCAACCACAATATGATGGCCATCACTTTAAAAGAATGCTTGAGTGTGAATAGGAGCGTGCGCGCGCGCGCGTGTGTGTGTGTGTGTGTGTGTGTGTGTGTGTGTGTGTGTGTGTGTGTTTGTTTTAGAAGCAGGCTGTACTTCTGTTCATCGTCAGGTCTGGAGGGGGCCTCCTTGTCTGATGCGGTCTCAGCCTGGACATGAAGAGATGCACACTCTTTGTGTTTATAGATCACAATGATTTGTGAGTTGTTAGTCTTTTTTGGGGGCTTTTTTTCAGGTTCAAAACCATCATCTTGTAGAATCTCTTGCTGCCCAGTCACATCAGACAAAACGTCAGCTTTGATTTGATATCTAACACTGACAGTATGATGAGTGATTATCTTTTACGAATGCTCAGATAGCATTTGGCTCTTGCTGGTTGTTCAACACGTACATAATCTGTTGCATAATATACTAATTCTTATGAATGAAAAGAGCAGGAAACAATATATGTCTTCATTTATTTTCTAATCAGGATTGTATATTTTCTGAAATAGAAGCTTGCTTAAAAGATGACCATACTAACAGTGTAATACATTTATCTCTACAAACAATTGCCACATCTTCGTTTGTACGGCATTCTGTGGGAAATTCTGGAAACTACCTTTGTGTATTTCAGCATGCCACCCCTTGTCTCGCCACAATTTTCTATCTCTGGCTACATATCACACACACACATACACACAAACACACAGATGAACTTGTACACACTAAATATGCTATTCCTGGGGTCTGGAGCCGCCAAAGCCAATCATGACTGTCGGTGTGAAGTGGGCATGCCTGTTCCAGACCCCTGCAGTCTCTCTCTCTACTTCTGTGCTGGCCACAGACAAAACCCATGCCTAATGGCTCTGTGTGTGTGTGTGTGTTTGTGTGTGTGTGTGTGTGTGTGTGTGTGTGTGTGTGTGTGTCTGTGTCTGTCTGTCGCAGGAATGTCCGTGTGTCAGGGTTTGTCTAACGCACCCTGACTAGCAGGGACACCCATGCAGGGCATTTGCAAACAGACACAGGGCAATTGTTACAGCAGCATTGAATTAGGCATGCACAAATAAATGTGTATACACACACAAACACACACACACACACACACACACACATGGCTTGCCAGCTTGGCATGGGGCACAAGAGAGCAGCGTGCAGTGCTCTGGCTCACCTCAGAAACCTCCGAAAACAATTACTGCTCTCACAGCACCGGTCAGGACACAGCTTGTACTAATAGACCGGACTACAGGGTTGTAAAGAAATGAATTGAATTGAAATTGAATTGATTTGAATCAGATGGAATGGGGTCTGATCATAGCATGTTTTACCAGACACTGAAAAACTGGGATGCATAAGAAAAGGTGAAGCAGCATGGTGCTTCATTATCTCTCCAGGACTTAATATGACAGAGCAGCAAGGGGAGAGAGAGCCTGTGGAGAGAGACATCCCTGTGGCAGACCAGTTGGACCCCATTCACTTATTATTAGACATGAGTCTTTCATGTATGTTCTCAGACACTCACTTTACTTTTACCTGTGCATCTATGAGAGACAAAGACAGATAGAGTCCATGTGTAAGTGCAAGTGTGGAGCCATATGCTAATGTTGGTCTGTCTCTGTCTCTCTGCGGGGCCCAGTGCTGGGGTCTTTGTGAGATAATCAGCATAATTCTTTTGACAAATACACATGGTTACTCTTAATTAGTATCACACACTGTCCCCCCAGCTGCACCATGCCTCTCCACCTGAAAATCTCACACACATACACGCGTGCGCACACGCACGCACACACACACACACACACACACACACACGCACGCACGCGCGTGCGCGCACACACACACACATTTTTGGGAACAAAAGAAAATGCATGCAGATGAAGGCTTTTTAGAAAACATGCATATGCATTTTTTGGGATAATTTTATACCTGTGTAGCACACATGTCCATTGACCCTCCTACATAGGCAACAAAACACGCACTGTCCAGAGGAGCCCTACTGCTCAGTTTAGCTTAAGAGAGTCATTCATGCATAAATTTGTGAGGCCTCTTCCTGTTGCTTCTCCTCGTTCACTTTGCCCCCCTCCCTCTTGGTCCTGTTTACACTTTCTCCCAGCCATATCTCAACAATATCTTATCTTCCCATCTTGACTTCTTGAGCTCATCTTTTGCATTTAGTGTAATTAAGTGGAAACTTTGATCATTCATACACTCACACAAACATAAGCTCAAGCACATTTTTTTAGGTGAACAATCTCACACTGAAGACATACCTTTGTTCTTTTGCCAACACCATTTTTGAAAAGCTTTTTAAAATCATCAAAACTAGGGTTCAAACTTAATAATACAACACATTTTTAAAAATCTTGCTGCTAAATTATTACACAGATATATGCATTGATATTTATCTCAACTGTTTTTATTCACCTTTTATGGTTCCAAGTATTATTGGGTATTGAATTTTGTGTGTGTGTGTGTGCGTGCGCGCGCACACGTGTATGTATGAGCAAGAAATAGTTATTGAGGGAGCTGTTAATGTAATGTAATAGTATGTTTCAGTGTTACACCACTTGATTACAACCTGTCTGGTTGCCCGTGTGTATTCGCAGTTAGCAGACGGATGTGGTGAATTTCATAGTGCTTGATTGTTGGGTATTTGTGTGTGTGTCTGTGTGTGTGTGTCTGTGTGCGTGTGATGTAGCGAGTAGACCATTAATGTGGTGTGTTTCAGTGATAAAGTGTTTGAATGTATTGCCATCTAGAGGCATGTAGCAGAGTCTCCATGCTCCTATAAAAGCTGCCAGCGCCAGATGCTGCTATTGACAATGTGCATATGTTAACCGCTTTATAGGCCACATGCCTCACATATTTCACTGGCTTTTAAGGTAGAGAGATCTCTCATTCTCGCTCACTTAATCTGTCTCTCCCTTTTGTAACATCTATCTTTTTTCCTTTCCCACTCCAGTTCTTTCGCTCTCTCCTTTTACCCATTCACTTAATCTTCACTGTCTTTCTCTCAACCTCCCCCTCCTTTTCCTTCTCTCATTTTCTTCATCAGCTATTTACTTGTTCACTTTTTACTTTTTACTTTTTTCATTCTTATTCTCTGACCTCTAGCTTATTACTTATATATATATACTTCATTTCATTTCAGTCCCTTCTTTCTTTTGCTCTATATTTCTCACTCCCTCCCTCCACCCTTTTCTCTTTCCATCTTTCTCCACCCATGTGTATCTCTTTTCATGTCCCTCCCCCTCTCTCTCCCTCTCTCTCTCTCTCTCCACTGCAAAGTTCTGTGATTTGCAGGAGGATTTAGCTTGTGTCTAGGTGTCTGGGGACTTATTAATCCTATTTTACTGTGGATGAAAAACACGTTGGCTCCCAGACATGAAAACACTGAATACATGCGTTCTGGTGATTGTTCAGACAGTTCATCCTTGGTGCCATGCTACGGTGATTTGTCGGGGTTTTCGTTTGATTCAGTTTGAATTTGAGCCTTTTTGATCCTCTTGTCGCTGCATTGAAATGGGTTACCAGCTAATCTCTTTACATACAGTCTATGCTTGTTTATGCGAGAGCCATTCAATCCTGAACAGACAACTTTAAAAAATTGCAGACTCAACATTTGAAAAATACTTGCAATATTCACACAGATGCTTTCACATAAACGTACACACACCCACACACACACACACACACACACACACAGAAGCAGTTGTTTATTTAAAGCTAAGAATGCTAAATCCTGGAGTGTTCTGCACCCTGACTACCATGTCATGGCATGCCAAGGCCATATGAAACAACAGTGTGTCTCTTATCAATTAGTGAATGGTGTTCCTACTGTATCACACACATGCATACACCCTGCCAGGGTGCTGGGTTGGGTCCCACTGCCTAAAGCTACTGGCAAACTCACTGCGCTTGTGTCTCAGTGTGTTTTTATGTGTGTGTTTGTGTGTGTGTGTGTGTGTGTGTGTGTGATATGAAAGGACACATGTGTGACATAAACACTCAATCTGCAAGCTTTGAGTTCACCCATGAGGGACGGCAGTCTGCCTGCCAGTCTCACTGCCACTTCTCCAGTGTCTAATAATTTAACTATGGCAGAGCCTGTATGTTGTGATGGTGATATCCCAAATCCCATGTCATGTCATCTTAGCCTGCCATTGTTTCTGTTTTCTTTTTCATTTCTCATTTAATGAGTAACCCACTGTTTCTTATTACCTCCACCAAGGAGGTCATGTTTTATGGTGGCGTTTGTCTGTTCGTTCATCCATCAGCAGGATCACACAAAAAAATATGGGGCTGATTTTCACCAAACATGGTGGAGGGGTGCTACATAGGCCAAGGAAGAACCTGTTAAATGTTGGGGGCAGGTAGGTCCTAGTGCATTGACACAAAACTGTTGTAACTGGACTCAACATTGTCAGATCTTTTCTAAACTTCACACATTCGTTGAGAGTCCTAGCCTGACGACATCTACTCGCTGAACTGAAGACATAGCCAACTGATGGTTCTAGGAAGTGAGCCCAATGAAACAAACATCATTTGATTTACATCAAAATGACACTGTGTTTTCTTCTTGTGGTGAACTGCAACAACATATGTAGTTTTGGTTTGCGTAAGTAGATGCAGGACTTTATATTCACACCACATAAGACTGCTTCTTCGTGCAAAGTCCAACTGTCAGCACTCAAACCCCTCTTGCACAGCCACACACTGCTATGGGGCCCTCTCATTGCTTCTTGTTTTACGTTGGGTTTGGCTGGCCTTGGCGGGGGTATGCACCCTCCAAGTGTTCTTCTAGTTCATTTATGGTTTGTTTGTGTAACTAATGTCCTATTTCCCCCTTTCATTGCTGTGGCCTGCTGCTCATGTCCCAGTGTCCCTTTCCATCGACTTTCTTTTGTCTTGTTACTCCTCCTCGATCCTTTTCCCTCTCCTCTCTTCCACTCTCCTCCCAGCCACAATCATCTGCCACACAGCCCTCTTTTCTAACATGTCACTCTTTTCTCAGGGTCTAGTTGTAGAGGCTACAGTCTATGGCCTGGACCCCTACAGTGAGTATAGTCTACAAGTGGAAGCTGTCAATGAAGCAGGTGGGTTGATTGTGATCTGTACTATATTTATAATATTGAATAACCACTCAGTACAATCCACTGATTCACTTCATTGAGTCGAGATGTTTGTTACTCTTCAGGCAGTGTTTCAAGTCCCTGGGTAAACACTCAGACTTTGGAGGCTTCTCCAGCTAGACTGACTAACTTCACCGTGGAGCAGAAAGAGCAGGGCAGATCATTATTGCTAAACTGGGATCAACCAAGTACTCCAAACGGAGTCATCACGGTACAAAAAATACACACGGCAAAAACACAAAACACATTTAAATGTTTCCTCAACACTGCGTAGGTAAAGCAGAACCCAGTGCTACACTAAAAATAAAATACACCATATACTGTAAATTTCCTAAGCTAGTTATCTTTTCAATGCAACTGGAGGCACTCCCTCTACCTAACAGCCTGGTCCTCTCCCTTTTCCTCTCCAGATGTATAATTTGTACAGTGAAGGAAACCTGGAGTTCAGTGGACTATCCCGCAACTTTCTGTTTCGTCGTTTGGAGCCGTGGACTGTTTACACTTTGACTCTTGAAGCTTGTACCTCAGCAGGCTGCACCCGCAGCCCTCCTCAGCATGTTACCACTGATGCAGCTCCACCTGCTTCACAGCCCCCTCCCAGACCTCTTCTCATTGGTTCAGACCACATATCACTTACCTGGGGACCTCCCACACAGCCAAATGGGCCAGTTAGAGAGTACGTTCTACTTGGGAGAAGTCCAGAGCAGGCAGAGAGGGTAAGAAGTCATGAAGAAAATACTGAAAGCTCTTAATTTTGTGAAACTTCAGATGCTTTTGTAGGAAATCTTAAATAGAAGCATATTTCACAAACATGTCACATTACTTCATTTTCAACCATCGCTGACTGTTCTTAACAGGTGCTGTTCCGAGAATCATCTCCACAGCCAACTGATAATTTCTCCTACATGGTCACTGGCTTACATCCTTGGACCCAGTATGAGTTCAGCATCAGTACCCACAATCCTGCTGGCCACACCCGCAGCCCCTGGTTAAGTGTGACAACCAGACAGGCCCCCCCTAGTGGCCTGGCCCCTCCGACTGTGAGTCACCTCCAAGGCCAACCTAGTGAAGTGTTGGTGTCCTGGACTCCTCCACTGGAGCCCAACGGGGTACTTCAGTCATATAGGATCCAGAGAAACAACAT
This sequence comes from Aulostomus chinensis, assembly GCF_037954235.1. Taxonomy (NCBI): domain Eukaryota; kingdom Metazoa; phylum Chordata; class Actinopteri; order Syngnathiformes; family Aulostomidae; genus Aulostomus; species Aulostomus chinensis. The sequence goes on from NC_141321.1 coordinate 25,386,535, forward strand.
CAGTTTCTCATTTAGTTTTGACCCTACAGTGCTCAACTTCACCGATGAAGGTCTCTTGCCTTTTTCAAAATATAGGTATTGTTTGCTTTGTCTTCTTTGTCTTTGTCTTGTAGATTCAAAAAACTAACCTAAGTGTTTCTGTGCAGTGATAATTAATTTTGCTCTGTTTTCTTTTTTTCAAACAGCTATGCAGTCATAGCCTGCACATCTGAGGGATGTATCACCAGCCCTCATACAAACATAACAACCCTAGAGGCCCCCCCTGCCACAGTGGAAGCTCCCACTGTGGATGCTATCACATCCAACAGTATGAACATCTCTTGGAGTAAACCAGTGACACAGAACGGGGAGGTGACCGAATATGCTCTGACTCTTAATAACAATGAGGTTTACCGTGGGAGAAACTTAAATGCAGTGCTGTCAGACCTGGAGCCCCACACATCTTATCAGCTGGTGCTGTTGGCTTGTACCAGTGGTGGGTGCACTGCCAGTGCAACATTGTCCACTGTAACTGAGGAGGCTCGTCCCTCTGACTTGTCTGCCCCGACTCTGAAGGTGTGTTTGAGTATCAATTAAAAAAATAACTTCCCCTGTGTAGATTTGTTAATCTAAAGCTATTTCTCCATTGATTAACAGAAACCAATACCTTCTGAATGCATTTGCAACTTGGTGTTCATACAAGCTTTGTATTTCCTTTGTAGGTTACCAGCCCAGAGTCAGTGGAGGTCAGCTGGAGACCACCAGAGAAGCCTAACGGCATCATCACAGGGTATGAACTCCGCAGGGATGACAAAGTTATCTATGTTGGCACAGAGATTCATTACCATGACTTCACGTTGTTGCCAAACGTGGAATATAGCTACTTTGTCATGGCCAACAACAGCAGAGGGGCAGTACGCAGCCCTGCAGCCGCAGCAAAGACTCATTCGTCAGCTCCTTCTGGTGTTGGTCTCCCCACGTTGTCACCTCTGGGACCCAGCCAGGTTGACCTTTTATTTGTTTAATCAACAGATGCAATAGTTATATCAATATATAACTAATGGTGAGTTTCAGAATGTAAATGTTGTGCATTTTTTTCCTTTCTAGGTGAAAGTGGAGTGGAGTTCTCCCGCCCGTCCTAATGGAGACATTGTTAGTTATACCGTGTATCACCGAGACCCAGCCCATCTCAGTATGACCAGTACTGTGTACACTCCTGAGGACAGGGTCTTCTCTGAGCGACACGCCATCTTGCAAGGACTGGCCCCTTACCACAGGTGGGTCAAAACCAATCACAGCCAAACATTCAGTTTATTATGCAAAAAAACTTTCAATTAAGTCTCTCCTTTAATAAGCCAATCATTCAGCTGAAGGTTAACTTGCACAAACAAGCGGTTTTTTTTTTTTTATTGTGTTGAATCATCAACACCAACATCAAGGTGAAAGCAAAGAAAAATCTACAGTTTTGTGACATTACAAAAATAAAATGCTTCTTTCAAGCAGTTTTTACAACAAACAAACTAAGAAACAAGTATTTATAAAATACTGCAGACATCATGAAAGCCTGTGTTTTTAATTAGGATACTAATGCACTACTGAAAATATAAACATGTAGATTAAATATAGATCAATATCCATCCATCCATTTTCTTCCACTTATCCTGTTAAGGGTCACGGGGGGTTGGAGCCTATCCCAGCGACTTTTGGGCAAGAGGCGGGGTTCACCCTGGACAGATCGCCAGTGATAGATCAATAGATTGTCCCAAATTGGAATCCTAGATTTTTTGGTCACTTTTTGGTTCTTATTCTTGCGCATTCATTCTTCTCTCTCCCCCAAAGCACAGTGCTGTGATTTATACATGCTTTCAGATTCTGCCAATTTAGTTGCCTTACACTGTTGCTCCACGTTAAGGATCAGTGGACAATTGTATGCATCAGACCTGATATGCGCTTCACGATTGCTCATTAGATTCACACACCTGTCTCAGGATAGTCATTTAGTCTTTGAAACCAGAAGAAGTAGGAGCCTGAAACTTTGTCAAATAGCTTTTAAATGATCCACCAAAATATAAATCTGAATGTATGAAACCATTGACACACCATTGTCACTCAATTGTCTTGTACAAAGCAGACAAACATCACTGATGATAGATATTTGACGTGTGTGTGTGTGTGTGTGTGTGTGTGTGTGTGCGTGCGTGTGTGCGTGTGTGTGCGCGCGCACGTGTGCTTGTAGGTATGAGGTGAGAGTGGAGGCTTGCACTGCGCTGGGGTGCTCCTCTAGTGACTGGTCGTCTATTCTCACGCTTGAGGCGCCCCCTGCTGGGCAAGCAGTTCCACTGTTAGACCTGAAACCCGACACGCACACTGGCCTCCAGACCACCTTCTTGCTCACCTGGTCCCCTCCAGCTCAGCCAAATGGTAGATTCCTGCATTATGAGGTGTATCGCAGACTGGAACCTACTACTGATGCGCGCAGAGGGGATGCCGTGATGCTTGTCTACAGGAATGTCTCCACAACTTGCAAAGATGAGGGACTCCTGCCCTATACTGTCTATCAGTACCAGGTATAATGCATTTTCACGTATGTGTCTGATAAGAAAGCAGTTAATTCACTTTATTTTCAACCTTTTCAAGCTCTGAGAGGAATTAGATACATCCTTAAGATTTTTTGTGTATTTGTTTTGGAAAGGATGTGTTGGAGTGGAACAGATCATGACTTTTAGTTGTTTTTTGTGATGAAAATGTGCTGTCACACAAGTATGATCATGCCTTAACAGATAGTCATTTGTATATGCCAAAATACATACACACACACACACACACACTCCATAATCAGACAGGTGTTAAATAGTTGGGTCCATATACGTCCTGTTGTGTTGCATGTTGATATGTTAATTGACAGGCTAGCCCTTTGGAAGCAACAATAACATTAGCATTCCTGCTTGTCAGGCAGACGAGCCGAGGCCAGAGAACCTGTGTAATTGATTGAGTTTGCCTGATTGTGGTGCCGTCTTTATTTACGAGGGTCCTAATTTATGACAGGAGGAAGGAGGGAGGAAGGGAGGAGCTTTGGGAGATGACGGGCGGGCAACAGTGCCATTAATCACTGGGCCCTCAGAGCACCCCACTTCCTGATTACCAGCCAGCCAATCGAATTAACTGTTAGTCCCCTTGGTAACAGCGCTTGTATTGGAAAGACCTTTTAATGGTGACCGCTACACGTCCCCTGGGGATTTTCCAATGGGGAACTGGGGAACGTGGACATGGTGGTGATGTGTGTGTGTGTGTTTTGTCCATTATCACATGTACACAGTAGCACTCCATGTGCGTGTGCACGTAGAGGGAGTCTGACACAGAGAATCAAGTATATTAATGTTAGTATAGTAATATTTCCTCATCTGTCAATCTATCTATCATTCTATCCACTTACCTGCCTTCCCACCTGTCAGTCAGTCTATCTATCTGACTTTTTTATTTTTATTTAGCCATTAATCTGCCTGCTCTGGCTCTCATCCTCTCTGTCTCTTCGTATTTCAGGCATACACAAGGACGATAAGTCAGTTCAGTTTAGCACAGTGAAGAGAGAGAAATCATATTAGGCTAATTACACTGGGTCATAAGCTCCTATTGACAGCTTTATGCTTGGTTTTAATTACTGCCCACTTTCACACAACTTAGCCCCTTCACCCCAAGTAGATGTACCCGCCAAGTCGCTCTGTTGGCCTATCAGAGTGCTTAAATCCAGTCTGCAGTTTAACTGTCCAATAAAAAGACTCAAATTCTGTCTGGAAGTTTCCCGAAGTCGTTTGTTGCCATGGTTGCTCATTTTGCTGCCATGGCAGCTAACGGGTGTGTTTTTATTTTGTATCTAATAAGCCAAATCGTGGCCCAATAGGAGAAGAGAGAACAAGAGAGGAGTGGAAGCAGTAAAAAGTCTGCAGATGATATACAGACGAAGAGATGAGTTCTACTTTTTAGCACTGGATCAAGGGCAAGGTGAGCTGACTTTAGCTGTGAACTTTTTCTCTCTCTTCTGTCTATGTGGCACAAACGTCTTCCTCAAGCCCACAGCTATGCGTCACATGAACTATGTTGTTACTGTGGGAAGAACATTGTTGTTGCTGGGCAGGAATCGTTTACTGCAAGTTCGACTTTTATGAGATGGCAGCAGCAGATTAAATGGAACTCTTGAAAGCAACAAGTGACATTTGGACTATTGTAACCAGATTTGTGGGAGAAAACCTAGCATTTCACCTGACGCTATTGCATTATTTTCAAAAGCCTATTCAAATAGTTATTTCTTATACTTCCTATTAATTTGGTGCTGCAAATGTAATTACTCCCTTAGAGAGATGAAACACAACAACAGAAGGCATAACCAGTACTTGAGGGATGTAATAACAGCGAGACTGCAAATACACAGTCAGACCATTGTTTAGAAGACCAACATCACTTCCCCTATATAGTAAAAATACTGGCAATAGTTATTTATAATGAAAAAAGTAAAGGCTAATTAACAGCTAGAATAATTGACAATAATAGAAGTAGTGGCATCTCGTCATTCTTTCATTTCTCAAAGAGCCACGCAGACACAATGAGTGCATCTCACTTTGCCCTGAACGCGTCTCTTTGTCCTATTCCTGACAGCGAGTCCTTTACCTTATGCATCTTCCTTCCTTCCTTACCTACATGCATGATATTGTCCTTTCCTGCCTTTTTCCAGTCATGGCCACTCCCACACTTCTGCTTTTCTTTATTCACTACTGAAGATAAATAAAAGGGCCCAGAAACCAACCAGCATTCACATTTATTGAAAAATTTACAATGTATTATTTTTTTTCTTGAAATTGTCATTAGACTTCCTTATTTAATTATTTTTATCTTTTAGATGTATTTAAAGCAGTCACTTGTACTACTTTAGTGTCAACTTATCATTTTCAGCTCCGTCACTCAAAGGAAGTGCTCCTCCCCAGTGACTGGTGTAATGAGCTGCTGCTGCCATGATCGGGGCAACAAGTTAATCTAGGATCATCATGTTTCTGTGCTCTTAGATGAGCCATCACATTGAAGGGTGGCAACACAAAATCAAGCAACACGTGTGTGGGCAAGAGAATGTGACAATTTTTTGTCAACAGGAAAAGGGCAGTGTGAGGTGGGTGGCTACAACAGTGTGAGGCTACAACAGTCATATCTGCTTCTCTCATCCCCTAAAAGCTCCAGACAGCATCATGGTCTGAGGGACAACACAACATTTAGAGAAGAGAAAAACTCAGCTGGTGGCATGTAAACACATGAAATATCTCTGTAATCATGCTGTTAATCCAACAGAGTTTTGTATACTTCTTCTTCTCTCAAAACTGCTACTCTTGACTGGTATGGATTTATGCATAAAACTTTATTAGTTTGGGTGGCGTAATAAATATGAATCACTCAATTTCAGAGTGCAAATCAGAAGTAAAAACTATTTGTTTGATGTATGTTCTACGTCAGTAAAAAAAAAAAAAATAGCAAGAAGAAATGGTTGCATGAGCATTTGTATGCTATATCTCTGTGTTCCCTTCCACTGACTAAAGCTAAGAGTTTATGTTTGTGCTGCATTGGTAAGGGAAACACTCTGTCATAGTAAAGCAAATACCAAACTTGTATTTCCCTACAGTTTTGATTCAGCAGACTCGTTTGTACAGCATGTAACCCACCTCTATAAATCAGGTTCATTTATAGCCACTAAATTACAAAACACCAGCAAGTGCAAAATGTCTCCTGGTTCTTTGTTTGTGTTTTGTCCACCCTTTCTCCTGTCCTCCTCCTGCCCCTCCTCCCAATTCCCGGTCTCTCCATCTTCTATTCTTCTGTCTCTTCTCCCATCTCAGTCCATCTGTGCTGTCACTTAGATCAATCAGTCTGATTGATCACGGCCTAATTGACTATTATTGAGGTTAATTCAACTCTTAACACACTTGCATGCACCCGCATGCACGCACAAAACCCACCGTAGCAGCCACAAACAACACACCCCACACGAACAGACACACAAACACACACACTTTCAACAGTAAAGCTCAGACCCATCCATCTGCCTTCTGCACTACTTCTGACAGGCTACAGATGACTTACACATGCAAATCTCCACCCTGCCTGACCCTGTGCTGTGTACACCCTCTAATTATACCCAACACAAGCACACAAATAAGATTACTGAGTGTGTGTATTGGGTATTGGTCTTTGCACGCGTGTGTGTGTGTGTGTGTGTGTGTGTGTGTGTGTGTGTGTGTAGCTCCTTGATGAAGGTGAAAAGTAATTGTCATGCAGATATGTTAGTGTTGGGTTGCATGGTGAAAAGGTTTTGCTCTCAATGCTGACGGTAGTTTTGATGGATGATCCGATGAATTGACTTGTATCCTTTTGTTGCTCTGGTGGATGTTTGGTAATTAAGAGACACTTTCATTAAGAGTTGATGAAATGTAGCGAAAATCCTGACAAGAGAAAAAAAAAGTTCATGTCAATACCATTTCTGTCTTGAGGATGTCTGACTGATAGTGGGTTCAGTCTGTGTTACTTTCAACTTTAACATGTGAGTCATATTTTAAAATATCAAAGTTACAATCCTAAGTTTTTAGTCCTGATGCAGCCACAAATGTTTACTGTGGATTCACTTCCAGAATTCTTGGGGCAGGAAAGCAAATTATTGTCATTTCATAAAAGACACCAAGACACCATAGTTGGCCTTTTCTCTCATTCTGTGATCTGAAAGTGATGAATCAGCAGGACTCATGAAAGAAGCTGCAGCCCTTGATCAGACCTTCACCGTGTTTTCTCACTTCTTTCTCCATAATTCAGCAAAAAAATCCTGAGAGCAAGTTTTGTCTTATTTCTTGATATATGTTTGATGAATGATTGCAGCCGCACTGCTTTCCTATGATAATGAATAATAAAAGCCAAATCTATTTTGCCATTTAAATGCTTTTAATGTGTAGGACGTAGGTAGTAGGAAATGTTGTGTTTTCACAAAAAATGTTAAGACACCCTTCTCAAATTTGGAATGCCACCACCCATCTCATTTAGTCAATTATAACTGCAACCACTTTGTCACTACTGTCTTACTGCAGCTTTACTGCTTTTCAACAGCTGTGGGCGGTGAACTCAGCCGGTCGTTGTTCCAGTGCATGGACCAGCGGGAGAACCGGACCTGGCCCACCTGATGGTGTTGCTCCACCTTTTTTCCAGCATATTTCAGCAACTTCTGCAGTCGTGGAAATCCATCCTCCAGCCCAACCCAATGGGATCGTTAGCTTTTACCGGGTGTTCTCGGTGAACCACAGCAATGTCATGATGGTAAAGAATGTAATTCTACATGGTTCTTTCCTACCTTTCTTACAAGCAACTTGAATGAATCTCACCCACAATCCCTTTTCTGTAGCTCTCAGAGGGGACGTCCCCTAAGCAGAGACTCCACGGTTTACGTCCTTACACCCAGTACCGAGTCGGAGTAGAGGCCTGCACCTGCTATCAGGTACACAAATGACCTTTTTTAGCACAGTATATGTCAGCATTTACTAAATTCGACTTTAAAATGTTCGACCAGAGTTTCTTATTCCACCAAAATTCTCTCATTTCTGATGTATAATTTGCTAAACATTTATCAAGCTTACATTTTAATCATTTGCCAGTGCTGCAGCCAGGGACCACTGAAGGAGCTCCGCACCCTGGCTGCCCCCCCAGCAAATCAGCCCCCTCCTCTTCCTGTGACCCTAACCTCTCGCTCCGTTCAGATGGAATGGGATGAGCCTCTGGCACCTAATGGAATCATTGAGAGGTGGGTGGAAAACATAAAAAGAGCAGCAAAAAGTGTCTGCACTCCAATTTCATTAATGAATGTGTACAATTCTTGCTATCACGCTCCCCATATCCAGCTGTGAGCTCCATCTCAGATCAGCCTGCCCGCAGCCCCCACAACCTGTACCCCTCCCCTGCGCTGAAGGACCAATAGAAATCAGTTTTTTTGGGAAGAGGCTGAGCTACAATGTGACAGGTAAATGTGGTTGTGTCAAATTATATTTGGAAAAGGCATCATTCCACTTACATACTGGACAGTAAATGTAGATTAGCATGAAGCATACAGCAGTTAGTGGTATTTTACCCACAAAGCATAGTTTGGCTTAAAATGACTCACCAATGATTCCAGGGATTTGTTTTCCCTCCCGCGCGTCTTCTCAGTGACTCCAGAGTTCAGTCGTAAATATCATTCAGTATGGGTATTTTTAGGTCAAGCCAATGGAGATCAAGTAATAACGTAAAAATTATCCCAAAAATTTGTTTATGAAGCCTTTAATGCATCGTTCAGTATAATCCTTCTTTATCTTTCTAGGTGTACAACCAGCACCCCCCCCCCCCCAAAAAAAAAAACCTACCCCACTTCCAAATCTAAACTAACAATGAGTAATTGTGAGTAAGTGACACTTTTTGGGTGAAATATCTCTTTAAAACAGAGAAAATAACCAAGTATAATATACGAAACTTGAACAACAGCAGGAAAGTCATAAGGATTTCCTGTAGCAAGAAGCTCTTTTATCATAGGGAGTAGCTTACATACTTGAGAGAGTGGTTTTACTCTGCGTGTGTTCAAACACCGAGCAGGTCTTCAACCGTACTCCACCTACGAGCTGAGAGCTGCCTGCTTTAACAACATGGGCAGCACTGCCTCCAACTGGACTGCTGTCACCACGCTTGCTGAAGGTAACACACTAATTCAGGACCCTCTCAGTTAACCAGTTAACAGTCACATTTAAAACTGACCATTGCCCCCACCCCACCCCACCCCTCTCTCTCCCTCCCTCTCTCTCAGCTCCCCAGTATGTCTCTCCTTTCTCTGTGGGCAGTAACCTGACAGTCATCTGGCTGGACTGGGCATCAACCTTCTCCCTCAACGGCTACCTGAAGGAGTACAGTGTGACCGAGAGCCAGCTCAGAGTCTACACTGGCTTCTACAGCTATCTGCATGTTCCACGCACCTCCCAAAAAAGTGAGCGCACACCAGTCATTTATAAATGTATACACAGTGTTGCCATAGGTCAAGCCACATAGCATGTGCTCTCCAAACTGCTTAAATTTAGTGGTGTTTTGCAAAAATTAGCAATGTCACTCACCTTCAAAATGATATTGAGTGGCCACTGACATATCAGATAATTACAACTTTAGCATACTGACCCTGAAAAATAAAGGGGAACAACTAATAGATCCACAAAATGTTTTTGAGAAACATTAGAGCTAAATATGTACGTTTCACTTTGATGTCTGGGCAGAACTGAGTCTGTGTGAGGCCTTTGACCACTTGAAGTAGAAACGGGAGTGTCATAGCTGCATGAGCTGCCACTGGGAATTTGGGAGGGTTGAGGTGTTGACAGAAGAAACATTCAGAAGGATGTGACAATCAAGAAGGGTTTTTTCTGTCTAAAATTTGTATTTTTGCTCCACTGCTCTCAATTTTTTTTTCCCCTCCTTTTCTACCTCATCCAAATCTCTATTTCAGGTTTATGAGCAGACTTTTGGTGTGAAGTCGATATGCAACAATGTTCTCAATATAGCTCGCTCTTTCTGTCTCCCTCCGGTCGTCTTAGCGCTGTCATTTCAGGTGACATGTACGACAGACAGTGGCAGTGCCACTACACCAACCATCAGATACAGTCCTGCCTCAGGCCTAGGTAACACACACACACACACACACACACACACACACTGAGTCTCTATCTTACCAGGTTTCATTGGCATGATTTTAAAAACACGTGCTATACATATTCTATGTCTTTGTGTCCCATTCCAGATCCCGAGCCTGACGATGGCGGTAAACAAGGCGTCAGCATGTCAGCAGCACCCGTTTACTCTGAGCTGTGGTTCATTTTGCTGGTAGCGCTGCTGGGTCTGTTTTTGTTGGCTATACTGTTGGGGCTGGTTCTGCAAAGGTACTCTTAATAGTGTCGAAGAATATAACAGACTGTTAAAATGTAGGAAGTAGAAAAATAAGCAACCAGCATGGATGTTTCCCCCCCCCCCCCCCCCCCCCATCTAGAGCGCTGAGGAAGAATCCATCAGCTAGAGAGCGCCCTCCACTGGTCATGCTTCAAAAGACCAGGAAAGCTGGTGGAGAAACATACAAGGTGAGAGGAAGAGGAGCAGCCAGGGGGAAGAGAGAGGGACAAGTTGGTTGAAAGGGAAGGCAAGACAAAAAGGTAGTTAAGGGTTAGTGGGATTAAAAAAAGCAACAAAAATAGAAAGACAGAAGGGGCTATGACGTGAAAAGAGACAGAAGACTGTTTCACAAGTACTTTGTTTGATTTCTTGAAGTCATTAGATGACTAAATCAAAACCTTTTTCCTTCTGCAGCTTGAACACATTTTAGAAATTCCCCTTTTTGAGACGCCAGCTGTGAGTTAAAATTTGTACCACCAGAGGGGGCTGAAGAAACAGAGTCCCCTAAAGACCTCTCAATGGAAATGATTTCTTTTATTTTAAGGAACTGCATATTATGGCTGCTCAGGGAATGAGGACTATATGCATGAAAATCACAGTGGTGGAAGAAATATTCAGCTCCTTTTATTCATACAAAAGTCCCAGTGCAGATCATACTGCAAAGAATTGGCAACAAAATGAAGCTAAAATATGGACTGATATTTTAGTACATATAGAACAGTTACATTATTAATACTGAAACAGCACTGTTCCTGCAGCATGTTATTGTTGCAGCAGCTGCAGGTGCAGCTAGTTAGAAACACTGTTAACGGTTCACAAACACCAGATCAGCCCAACTGATTGTGCACCACTTTCCTCTCATGCACATATTGCTGTATGTTGCGTTTATAACATTTTTAAATTTGATCTATCTATCGCCAGAATCGAACCATCTCAAGCTTTTCTGACTTCCTTAAAGTTTTATCCTATAATCAATTAGTTTTAATAGTTTGCTTTACTTTTCTTCAACTTTCTCTCCCTCCGTCCTCTCTGCATCTCTCTCAGAGACCTCGTCCTGAGCTCTGTTCTAAACATCACTCCGGCTCTGTGCTTCTTCCCGATCATCTCACAGTAAGAAGATTTCTATTTTCGCTTTCAACCCCCTAAATATTTACTTTATTGTTCCCCTGCAGTTTGACACTGTAGCAGACTGTGTTGAGATCAGCAACGTAATACTTAAAAGCTACACTGTGTACACTGAGGTACGGGATTGTGAGTGTGTGTGGCTGTCTCCTTGTGCTTGCCTGTTCTGTGTCCATGCATGCTTTACGTGCGTTGTCTGTGATGGAGAGAATAATTAAAGGACAGACACGCCGTTGAAAAACAAATGAGGTTTGTATTGTCAACGGCGTGTGCACAGAGAGATTTGCATGATTTGATTTTTGGCTGCATCATATACAACATTTTATCTCTGTGGATGATCTTTTTTTTTGTAAGAATAGATATTATTTGGTGTGACAGCTCCTCAAATGCAATACTCACTTTAATACTTCAAATCTTTTTACATCGGCCACTAAAAACTGTGACATCTTGAGTTTTGTGAATTCTATACAGATGCAAGCAAAATTTGAAAATAAAAATAAAAACGAGAGCCAGAAAATGAGCATGCTTCCAATTGAGCCAAATCAGATTATTGTTAAATAGTGCCCCCTGCTGGTGCAACTGTATAAGGCGATTCTCACTCAGGAAAATTCTTTTTGAAAGTGTTTATAAGTATTATGATACTGACATTTAAAGTGACTTTCAGTTAAGTAACAAGTCTGAAAGTATCATGAATTCATGGGACACATTTGATCTTCCAAAGACAGAATTAGTTTAATTTGTGAAAGTAGCAGCAGACACAGGTTAGAATTACACCTGAGTAGGTGCCCGTTTACTCATTTTTCAACTATTTTCCAGGTTACATCTCAGCTTTTCTTGCCATTAGTTTCACATCATTATGAATATGTCAGGAAACTGCTGTTTCAAGTCATCCACAACAGTGAGCATCATGTCATCATCATGTGGTTGTTATTCTGGTGATTTACTCTGATGTTCTGAGACTCAGACTTACTAATGCTAAAATCATTAGCAGACCTGAAACAATTCATTTATTTATATTTATAATTAATAAATATAATGTAATTCTATATATAATCTGAAGAAAATGGATGGATGGATTTTTTTTCTTATGTTATATAGAAAACAAAATTTGTTTTTCAGGATCTGACGGACACAAAGATCGTAGGCAGCAGTTCTCACTTCAGCCCCATGGCTGTCTTGCGGGTTCCCACCCAAACAGACCTGGGTCAGGCCTACTCCCAGCATTCCCTGCACTGCAGCGTCACTCAGCTGATTGATAAGAAATCCCTGATGACGGAGGAAAGCGGCTGGGACAACCCACTGGCACTTGATTCAGGACTGGTGAGAACACATTTACATGTATTGTTTTAACTTAACACAAATCAGTATCCAATGCAGAGAAGAGACACTGCAGTCCTGACAGTTTGTAGAACAACGCCAGGCTTGCTGCCTCATCGCCTCATCCTACGTATTCTGTCACAAGATGCCAAAACTAGATCCCACTAGAGAGAGAAAAGTGTATTCATGTAATCATTAATCCCTTAGTTTTCCACTGCAAGCCATATTATTTTAGCATTTTGTACATTTTTTGTGGAATTGATGAGTTGGTTTTGTATAAAGTATGAAGGACAAAGCAGACAGACAGACGATACAAAATCATCATCATCAAGAACAGCTGTTCTCTTTCAGGCTTTTTTCACTCATGACATTTTTGGTATGTCTTGCAAGGAACAGGTGTAAATGCAGATTCCTGCTTTTTTGCATGCTGCTCGATGTCAGGACATGCAGGAATACTTAGATAGAGCCCAGACCTGCTGCTATCACCTTCACTGTTTCTTACATGGCTGTAATTGTTGCAGATGTTGTCAGCTGCTAAAGATCAGACGTTGGGATCGTACAATGAGGAACTACTAACCTGCTTTCTTTCTGATGAATTTTCTTTCAGTATGTGGAGGAAGATGAGTTAGTCGACGCCATCAAGGCCTTAAGTTCTTCGAAACAGGAACACACCATGTTCACTGACACGCATCTTTAGAACGAGATCGCTGCGTCCAGCATCACAATATCTCTGCCATAATTCAGTCTAATTCCAATACGCAGACAACCAAATAGTCAAGTATCTGTGTTGGACAGAGACTTCAGGGTTTCTAACAGGAGCGGCAAACGTGATATTGAGCATTTCTACCGTAAAGACAAGTGATTTATTCCTGAATTAACTGAACAATTACAAGATGTCATGATGGAAATGAGCGTAGCCGTCTCTGATGTAAGGTTAGCAGTGTTTGGTGGCAGACAGAGGGAGGCGGGGTCATGGATCCTAACCCCTGACGGGACCAAATAGCAGAGGTGGGGCATCGTAACAAAGCAGTGGAGAGGTTAGTGAGTTTGGAGAGTTAAAGACTGATGTGTCGCACCAGTAAAACTTATCTCTGGGATCACTGGTTACCAGTTACGATGAACAAGTGACGTAGAGTGCAAGTCTTTGAAACACCAGAAAAAAATGTAGTTCTGGGAAACAGTAACTAGATTGGCTCCATCACTTTCGTTGGACCACGTCTAGATTGAAATTTTACCAAAATGCAGGATTCAACGTTGCTGTATGCCAAGTCTTAGTAGTTAATTTACTATGAAATGCAGGAAGTTCAGCTGCTGCCTGGGAAGCTTCTCACTCGTCAGAATAAAACCAAGCTTTTAATATTACAGTGCAAATGTCAGCAATAGTTCTGTTGCTGTGTTACGACAAATGGCCTTGATGTTACTTTAGTTTGGTGTGAAAAATAAATTAATGCCAACTGTTTTTGTTTTTTTTAAATGTCTTATTGTGGTTGAGAATCACAGATGTGCCGTTTTAATTGTGATCATGTGACCTAACATGGAAGCCCGACTGGAGATTTGTTTATTTGTCATTTGTGGATATTTCAAATTTTGAAGAAGCTGAATTTAAGATAGACCAGCTTTCTAAAGATTTCAGTGTCAAGATGTGACTTAACATTTAGCTGAGTGGAATGCTGCCGTCAGTGTCCAGGCCCAGTTTTCTTCCATGTATCCCCCCCCCCCAAAAAATCTCTGAAATCTATTACCGTTTGCTTTTCTTGCAGGGAAAAAAAAAACCCCATTGTATTTAGATTCCACGGGTTTGGGCCTTTTAATGTTCAGACGAAGATCTACAGTTAGTCATTGGAATTTTGGTGTAATTTAGATGCGTTCTGTAAAAACGTGAAGCTCGATGTATTTTTCTTTCTTTTTTTTTTTACACTGGCAGTATTATTTATGATGGTTGTACAACGTTTAATTTATACATGTTTCATTGATCTCTGTTGTATTATAAACGATTGCAAATGTCAAGAAAATTCTTTTGTGTTCTTTTTCTTTTAAGAAAATCAAACTTCAGTCATAAACACAAAAACTGAAAAATGTAAATACATACAATGATCCTTCAAAAAGAAAAAAAACAAAACCTTTTCCAGGATCCTTGTGTCAATTCTCTCTTCACGGATTCCTTCCCATATCTCTGATGCATAAATGTAACAAGAATAACTTCACCTTCTATATTCTAGACAATTTTTAATTAATTTTCAATAGTTTTATTTATGTCAGGTTTTTTTCTTCATTACAAAGATGAAGGGCAGCATTCCCATGAAAATCAAATCTTAATGATTTCAGAGGTTAACGTTTTACTCCATTGTAAACAGAGAAGTCACAATAAAGATGCAGCAGCTTAAATGTATAAGACACACAAATGTACCACTTTTATGTTCAAGCCAGGAACTTCAAACATGAATGCATGAAGACGTTAAAGCGTTACAATGACAAAGAACTCCACTCAGAGTAATACACGTACATTTGTTCCATAAGTTATGATGCTGTCACGCTGTTTAAATATAACGCATATAACATGTAGAAGTACAATACAGCTCAGTTTTGTGTGTTTAGGGTTGAGAAACTGGGACCACAACTGATAAAGACTTCACTTTAAATCACTTTAAAAATTTCGAGCAGCTGCACAAGCGACGTGTTCTAACTACTTAGCTGAAAATGGACTCAACCAAGCTGCTCCGTCTCGCTCTCTGCCTTCCTGATAAAGCTGAAGATGAAATGTAATTTTAGGAATTCAGTTTTCTGCTGAGCTAGTAAAAACACAGAAGTTAGTTACCACATGTTGTCTCTCTCTCTCTCACACACACACACACACACACACACACACACACATGGGCACATGCACACAGAGGGGCCAGGATCTCCATCTAAACTATGCAGCAGTAATAGTAATAGTTTTGCTCCTGCACCCCTGAAGGGGACATCAAGGCAAGTTTGAAATTAACAAAGTGGCAGTAACAAGCATGCCCTCGCTCAAGGACACCAGTCTGACAAGGACACTTCTAAAACATTCACAGGCACATTCACAGCTACTGTCAGCCACGGAGGGAGGGAGAGGTTGTGAAAAGAGAGCTTGTGGAGTGATTGTAAGGGACAGTATGGCCCTGAGCTACACACACACACACACACACACAGAGGCTTTTATTAAACTCATAAATCACAATGACGACAGAAGCCGTCTCAGAGAGGAGACTGTCTGAACGGGAAGGTTAGTGAAATGAAAGCACTTGGGACACACACACACACATCTGTAACACACAAACAGCAGAGATTGTACACTTTGGCAAGTTATGTCCACACAAACCATTTGCTAAAAACTCTAACAGCTGAAAGCCTTTCTTTCAGCCAGCAGGGCTAAACAATAAGGACTGCCCTTTTGCCAGGGCAAGTAGAACCAGTTCATTGATTATGTAAGTGGAGAGAAGGATTTTTTCTCTGGAGAGGAGATGACAAAGGTAGATGCAAATAGATCCTGAATCCTTCTTATCTCAAGAGCTGCACATACGCAGAACTGATTGGGCGCTAGGAAAGAAATTCACATAAAAAAGGTATATTTTAAATTATTAAAACAGCAAATAAAACACAAGCAGACATTGCACATTAATGGTTTTCAGGAAATCAGCTTCATCATACCGACCTGTTGAGATTTTCTGCAGCTAACAAACTGCCGTCAGACGCTCCTGATTGCATTTCATCTGTGTAACTAAACAGTCAAATCCTCTTTTCCTAACACAGGTTGAGTTTTTGCTTGGTTCTCTTTGGAAGTGCATGTTTCTCTTAATCTTCTGAGCTTTCAAGGAAGAAAAATGTCCAGTTTCATTAAGTTGTAATGAATGCGGTTGTATTTAAACTAGCATGAACACTGACTAGAAATAATAACAATTCAGTGTTGACATTATATCTGATCCAGGGTCAGTACTGTAGGCAAATGTAAATAACATTCTAACAGAAAGCAGCATTTCAAACATACACAAAGGTAAACAAACATGTATTCCTCTTTCTCCCGCGCTCACATCTGGCTGGACTATCATGTAAACAAAGCCAGAGAACAACTGGATGATACCATAAGGTTGGACTATGAGCAGAAATACAGTTTACATTATATAGATGTATATAAAATAAACACGAGCGACTTACTTAATGATATTAGCCTTAATAGTGCAAATGCAGTTAGGTCCAAAAAAGCATAAATATAGGCCGTACATGATTATCCACGATATGTAATAGACAACAGTGTAAGTATCAACGAAGTGTCACAGACGTCGATCCATCCATTATTAGGATTTTGTTCGGAGTATGTCAAATATCTGTACAGATAATACGTGTGTAAAAAAAAAAAAGGGGTATTTTTTCACAGGCAGGGACATGATCAGATATATTTTTGAGACAATAAGCGACTTGCTGAAACGATAATGTATCTGGTTCCATTTGTCTGTTCCTGTCACACCGGTTTTTACAGCATGTTTAAAAAATGGATGTGAAAAAGTACCGCAGGTCACATGACAGCCTGGTTTCCTAAAACAGTAGAAATTTCACAGGGGATTTAACAGTAGAGAAGCAGGTAAAGCTCACAGATTGTTCATGTAGGGCTGCTGCCTGACGATTTGAAGCCTCCACAACTATATAATAGCCATCGCCGGTTGTCTCTGTTTATTATGATAACCTGGACATTAGTGGCAGCAACTGACCTTGAACAACAAAGACCAAACTACAGGTGTGAGTTGTCAAGGTTGTTGAATGTTCCAGTTATAATCTACTATTTACAATTAATAACAGACATTGATCACTCACTATCTAATGCCTCTCATTTCAAGTGACCAAGCATCAATGATCCACCACACAGTCATGAAATGTAAGTGGGTGCAAATCCATCCCGAGGCGGTTCTAGGCACCGTCAGAGAGAACAGGTCCGTTATGTGGTTTCACAATGAGCTCAGACCCTAATCTGTGTTTGGTCACAATCCTTTAAAGCGCACAAACATGCTGATAACCGTCAAACAAGTTAAATAAGGCACGGTAACAGTCATCCAACAACAAAAGTAAAGTGATGTAGTGTAGGTACTCATATTGAGTTGAGTGAAGTAATATTGTGATACTGTAAAAAAATAAATAATAATCAGCGCGATCTTACACAGGCACCACCGTGAAAAACTCTGGAACACAAATAAGTGTTAAGATGATCTGCTGTTTAAATTAAATCTCCAAGAAAAACATAAAACTTCCCTCAAATTCGGGAGGTCCCAGCTGCATTGTTGGTTTTTCAGATTACTTTCAAATGTTAAATGCCTCGATTTGAATACAATGTAGGTCACAGGTTCCTTTTCAGGGCCTTATTTAGGTATTTAAGTAAAAGAATATAATTGAACAATGCAATTGGCTTTTGTGATGTATGTTTATACTGGCAGCTGCACACACACACACACGCGCACGATTCACTGTTTTCTGACCGAGGTGTGGCGATCATGTGACTGTTGTGCATGTGCACCCCATTGTTGCATAGTTGTTATTGAGTTCTCTATCAACAAACCCCGAGAAAAACTCTTGTCCTGCCTCCTGGACCTGTAGACTTTACGACTTCCTGTCAGTATTTTTGCTTTCAGACCAAGAACTGCCTTGTTCCTGGCCACTCCAGAGTACACAAGCACAAGGACTCGAGAGGCTGCAAAGATTGTGGTAGAGCCACGTACAAGAGAATGTCGTAACTAGAGGGAGACGTGAATGCCGCCTTTGAAAGGAGCCTGATCCATTTCACTGGTCTAAAAGCAAATGTCTCCCAGATCTCTATGTGCGTGCATTCAGTAGAAATGGCCATGTGTCCAGTAAGCTTGAGTAGTTTAGGTCAGATATGTTCAAAGGTGGAGATGTCTCCAACTTCAGAAACCCAGACATCAAATTCGGAGCATAGTCAATAAAGTAAACACAGATAAAAAATAAATAAATACTTTGTCTCACAAACTAAATGTCGCACTCCACCTTGTTACTAATTATCAGATTTTTCTTTTTTCATGCTGAGGAACCCTGATGGATTCTTTTCTGTGGCTCCAACAACACATCTTTGACAATCCCTGCAACTGCAGGACGCCTCTCTGAGATGATTCAAGGAAATGTGTGACGTCACAGGCTGTTGTCTTGATTGGATGACTCAGAGGTGAGCTTCCTGTGTCGCGGCGAGGTGGATGAGGCCAGTTTGGTTGGAGAGGGAGAGGCGTTGGCAGAGGAGTCACTGCCACCACCTTCAGATCCTGAGGGGAGGGAGGAGAGAAGGGGGACTGGGGGGGCTCTTTTCCTCCCCAGAAAGCCTACTTCTAACACTCCCCGCTTCTTCACGCATCCCTCTGCCTTCACGCCGTCTCCCCCAGGCCCCGCACCCTCTCCTTCCTCTGACTGTGAATGCACCTTTCGCCTAACGTCACCTCCAGGAATCGGGCTGTCAGGAGGCTGCCGTGGAGATTCTTGACTGCCGCTGTCCGTCTTCACCCCACCAGCAGTATTCAGCGCACTGACATTCGTGCTAGAGCTCGCACCAGTGCTCCGGCAAGTCCAGAGCTCCATGGCTGAGGCCCTTCTATCACTCTCCTCAGGCCCAAAGTCATAGAGTGAACGGCGGGCGTCGGTGGTCTGACCAGTCCCCTGGCTGGATGACTGAACTGAGCTGTCGAAGACCCCTCGACTAAGGCTGAAGTTCTGAAAGTCTCTGTGGAGAAATGTGGAGGTTGGTTATAGGTGGGGAGGGGACAGGACATCATGAAAGCAGTTTTGAAGCAAGAAAGAAATGAGTGTTTATCCAATAAAAGAATGCTGTTTCAGCATGGTTTGATTAAAAGCTTAAAAGCTTTTTCTCTTTAAGGTTTCTGCTCTCACATGAATGTTCTGGTTTTAAGCAGGTACTTTCATGCCTGTCTGAGGATGGGTTTGTCACCATAATAGCATCCCAACTGTTTACAGTGCTGTCACAGCAGGTGTGTAGCTGAGGTTAAAGTGAGGGCTGACCGACCATGTGTATGTCATCAACCCTTAAAATGACACTATCTGTACAGCAGTATATATGATATCTAACCGATAGCTGTGGAAGGACTCAGTTCGCCGAGCGCGGGCCAGCAGGGGACTCTCTCTGTAGGGTCTCACGGCTCCGTAAGTAGCCTGGCTCTCAGGGATGGGTTCCTGTGCCTGTAACTGGAGACTGGGAGGGCAGAAGAAAGCATGTTGGTTATTCTCATAAAAAACATGGACGTGTGTAGAAATGATTTGGACAGGTTCAAGAACAGCAGAAAGGAGCTGGTTTGTCATTCGTCCAACCTGGAGCAGGATTCTCTGAGACGTGTGTGATGCAGCACAGAGGGGGCGGGGCTAATGTTTGGTGTGGCACAGCGGGAAGTGCTCAGGTCACACTGATCCAACAGCTGCAACAGTTCCTCCTCAGTAGGTCCGCCTATATCTATTAAACACAGATGCAGCTTTAGAACACACATACATACACACAAACACACACTCATACACTTAGTCATGACTGCAACTCTAAAGACATGGTGTTGTTCTGGTGTCATCCTACACAAGTATTCAGGCCTTGATCTAACAACTACAGCAATTATTAAGTCAGTGTTTTGCTTCCTCTCCTACCAGCAAAAGCAACTCCTCTCCCTCCATTTCTCTCTCTTCCTCCCATTCTCCTGATCCATCCTTACCCTCTTTCTTCTTCTCCTCTCCTTTGTTAGCGGTGTCCATTGCAGTCGTCAGGTCCCACATTTGGATGCTGCCGTTGCCGTGACCAGTGAACAGATAGCGCCGAGGGCGGGACCCCATCCGGCTAGAACCTTCACACTCCCGGACCATGAAGCAAGAGATGGTTGTTCCATCCACTGACTGCACCTCACAGATCCTAAGAGAGAGACAGAGACACACACACACACACACACACACACACACACACACACACACACACACACACACGCACTAATATAATACTCCTCTTACACAAAGAATTAAGACACAAAAAAGAAAAATAACGCTCTTGGAAATCTTTCGGTCGGTTAAAGAGTAAAGATCACTTGGTGGCGGTCAGATTTCTATTAGATTGTTGCAGTTTTTATAGGCACAAAACCCAACTTGAGCTTGAGTGCATGACAGTGGAACCGGTTCTCACTTACAATGTCAGATGGAAGGTCAGAGGAACAGAAGTGAGAACAGAAGAGGAAGTGATGAGTCCAGAGTGATACCTCTTTCCAGTTGATGAGAGCCTAACAAACAGTTTGTTGGTGATAGGGATGACCTTCTGGATGAAAACCTGCTGATCATCCCTCTCTCCAAATGGACCTGAGAACAGAAGTGATCACATAGTGATTTAAAACACCTGAATTAGTGAACAGGGGCGGCATCGCTGGGAAGTAGAGTGGCCGTCTAGCAACTTCCCCCCGTGACCATGTTGAAGTATCCTTGAGCAAGATACTGAGCCCCTAATTGCTCCTAATGGCCCTGTGACGGACAGGCAACCTGTCCAGGGGGAACCCCGCATCTTGCCCCCCCGTGACCCTTAACGGATAAGCGGTAAATCAAATAGTTGGATGTGATTAGGGAACTTCACCATTTGGAAACCTGTGATTGGTGTGTGATGAACTTTTTAAGTCAAGGATGTTGTCACTATTATCTTTTATAAGACAATGGACCCTGTTTGTGATCAAGTTACAGTACGACTGGTGTTATTTGCCAACGCCTGTCCATTTTTGAGCATGTTGCACCAGTTATCAAATGAATTTGAGATTTTCCTCTTCCGTTTCTCTCTTTATTAAATGATCAGCAACCATGCATTAGTGTCAGCATATTATGTACAGCGAATACAAACTTGTCCTTCCTCTGTTCTGTGTTAATGAAGATTTAAAATACAAAGATCCCTTTTTCCACCATCTTCTTTCATTATTTACTCAATATGCCAATCACAAAGCTTGAGTTGTGCCTAATTCGGAAATCCCTCCTTTCCTTCTTATTAATGCATCCATCTTTCATATGAATATCTAATTTCTATGACTTCTAATCTTTTCTCTCACCGATATCATTTCCTGAACAATAGCTGCCGTGGCTCTCGGTTTCTTCTAAGGACAGTATTTTGAAGGAGGCCAGAGGAGTGGAGCCTGGCTGAGTGGAGATCATCCCTCTGAACCGAGTGACCGTCCACGTGCGTACATGGTTGTTGTCAGCACACACTGCAACAACAACAACAACAACCATAGCAGAGAACACACATGAACCACGGATGGATTACCCACCTCTCATAACAACCCCTCCACCATCCGCAGGAAACAGTCGAAACCTTCTGTGTGTCACACCCTCCTCACCTGATACCAGATGTTTCTCAGACAACATTATCTTCGTCACTGGGCTCCTGTGCACAGTGAATGTCTGGAAGAGCTGGGGGCCCGATCCCACTGTCTCTGGGTGTTGCACAATCACTCTCACTGCACCACTGCTGGTCCCATAGGCGATCTCTATCCAGTTCCCACTCACACCTGAGAGTAGAGGAATAAAGAGGGAGGCGACAACAATCAAGAATGATTAACTGAACATTCTGTGTACTATATGTCTTAATCTTCCTGGTGTTGGCAGATATAGGTAACTATATATTATAATATGCAATTTTATAGTCTTTTTTTATATCTGTTTAGTGTTTTCTATGATACTTACGAAGCTTCTTTCCTTATATTTCTCATTTATATGTGCAGCTTCCACACCTCAACTTCCCCTCAGGCATTCATGACACCTCATGTTACCTCACCACACTTCACTTCACTTCATGTCAACAAACAATATGAAAAAGATGACGGGCAGGTATGGCAGGAATAAACAAGGTGACAACTTTCACATCTTCTTTCTTTTAAGAGAAAGAAAAAACTTTCCAACAATGAGAGCAATTAGACAAAACTGTAGCATAGGGTGTGTTTGTGTGCATGCGTGTGTGCATGTGTGTGGATGACTAACTGGTTTTAGGTGTGAGGTAGACAGACAGCGCAGTGATGGCATCATTTGAGGGATCATGATAAAGTTCTGTCACCAGAAGATCATTATCTTTCATCCTCAGTGGAAACTTCTGCATGTCTGGGTAGAAGAGAAGAATTAAAGAGGAAGACCTCCATTAACCTCCTGTAATTTCAATAGCATCCAGTTAATCAGGGACACAATCATACATTCAAGATGGTGTGTGTGTGTGTGTGTGTGTGTGTGTGTGTGTGTGTGTGTGTGTGTGTGTGTGTGTGTGTTTACCTATGTAGTAGATGGAGCCATTGTTGCAGCCTAGTAACAGGAAGGATCCTGCTGTGTCACAACTGGTAATGGGAACAACATCTTGAACCTAAAACACACACACATACACACACACACACACACACACACACACAAAAGTGAACTCCATCCAGCTATACACAAGCTGCTATACATGTATGTAAAACGCGTGAAAAAATACAGACCTACAGTACACAACAGTGCACATGTACAGACGGCCTCCTACCTGCCAGTGCTGCGTCACAGCGTTCCACACCCCAACCTTCCCTGTATGGCTTGTAGCCACCAGCTGGCTTCCAATGAAGAAGAGATCATCCACAGGTACACCCAGACTGAACACACCTGAGGGGGTTAATGGTGGTTTATATCTGGAGCCAGCTGAGACCCCGATGTTGTCTATACACAATGAATTCAATTTCTACAACTAAATTCCCTGATTTAGTTTGTTTGGATCAAACTTGGTAGACCCACCAATCTCATTGCCGCTGCCTCCATCTTGGATGCTCCAGAGTATGATACTGCTTTCTGAGGCTGCGGCAACCATCTTGTCCTTGTCTCCATGAGGGCCACCCACCACCTTGGCGTTCAGTGCGATGCGTTCAATAGCCCAGTCGAGGTAAGGAGAAGAAAACACTTGCTGCCATCCAGAAGATTCTTTTATCCTGTAGGGAAATCGCAAAGAAACTCTCGTCTCTACTTTTAAATTTGGTGGAAAGGTAGGTTACAGATTGCAAGGACCAAGTGATTAACTTTAAGAGGGCAATCTGGATCAAACTGGAGATTCTGGATCCTAAAGACTGATCAAGGCCATTGGTAGAATACAGCTGTTAGTGGTAGTTTTCTCCTTGGCAGAGGTCTTCGCTGTCTCTGGACTTTACTTGGAAAACTGTAATTATGAAGTGAGAAATAACTTAAGACAATAATAAATATTCAGGTCTCACTTTTCACAAAGTTTTGAATCTGTGTTGCAAGCACAATCCTGGTAAGAACCTACAATAATGAAACACACGGGTTGTGGATGGTAACCAAAAATTTGTCCTGAATTTGTCTTTGGTGTCTCTTGGATATTAATCACACACAGTGACATTGAACTCTAATATTTCTCCATCTGACTCAGTTTGATTAAACATGCAGAGAACCTTGAACTTGTTTCAAATGTAGAAGCACTAGCATGAGAAATTTGATTCAAAACAGACAGTGACATCTTCCAGTCATAAATAATTTGCCTCTTCAGAAATACAGTGATGAAAAACTGCTTCTAACTAGCGAACCATCTGGGGCAGTTTTACCTGTAGCAGATGACAAAGTGTGCATAAGCTGCTACTATCCAGTTGTGGTGTCCTGCTATAATCAGCACCTTCCTGGGGTCGACCGCAGGAGCTGAACAAACAAGAAATACACCATCAACAAAGAGCATGCTGATGTGGAACTAGTCAGCACACTAAAATGATGTGTCAGGTCACATTAGCTGAAGCCGTAATGTGCACTCAGACACGCACGTGCACACGCACCCACACACACACAAACACACATAGGTTTTACATAAGCACATACTGTAAATTATTAATATTCAGACAAAAACACAAATTGATTCCTATTAAATGACCAGTGCTGCATGATGTTAGTGCATTTGGGGCGTATTCAAGCCAAATTTGCATCATCTGCTTGCAATGAAGTCGTTCAAGTAAGAGACATCACGACATCTGCTGCATGTTGCTTCTGTCCTGAGATGGAGCTTATAGATGAGCTGTATGATGCTACATGTATCTGTTTCACCAGGTTTTCATATGTCACTCACCCAGTTTGGTATTATCGTCTATTCCAGGTGAGCCAGAGAGGGAGGGGTGAGGTAGGGGACCAACGCGAGCCTCTGCTCCACTGGGGCCTGGCCGCTCATCAGAGGAGGCAGAGGCTGCCAGGTGAGGGCTTGACTTACGAGCGGGGATGGCTGTCGGAGGAAGCAGAAGTATGGATCAGCATAACTGCTCATCTCTGTCTTTATAGTTTTCTGAGACTTAAAATCAAACTACGAAAATTGTGTGTGTGTGTGTGTGTGTATATATATACATATATATATATATAGATATATATGTACCCGGGGGAGGCAGGTAACCATGGAAAAGAACGCTGCCACATGATGAGCGCTCCAGCTCCTCACACAGCAACAGGCGCCGTACTAAAAACACATACAGAAATGTATATAGATAGATAGATAGATAGATAGATAGATAGATAGATAGTGTTTTATACTTAGATTTGTATTATATTTTAGAATTTAAGAACAGTGACCTAATGTACATGCTCTAAATTTTCATCTTGTATTTTTTTTTACAAGCTCAAACTACTGGCTGGATCATGCCTCTAAAACCAATCCAGTAAACTATATTGTAGATTACGTTGTATCATGTTGTGCGTACAAAGATACTTTGTCAGTTATCAACAAACTCTAACATTCAAGTATTCAAACAATGCATGGAAGTTAAAAACACTGAAACAGGAAGTACATCAACACTGGAGCAGATGAAAGAGCGCCTGACCTCATTTAATCTGTATTTGAAACCAGAACAAAATTTACAGCACAGATGTTGTTTATATGTTGGACTATTTTGTCAACAGAGCAATGTTCATATGTGGCCTCATCATTTCATCATGGCTCTAAGCATCAGTGTGTGCGCTAAGAACTCTCAGTCAGTCCTCTTACAGCAACATACCTAAGGGAGTTATCCCGTAAAACTCTGCTTCATGTCGCAAAATGCTGATGTTGACACCACTATGGAGAAACAGGAGAAGCATGTGTACTCTTTAAGGTTACATACATAAATAACATGATGTCTTCTAAGATAAATATTTAAGGATATTTTCTTAGTGTTATCGTGACTTCTTACCGCAGGTCCAATTCTTTGGTTCGAAGGAAATTCAAAATTGGTGCAAAGGCTGTTGGGTCTCTGTCAATGAATATCTAGAAGTGGGGAGGAAGAAGCATTACACATCCTGATGATCCATCTAGCAAAATAATTTGGTGGTTAGTGTAAAAATGTGCTCAGCAGACACAGAACACACACCACAGTGCTTAGTTGTAAAAGACAAGATAATAAGGGCTGTTTAAGTGACTTCTGATAGCTTACTGACCTGACACATTTTAACAATCTATTGAAACATCAACTGGGAATTAGAATAATTGCTAGCTCGGCACAAAAAATGCATGACTCAGTAATAGACAAGAATAAATACAATAATGACTGCACAACTTTGCCTAATATGGTCTCAAGCTGTCAACAGTCATGTCTTCCGTGTTCTAAAGGACAGAAATGTTATCTGTAGGCCATGCATCATGTTTCAGTACGTTGCATCATAACATAACAAAAGCGATGTCCAGTGTTCAATGACCTAGATTTGGATGAGAAGACACAAAGTCTGTACTTACAGCTCCAGTTTCATCTCGAAGAGTAGATATCCTTCCGCTCAGCAAACTAGAAAACACACACAAACACACACACACACACACACACACACACACACACACACACACACACACACACACACACACACACACATCCTGTTAACCCAAGCACATCTCCATTTGATGTACCTGTAACGATGCCACTAGCTGCGTTAAATGCACAATTTATGCGTAGGGTCCGAAATCTACGCATCTGTTACCAGAGTAAAGTTGTACTCAGGTTACTCAGCATTTATTGATGAGCCTGTATGTGAGAGGAATGACATCACATCAACATCACGCTACAGACAGCTGGAGAGGGAGCGACCGACAGGTGCACTGGCACTCACATTGACTGGCATTTAGCAGCACTTGGTCACCTGTTGTCAAACTGTGAGTTCAGTGTTTGAGTTAGTTCCAATCAGCTGTTCCAATTCAGTGTATTCCCCTCTGGGCAGACAAATACACTAATTACCTTAAAACTGTGCCAAAAAGTCAGAGTCAATATATGAGGAGCTGTTGTGAAACTAGGAATTCTTACAACGGACAAAACAACTTAAAACTGAAATAACTTTTTTTTTTTTAATTAAAAGGAAACAGTAAATAAATCATCATCATCTATTTCATTTTTTTAAATGTATTATTATTTTTACATGTACTACTTGTTTATCCATTTTGAGGATGTCTTTTTTCTGTTTAAGAAGCTCATTTTGATAGCTGTTTAAAAATCTTGAAACAAGAGACGTGTTCAAAATTTGACGAACATAAGATGTGAAACCGAAAACTCCCCCCAAAGGTACATCTTTTATGAAAGTAATGCAGATTACTTTTTTATGCACCTTCTCCCAGCTCCTACTTCCCCTGATAATTTATATTAGCAGACTGCCAGAAGTATGATGCAAGACAAAGACGGGTTAATGGAAGATCCCACCTTTACATAAATTATGAATTTGCTAAACTGGGTTAACGTGAACCACAGCGTGTGCAGAGGGAGACACCTTAGTGCTCTTGCAACTGGTCCAGTTTCAGCCTCGGTAGTCTCTGCTTTTGTAGACACGTTCAATTCCCTTTTGGAATGACAAACTCAAATGTTTCACATGATATACTCTGATGCCACATCATTTTTGTTACAAACTCTCCTTACTGTGCAGGAAAGGCCATATTTGGTCATTCTAACAATTCCCTGAGATGACCCAGAAATCTCATTTCAAATTGGACACATTAGAGATGAGATAATAATCACTGCACAAACAGCCCGGGGTTATTTCATTTGCTTTATTAAAGAGAGACAAAATGCTGACATTCCACCAACCTTGAGAAGAACGAGTCCGGGATCCACATCAGAGTCTGTCTGGAGGTGCTGAACCTTCAGTGAAAGACACAACGGCACAGTTTTAGCAGCTGTAGGATCTCTCATTGATCTGGATTGAAAACAACTGACTGCTCATTTGTAGCAGAGCTGAACAATTATTATTATTTGATGAATACGGTTATAACCTTGATTAATTATTTGCAGTTATTTTGACTGATACTGCGAGTGTGATATGGTTCACAACATTTAGAGTTATCATTCTATCGAAATTACAGTGTTGTGTTTTGTTGTGTTTCTACGCGGTGGTCCGTACGACCACAGACGTTTTATTAAGTGTGTAGAACACAAGTCGCAGACGGAGCAGCAGCAAAATTTACTCCATGTCAAATGACACTTTGCCTTTAACAAATTGCCAAAGCGCAGAGATCATATTTTATGTTTGAATAATGCTTCATCTTTCCTCTGGGTTAACCAACTCTTATAAACTGCCTATTATGATCTACACACTTCATTTAATTTGTTGTTTACTGACTGTGGTGGCTGATACGATTATTAATACTCACACGTTATTGTATATTTATCTCTTGTTATGCATCATCGCTCATATTTTCTATATTGCGTTGCCAACGTATTCTAAAAATAATTTTAATCTGTCGTCATGAATAAAGCTATTTTGATTTATACGAGAGAGAGAGAGAGAGAGAGAGAGAGAGAGAGAATGAATGAGGAAAGAAAAACAACAACAGTAAAGTACAGAACCTCGAGTAGTGTAACTGTTTGGCTATGCAGAAAACATTACACACATCCCCCCCCCCCCCCCCCCCCCCCCCCGCCGTGTACGGAGCTGTCTGTTACCGAAGCTTACCTTGTCCCACCGACGTTCAGCTGGATGATTTCTCCCATCCCCGGAGTCACATTATTCCCATTCGTTGCCATGATGACTTCGCAGTGTTGTACGTTAAAGTCACTGCTCCATTATCACCCTTTTACAGCCACGAAAGCTAGCTTGCTAACGTCGCGCTCCTCTCTCTCTCTCTCTCTCCCACAGCTCAGCTGATGTCCCGACTCCACAGCCTGACAGCCTCTCCACCCGTCCCACCTTCCATAAAATATCCGCTGTACGCGACCTATGCGAGCGGCCTCGGTGTCATCGAGCCCTTGCGAAGCTACAGGCCTTTTTTTTCATCCAATAGGTAACCACGCAAGAATCCCTTTATTTTCCAGTCAGCTTGTTTGCATCACTGGCGTTCATTTAAATCGTGAATAACATCTTGTTGCGCAGAGTTTTAGCAACGTGAAATAAACAGTACAGAACGTCTTCAAGCAGAGTGAGAGGGTTCCCTGTCAGCAACTTCCACTTTCGCTTTACTTGGGTTGATTAAGGTCCACCCCCACCCCCCCACCCCCACCCCCCCACACACACACACACACAAAAATACACTCACACTTGTCTGGATCATACGATATGTACGATGTAATAACAGACAGTGTAATGCTACGATTTCAATAAGTTTGTCACATTGTTGTGGTAGTCCCTGACACATCTTTTTTTAGTCACGTACTAGTATTTAATAATTTAATATTACAGTTTCCGGCATCATTTCAAAATAGTACAAATGACTGAAAAACGTGACAAAATTTGAGTCCTGCATTTAATTCCTTTGGAACCCATCAGATAAATTTACACAACCGTGGTGGCTCTTGGGTGAGCCAACCAGACGTAATCACTCGCCAGGGAAGTGAACTATCTTGATTGTTCTTTTAGCTGCTTAATATCACAACCATCGTAATTATCGTCATTATTATTATTTGACAGTCCGTTCGAGTGTGCGGAAACAATACCCATTGCTAATTGAGAAAATATAGAATATAGATAATAATATAGATGATCATTTTAAGCTTATTTTTTATATGTTTAGGATAAACTCTGAGATAGACTTTCTCCATAATATTTGTTGTAATCCCATGACTTAATGTTATAGTATCTGTGTTTTGAAATTGATATTGTTAGAAAAAAATGAAAGGTTAAAATTGATTAAAAGGTGTTGGAAGCAGCGGCGTCACGGCTGCGTTTTAGAGGCGCAAACACGCGGTCGTCACGCGGAGCCCCGCCCCTCCTACGTCTGCCAAAGAGTCTTAAAACCCCAACAACATTTTATTACTAAATGGCGGAGTAGCTTAACTGACTTCTTACTCCTTTTTTTCACAGCTTTTGTCTCAGTATGTAACCCAGGGTCACTAATGCGGTGCCACCTCTCTGTCACACGGTAACGTTTCTTGCGTGTTGCCTCTAAACTTGATGCTAGCGAATATTCTGTATATTTGGCTCTCTCTTTAGCTAGTTAACCGAAAAGTTTGCGAAGGAACGACAGAGAGAACCCTAAGCTGACGTTTGACATTAGAGAGATTCTTAACCAGATACCGAGACATATTTAGCAACTGACTGGAGTTTTAAGTAGGTGTCTTTTGCACGTATGCTAACGTTCCTGATGTGTGTGTGTGTGTGTGTGTGTCTGTCTGTCTGTCTGTCTTTGCGTAATGCTAAGTTGCTGTTGCTTATCTCTAACCAAAACATGACATTTGTTGACAGTGCTTCCTCCCCGGGCTTTGGAAGTTACTGAAAGCCAGAGGCATCTGGACAACATGGATGTGTGACCAGGTCAAGGCCTCTCATCCCCTTGTTGCAGTTCAGTGAGGGGAGCACAGAGGAGTAATTCCAGCATCAAAGTTTGGTCATGATGGTTGAGACAGATGGGAAAGAAGTTCTGGCTGCTGAGGCAAATAAACCATGGTCCACTGCAGCCCACATGTCTCATACTCAGCAGGTACAAAGTGCAGCCTCACCAGCTGAAAGCCCCTTACAGCTCCCTGTCGCCACAACCACAGAGGATGAGGATGAGAGTGAAGATGAGTCGTTTATCCTGGAGGAGAGTCCATGTGGCCGCTGGCAGAAACGCAGAGAGGAGGTGAGAGAGGCTATTGGTGCTTAAACTGTTGATAAAGTTTATTTTATTCATTATTCATAACTGGAAATCCAGCGCTTGTATTTGTTTGGCTCATTTTAAACCAGTTTATACAACATGTATCGTAATATGTTTTTGAATCTAAGGACTTCTGGATTTATATGTACGTTGTCTATTTTTTTAATTTTAAAAATTGCTTGTGTCACATAATCACTCATGTTGGTTATCTGGAGTGACTATGAAAAATATTTTTTAATATAATATTTTATTTTTCCGATTGGACCTTAAGTCAATCTGATGTCTTGGAGGGGAAAAAAAGATATGTCCTCCTTTGTGCATTTCCTTCATCACTTAGCCTGTCCTAGAGATGCAGAAAAAGTGGCAATGAACATATCCTCATGTATCTTTTTTTAAAAAATATATGTTTTATGTTTCATTGGTTTTTAGCTGTTGGCTTGTCTCATTATCTGTTTTTCTGGTTCTTTGTTGCTGTAGGTGAATCAGCGTAATGTCCCAGGGATAGATTCTGCATACTTGGCAATGGACACAGAAGAGGGGGTAGAGGTGGTGTGGAATGAAGTCATGTTTTCAGAGAGAAAGAACTTCAAACTGTTAGAGGTGAGGTCAAGTGTTACAGGAACAGAATTAAATGTTTCTGGGACTATGGTCCAAATTTTAGATAATTTAGATCAATGAGATTATTACTTCTGTTCACTGGGTGTGTGTAAGAGAAGTAAACAGAATACATTTTACTTTGTTGACTCATCTCAGGTCTGGTGAAGATTTCCAAAGTATAAAAAGTTTAAAAAATAACAGTGTTTGCTCATTTTCATTGATCATTCTGTGCCTGACAGATTGTTAATCAGTGAGTCACCTAAACAGTCTGCAGCTGGGCTGCAAGAGGTCATTTACAAATAATCTGACAGCTTTATATTTTTGACTTTGAAGTTAAGTTTGAAATTAGCACAAGATATTAGCAGAGTATTGGGTATATTTACAAAATAGTTCAAATGGAGTGGTGGCTATCAGACAAGGCAGAAATATTTATGTAGAACCTCATCAGCCACCGAGCAACTTTAAAGTGTTTTGTTAAAATAAAACAATTAAAAGCATGAAAACTGTTGCATGATGTAAGGCCACAGTAAACATCTTGAAACCATAATAGCACAAGTAAGCAACTAAAAATAACAATAAGAATTAGCTGAAAGCAACTGCAAGAAGATAAGTCTCAGGTTAAAGAGGGACTTGTGTAAAGTACTCAAGATAATAACTGTTGCCGGGATTCACAGGAATGAGACCACTCCCCTTCCTAGAGCTATTAAATGATTGCCTCAAAGCATGCAAGCTGTTCCACTATCTAAAACTGGAAAATATTTATCCAAGCCTTAAGAATGTTTTTATGTGATTAAAAGGTTTGGTTTGACTACAGAGGATTTTCAGATTTCAGGTGTGGCTGCTGCATTCTTCATGTGGGAAAGGCTAGTTCACATGAAAAGTGCACAGTTTACTGCTTTGACATCATTTCTGTAACTGCATGTATATAATAGGAGTTCTGTCTTCACATGCATTTTTTTTTCAGATATACTGTATCAGCATTCAGTCAGGCACAGAGGAGCAAAAGCAACATGATTGTATTTGTTCAATAATAGCATTATCAAATTCAAATCATTAATCAGATATTGTTTTGCCTGATGTGCTTAGGAGAAAGTGAAGACTGTATTTGATAGCCTGATGCATTTGGAACACGCAAATATTGTCAAATTCCACAAGCACTGGACTGACACCAAGGAGAACCGGGCCAGGGTGAGTCTTGGATCTAGAGGTAGCATGAATATTGGAGACATCAATACAGTTGTGAAATGACTGTATTTGCATGACACTTGCTACACTGTTATTAATTTCCCTCAATTTTCTATCAGGTGATTTTCATCACTGAATATATGTCATCAGGGAGTTTGAAGCAGTTTCTGAAGAAGACAAAAAAGAATCACAAGACCATGAATGAAAAGGTAATAAGCTGTTTATATTAGATTAATGGTGTCTTGTCACAGCTCCCTCGAACTGGGACACGAGGGCTTCTCAGCAAGGAGCAGTAACTGCATTATTTAACTGTTGGCATGAATCATGATTAACAGATACGCTGCTGTAGCTTTGAACTATGCTGAATCATATGACATAATATATTGTGGAAACTAGCTTATCAGCTCTCTGATAAGGTGTTTGGTCTTGCAGGCTTGGAAGAGATGGTGCACACAAATCCTGTCTGCTCTCAGGTGGGTATCTAAAGTCATTATCCTCCTTCACAGTGAAAGTCACTCCTGGGAGCATTCTAATCCCTGTCATATATAGTTTTCACTTATTTATCCACCTTTTTGCTGTCCTGTAGTTATCTCCACTCATGTGATCCACCCATCATCCATGGCAACTTGACCTGTGACACCATCTTCATCCAGCACAATGGACTCATTAAGATTGGATCTGGTAAACAAAAATGGTGGCAATGTCCTTTTTTTGATTGGAAGCTGAATGTAATGGAAACTTAAGTATTGAGTAACATAAGCAAATTTTCTCTGCACTTCTTAGAGGCAATATTGATCTCCAAACTTCTTTTTCCAACACTTGATCCGTTTTGTCTTTTCTATTCCCGCTATGTACAAATATCTCTTTGTTTCATACCTCACACTGTCCTCCATGCTGTGTATCCTGTCTAATCTGCAGTTGCACCAGACACCATTAACAATCATGTGAAGACGTGTCATGAGGAACAGAAGAACTTGCATTTCTTTGCCCCAGAATATGGAGGTAGAGACAATCAAAAACATGTAGAGATGCACCTATTTAGCAGCTGATATTTCACTTGTTTCCAATGTTTAGTCAGGCTATAACATTGTGATTCAATGGGATATGATGTTAATTTTTTTCGGGTGTTGATGTTGGTTTCTGAGTTGTCAACGTAGCCTGGCCGATCTAAACCTTAAGTAGACTAACTATGATAGGACGTCCATTTTTATAATCCATTTTTATTCCTTCTTCTTGCAGCTGTTGCTGATGTAACCACGGCTGTAGACATCTACTCATTTGGCATGTGTGCATTAGAGGTGAGATATAAGCCATAACCGATGACAGAATGATCCAAGACTCCTCCCCAAATAATATTTTAATATGTGGGTGTTGCAGATGGCTCATTTGGAGATCCAGGGAAATGGAGAATCTTCATTTGTTTCTGAGGAGTCCATCAATACTGCAATACAGTTACTGGAGGACCCACTGCAGAGGGTTAGGCTAACAGGATGATTCTCTATTCTCTATATCAGTTTCACATGTTTCACAATAATGCTGTAATACTGGCTTGGGCTTAGCATTAGCATTGAATCATGCTAAGTATTCAGCAGCTCAGATTGAGAGGTCTGGTGTAAACTGGGCTCATATAACACTGTGTCCATCTATGCTGTGTGAGCCTCCTGTGTGAATGTTCCAGGATGATGTAAACAACAATGTTCGTGTACTGTGTCTCACTGTTTATTATGAAAGCCCAATGTTTGTATACTCTGATGTTTGTCCAGAAGTGTGTGAATCAGAGATTTATTTTTGTAGGAGTTAATTCAGACCTGCCTCGAGTGCGACCCTTGTGCAAGGCCTACAGCCCAGGAGCTGCTCTTTAACCAGGCACTGTTTGAAGTCCCGATGCTGAAACTGCTGGCTGCTCATTGTATCGTTAGCCACCAGTGTGAGTTCTTCACATATCTATGTTTCAGTTTACTTAGTGAAGAGATTGTTGGCTGCAATATTCATCGCAATGTAAATGTCTAGGATATTGTTCAAATTAACAGTAAAAAATCACAGCTAAAGAACTTTTGCGCTTACTATGGGTTTTTCCTGAAGTCTGAATTCATGTTTGTGTTGTACGTTGCTTTGGACAAAAGCGTCTGCTAAATTAAATTGTAGAATTGTAGAAAAAATAAAACAGAAGTCCAGGCATTGAATTGAATTCCCCTGGTAATTCATCCTAACACCCTGTGCCATCTAATAGAATCTTTCTGGTTTGTGTTTATCCAGACATGATCCCTGAGAATGCTCTGGAGGAGATTACCAAAAACCTGGACCCCAATCTGGTCATTGCTGACAAAGATGACATTCAGCTCAAGTAAGTCTTGTGTCCACCATCTTGTTGCAGTCAGCCTCATCATCTTCAGATACAGCAGACATTCTGACACAGAAACACACTCTTTTTTTCCTGTAGACTTTCACAGTTTCCTGCCTTGGAGCTTGATAAGTTCCTAGAGGATGTGAGGTAAGAAGCATAGCAATGATAATGGAGCAATCTTATCTGTTACAATGCACTGTCATTGATAACTCATACCGGTATCCTGCCACATGGGGGCAGTAGAGGGCCATCTGTTTTGTCTGGTCACCATGATCATCTACACTGTGATGTAGATTCTACATCATAGTGTGGTTTTCTGAGATTTAGGTCCCAGCCATAAGTGGTCATTAATTATGGACCATGTGGACCCATGTAATATTCATGATGAGTCATAGTCATACCACTGTTATATCTAAGGGTTGTTGTCAATTATCCCAACTCAGCAGTCTGTGTCTTCATACAGAATTCAAATATTTAAGTTTAAAACCATGTTGTTGCACTGTAACAACACACTAATTGCCACACGTGCAAAAGTGTGAGAGCCTGCTTAATGTTGCTTGCAGCCCTAAATGTCATTGTATTAGTTTGTACATACTTATTGTTACCTCACATTTTTGTCTGACATTGGTTCTTGCGAACAAATCTTAAAGAATTCTGACATGTTGAGTACATCCCCTCTCTTGCCCTTTCTCCTCTTGTCTGCCATGCTTTCTTTTCTTTTTGCTGATTTTTCTTCCCTCAATCAGGAATGGTATTTATCCTCTGACAGCGTTCGGGCTTCCCCGTCCTCAGCTGCCACAGCGGGAGACTGTTAAATCTCCTGTTGTCATTCCCTCGGTGAAGTCCCCCACACCTGAACCTGCAGAGCTGGAGACACGGCGGGTGTGTATGATGTGCTGCATATTTCAAAATGATGACATAAATGGTGTCATTTATTGCACCAACACAGTCTTGATCTTATTCAGGTCATCCAGATGCAGTGTAATGTTGAACTTGTGGAGGATGGAGCAAAATACCATGTAAGCCAATATTTAGTCATGAAATGTATCACAATCTTACAGATTCAAACTGATTTCCATCTCACTGGCCAATGACAGGATATTATTTCAACTCAGGATTCCTGTCTGAACAAAATGAAAATTACTCACATGAATCAAATTTTGTCCGCTGTTTCTCTCCTTTTAGCTGACGTTACTGCTGAAACTGGAGGACAAACTGAATAGACATCTAAGCTGTGATGTATTACCTCGTAAGTTCTTCTATAACTCACTGACAGATAATTACTCATTAAGCTGATAATAAAGTCCTCGATTTGTTTCAGAGTTCTCACGTTCTAAAATTTCAACCAACCCCTGAGCTGGGAGGTTTGATCAGAGTGCACATTTGTGTTTTAAAACAAGATAAAGGAGAATATTTTATAATAAGCTTTGTGATTTCCAGCCTGACAAAATTGCAGTGGATCCAGCACTTTCATGATAATCACATTTTGTTGAGGGATGTCCTGTTTTGGTTATACTGAGTTAACATAACAAGATTAGAGACCATACTTCAGGCTTCTGTGTTAATGTGTGACACTTCAGTATGTGTTTAAAAATCCAACACAGCCATTTCCTCATGTAACTGGTGGGTAAAAGGTGTGTGTGTGTGTGAGAGAGAGAGAGAGCGGTGATAAATGATAAAGTTAATGAGTGAATTACAAAGTCTACTCTACTCTCAGGTTTGACCACACACATAGTTTTAATATACTGGACCTCTCGACGGGTGTTCACTGAGGCATGTATGAAATTTAGGGGAAGATTCCAGGCAGAGCTTGCACCTCAGATGGCATCACAATATGCAACTATTTTCGGCGGAGACTGACTGAAGCTCCTGTGCTGTGACAACCTTGCACATTTAGTTGAATCTCAACCTGAATTTTTGTTCTCATGTGAGTAAATGGCTTCTAAAACCCCCCAACAAGAATGACATCTGTTTGGAACATTATCCATGAAAGCGCTCATGATTCTCCTTTACAGATTTTGAAATTTTAACTTGTTTAATTTATTTACGTGATTGCAATGTAGTTTGCCAGTTTCAGGGTAAAAAAAAAAGCTCTTATTCATTCATTCATTCATTCATTATAAATAATTATGTAATACCATGAAAAATCTGAGACAATTACCATCTTATACATTTACAGTGCTTCTTACAGCTGATGAAAGGATGCAATTGTGAGAAGACCACACAACACAACTGTTGCAATAGTCAGAATAGTTTTGGTAGTGTGATCCGGTGTGCACATGGACACATGGATATGTTAGACGTGTATAATGTTGCAGGCGTGTGGAGAATCTTGGGCCCGTGAAAGGCTGCAGCTGTCACCTCTTGTGTCAAAATCTGACCATCTCTCTCCAGGCTTTCATCTCCCTGTCTCTCATTCCCTCACACACTTTATTTTCTGAATAGGACACTCTACTTTATCTCCTCTGCTCTTTCTCTTTTACTGTTTTATCCTATTAAATTCCCTCTACTAAACACACTCAATGTAATGCATACACACCATTCGGTTTCACTGGCACACTTTCCACTTTAAAATCTGTCCCTCTCACTGATATCAGGGGATTGTCTTTAAAGCATTTCTTATCAACAAGCCTCAGTCCGAAGGTACACTGTCCTGGGTCACTAGCTGACTGAGCCACTTGAGTTTCACTCACTCTCCCACACCCTAAATCGATTCATTTGCAAATGTTGAGCTCCAAAGTGAGCAATGAAGATGTTGGTCAGAGGATTTTAGTTCAAACTCAAAGCTCAACTATTAATCAATTTATTTGAGTTGTTTTTGTTTGGCATGTTGCTGTTAGACAAAGGTCTACTGCAAAGCACGAAACTGATGGGTTGCACTAACCAAGAAAACTTCTTCTGTTCCATCATCCATCTCAAAGAGCTGTGGAACCTACTGTTCTTTCTATCATGCATTTTTTTTTTTTTTTTTTTTTTTGGACAGTTGTGGGACGCTTTGTCTCCTCTGCCAGTTTCTCTTGCCACATTCCTGGTACAATTGTAAATTGATAGCTAGGGTATTAAAATCAGTAGACCATGACAACCACTCAGTTCCCCCGTAAGAGAAAAGAATGTCTTAATTTTGTATGGTATGTAAAAAAAAATTTTTTTTAGATACCTGCATGAATTACTTTTTTATTAAAGGTTAAGGCCAAAAGGATGATGATTTAACATAAAGTTAGTGACACTATTAGGTCGTGTCTACTGTACATCTGCCTCTAAAATACATACTTTTCCATCTTGTTTAATGCCAGTGAAAATCTTTCTATATTTTGCTATGAATATTGTTGATGTTCAATTATGCAGACAATGCAACATTAAAAGTAGCAGAAGTACAAAATACAGAGATTCTTGGGCACTGAATTGAAAAAGAGAAAGGGACTCTAGTTTATCCATGAAATTGTATGCGAAGTATACAATGTATATATTTTTTGTGTCCATATAAATTGTAATTATTTTTTATTTGTTTACTTTTGCTGAAAAAAATAGAAGATGACAGCAAAATGGATTCAGGGATGCAAGAGAGGCAGTAATTCAGTGTCAGTTTTGTGTTAAAGATTGAATAAATTAATGATAAAGCCTTGCTAGATGTGTATGACATAGTAACTGCTGGTGTGTGTTTCAGATGAAAATGTTCAAGAGTTGGCTGGGGAGTTGGTGCAACTCGGTTTAATAAGTGAGGTGGGTGTTTGTGTTTTAAAGACCGACCATTTGTGTTTTTGTGTGTACGTGTGTGCTGCAAGGCAAATGTGTGTGGGTGATGTTGGTTGCTATTTCTGTACCAACCTGTGTAAAAATTCATGTACTTTTAAAAAGGTGAGGTGACCCATGATGCCCACCCTTGCGATCACAAGCCTGGAGGAAGGTCTTTACACATATTTACTGTTCCATACGTGCTTGTGTGCCCACTCACTGGCCACGTGCATCTACCCACACTTATCATGTACAGTCCCTTCTTCTCATTGTGGGTGCGAGTCTGTGTCGACTTTTGTCTGACTGATTTAATCTTCTTAATGGATTTTATGGACACATAAAACAGTTTTATGTCGTGTCTGCCTATTGGCTGTGTGTGTCTGTACTTCAATTACTGACCATACACCACTGGCTAAGAGATGTTTGTAATGTTTTGAATTGGTGTGTGTGTGTGTGTGTGTGTGTGTGTGTGTGTGTGTGTTCTCTCCACAGATGGACCAAACCAAAATAATCTCTCTACTAGAAGAAACATTCAGCCAAGTTCTTTAACAGTAACGGCTGACATTCTCTCAGCACAAATACTCTCTTGACCCTGCTGCATATTCATTTTGATTACTTGACATGGTTGGTGTATTATATATGTTTCCTGTGTTTTACACAGATTTAAAAGATTGTGCTTTTCCTCTCAATCAGGGATTAAGGCTTCCTAACAGCCCACAGTATGTTTGGCATAAAGCTGTGCTTACATAGTACATTGACAAGGAAGCATCAGGTTGACAATAAGACTGATTTAGGCCTTCACTAGTGTCACACACATGAGAACTCTCTTCTCCTCACCATTGCATCACTCTGCACCTGTTGACTCCCAGCAAAAACTGCACTACAGCTCTGCCAAATAAGAAAATAACAAAACAAGCCAGGCGACGCCTTTCTGCCTTCTCTCATTTGTCTCCCTGTAGTTTTGTCTCACACAGTATGATCATTCCCAGCTCTTTGACCAACCTATCAGTTTATATGTAAATATATGTAAAAGTCTTGCAGAAATGCAAACATTTCAGCTTACTTAACAATAAATTAGTATTTTTAGAAAGTGTTTTGTATGGAATAAAATGTTTTTTGCATCACTGCATTTTACATTTAGGGTGGGCATGTAGGCAATGTACTCTGGAAGATGTTACTTTGAGGTACTGAAAACACTGTTACTGGATTTCTGTTTTTGATTGTTTTATATGCTGATCTACTGTTTACCTGTAGTCTTACACACAAGTCCTTTTTTTTAACTTTACTGAGGGTTTGCATTTAAAATCAGTTATAGTTAGACTCGAGTACATAAGTCTGTTGGGATCTGCTGTTGAAAGAGGTCTTTTCCAGTAACATTTGTGTGAAAGCTTCATATTTGTATGTATATTACAGATACTGTACAGTACAAGGACATGTTTTCCCCTGTTTTTCTTTTGTTACACAACAACAACATATTTGTTACAGTCTGAGCCAAATCACAAATTTTCCTTTTCTGTTGCTCATCCAGTTAAACTAGGACCTAGTTTACATTCCATACAGAGTGCAGAGTTCACAATTTTGCATCATACAGGTCTTGTTGAGACTTGTATTAATTTGACAGAATTGCCTCCAGCCTTTGTGTGACATCATGGCTCAGCTTGTTTTGGACTACTGGTACTACTGTGTCTGAAAACTTATGTGATTCCTAAAACAGAAAATTGCCCAGTATGCACAAAAATGCTATTGGATAGATTACTTGCTCCTTTTTTCTTGGTGTTACAGAACACTACAGCATCATGTTAATTAAAGGCAACGTATGAGCTTTCTGACACAACTGTCGTCTCATGTCGACCTAATGAGAGCAGATCAGTCAATGACCTTCATTTAAGCTTATATTCCTAAAGTATTTATTGAGATGTATTCAGACTACTATTGTGCTCCAGTCTATATTTTTGCTCTACATTTATCATATAGTCCATCAAAATGCAGTATTTACCTTTTTGATTTTTATGTCTATTTAGATTGCATAATCAAAAGAGGCTGCATGGTCGTGCAGTGGTTAGCGCTGTCGTCTCACAGCAAGAAGGTTCTGGCTTCAAGTCCCGGCTCGAGCACTGGATCATTCTGAGTGGAGTCTCCATGTTCTCCCTGTTCCTGTGTGGGTTCTCTCCAGGTACTCCAGCTTCCTCCAACAGTCCGAAGACATCAAGAGGGGACGAGGCTGATTGGTACTCTACTCTTGCTGTGGGAGTGAATGGTTGTCTGTCTATATGTGTTGGCCCTGCGATGGACAGGGCAACCTGTCCAGGTCACACCGAAAGTTGCTTGGATAGGCTCCAGCCCCCTGCGAGCCTTGGAAGAAAATGGATGGATGGACAATCCAAAGAAACAAACAAAAACAACCAATGGGATCACAAGTCGGGCATTCTGTCTCTCTGTACTGGTACAGTTAAAACAAGTCATGTGGGCAGCTTCAGTTTGGTTCTGGAGAATGTAAGATTTGGTTTTATATGTTTATTCCTGGATTTTGTATTGAACCTCTATATCAGTAAATGTGTATCCTGACAACAAAAATACTGGTCTGTGGTCTTTTTTTTAAATAAATGTGTGAAATATTCCAGCTTGCTACTCAATCTTAGCCATGGGAGTACTACAGGTTTGATCGTAATAAAATTCTAAAGTTAAATTCTCACATTGAATTATTTGTGAGTGTATATAGTGAATTTATATTAGATATATTTTTCCCTTTGTTTTTATCCTGAAAAAATCTTTTTTTTCATCTAAGGTTATTGTGTTCTTTCTCTCCTGATACATCTTATATTTTTTAATTATGCATTTTATTACGTGGTGAAATGTCGAATAACTTGGCGCCCCCCAGCATTGCCGCAGGTAACAGACAGGTGAGTCTCATGACGTCATACAGGAAGTGGACACAGGCACCACTCTGGATTCTTGAAGCCGTTTAATAGTTGCGCGAATACAACGGACAAAGGAAAACAAAGACCAAGGAAAGATGTGCACATTTGGTGAGTAGTGCTGCGATGGTTTAGGTTGATACGGAAAAACTTGTCTAAAATCACTGGTCACGCTTTTACGCCAGCGGACAACTGACCGTAGGCCTCCCATACAAGTAATCATTGCCCTGCGCCGTCATTTTTAACGATACGACATATCCTAACTATACCTCAGGTTTTATAGCATTAATTAAACGGGTTGTCTTGGTGTAAAATTAACTGTGAAGACTTAAATGCTACAATACAAGACAATAGATTTATAGTTAAACTGATTTTAAACAAGGTTTGTCCCTTCCTGCCCGGCATCCTCCACGACTCCATCGTGACGTCAACGTCAGAACAAAACCTCTATGTATGCCAATACGGGGCCTCGGGCATCAAGAAAAAGATGCTAATGCATTTCTTTTCTTATCGATCCAACATAACTACTTTGTAAATTCCATATTCATAAATGTACATTTACA
Source organism: Aulostomus chinensis (assembly GCF_037954235.1). Classification (NCBI taxonomy): domain Eukaryota; kingdom Metazoa; phylum Chordata; class Actinopteri; order Syngnathiformes; family Aulostomidae; genus Aulostomus; species Aulostomus chinensis. Next base: position 25,428,292 of record NC_141321.1, read on the forward strand.
TACCAAAACCCCCAGTTTTTTTGGTTTTAACGAAGGAAATAAAACGTGTTACTTTGAGTCCTCAAAAATACAAAAACGCAATCAAAACTGTCAATATTTGTAATCACTTTGATGTCTTAAAGTGAATCCCATGTCACACTCTGGCATACTTCATTTATTCATTTTTATTTACTTTATCATTTTTTAATTTTTGTATCATATATTATTTATTTACTTATTTTTTCAATAACTTACTTGAGCTGATTTGTGTTCTCAATATGCTTTACTATGTGATACTTCCCATACTATTCTTCCTTCCCCATTACTTGTTTGTTTATTGATGATTGATACCAAGCTCTTTTAGTAAACAAATGTATTTTTACATTGCGAAAAATGGATGTAGAGAACACTTTTCTTTTATTCAGTTCAGTCTCAGCTGTAAGAATAAAGAAGACGGATAAAGACAAGTGTCAAATTAAAAGAAAACACCCACAATAATCCGCCAGACCAGCTTCAGCTCCTCTTGAGAGATTCTCAGCCCCACGGAATGGATAAACCCTCTTACACGCATTCACTCAATGGTTGTTTCAGTGATGGAGAGTGCTGCCCGGTCCCTAAATCTTCCATCTGCCTGCAAAGATCATAGCGTGTGTATTTTAACACTCCTCATAGATCATACCCTTCAGTGTGGGCTGTACGGAAGCATATGCATCTCTTTATTTATTCAGGCTTGTCTTTAACTGGTCACTGTCTGTACCCAGAATTGGATTTCCACATGTCAAAGGATTGTTGCTGGTGGAGATGTCATTTTCCGTCAGTAATTGGATTTCAGATATGTCTGACATATAAAACCCTTTGGAATATGTTTGTAAGTCCCATGAAGGTATTTACAATGGTATTTTAACTTGAAAATTCCCTTTTTCGTATCAGAAATGGAATTCTAACTGAAGGGAATTGCGGATATCACAAATGTAATTCCTTAGATGGTGCTGTGCGAATATAATCTAATTGAATTGGTGCAAATATAAAGATAGTTACAAGCGTCAGTTGTGTTTCAGATTACCTCTCTGAAATACGGTGCCAGATATCTGAAATAACATTTGTACACATGACAAGTCCAAGGTCACATATCATTACTTCAATTTTGATATGAGAATTTAATTTGGGATATCTAAGATTCCCATTGTGTTATGATGTATGTGATGACAGAAGAATTGAAAATTTGCTCTACTTGGAATGGCTTTGACCTTTGGAAATAATAAGATGTTATCTGAAATATCAGCATGTGACATTTCCAGTGCACAGAATTAGTGATATCAGTTGATTTGTAGATATATGAAATTAGTGTTTACTTGTATATGAATAAATTTCCCTTGTTTCTCCAACAAATCATGACTTCTGCTGTTGCAATGTTTATTATAATGGCACATATGTACATTTACATGTATGTCCATGAATGTATTTTTTTTTTTAATTAACTGAGTAGAATATTTACCTATTAAAATCACATACCATGAGTAGGAATGCTCAACTTTATAAAATATCTTTTGCATTTATGCCCTCCAGATAAGGACAAAGGGCCTGGCAGGCTGATGAAAAAGGGGTTCACTCTCATCTTGGTGGGCCATATCAACTTCATCCTGGGAGCTATTGTCCATGGCAGTGTCCTCCGCCATATTTCCAAACCCAACGGGCAGGTCACAACTGAATACACAGTTGCCAATATTATTTCCGTCTCCTCTGGTCTTCTGGTGAGTCATCAGTTCAAATATGTTTCATGGTCAAATCAGCAGTAGGCTGATCAAGGTGTGTAGAACTTTCAAAAAGCCTGGCAGTGTTGGGCTCTAAGTATTGCAGCATTTTGCCATTCACTTTAGATTTGAAGAAACTGAACTGATTTGCCCTTTAGCTCTGCATTAATGTGTACTGTCTGAAGCAAACACATCCAAACTTGCCCATTAAATGTTGTTAATGAGGGTCACTTGAGGGCAAACTTCCATTACTGCCTGTTAATGCCACATCTCTTTGAAACATACTCTGTCACTGCTTACTCCTCACTGCCAGAAACTGGAGAATCTTTGTTCATTTTTTTTTCTGTCTGAAAAATGCAGCCTCTCATTCTTTAGGACAGAGTTCCTGCATGTTCTACATAATTTGATAAAGTCTACACCATGCCAGAGTAATACATGAGTTGAAAGAATCACATTGTCTTTTGAATCTTTCAGAGCATTGCGACTGGGATTATTGCCATCGTCGTGTCAAGGAACCTTCACGTGTTTAAACTGGTAGAATATCTAATTTAATTACTGATATGATCATTTCCATCAATCATACTGCGTCTACTGAATGTGTGTGTAGGTTGTTTATGATGTTTTCTCTGTGTCTTCAGCAAATAGGGCTTGTAGTTGCATCCTTCTTGAACGCCCTGCTCTCTGCAGCTTGCAGCACAGGGCTCCTGTTGGCCATCAGTATCACTATTGCTCACAACGGCCAGGGGTTGATGCTTGGATGCAATGCCACAGAGGTCCCCATCAATGCTCGGTCACCTGTCAGTGCCCAGTGCCCTTTCGATACAACACGACTCTATGTGAGACAACAGCATCATCTGACATCCACCTCAGTCATTGTACAGCAGGACTGCAGCTGTCTTTCTTCTTTCCTTGTGTCGCTCTCTGTTTTCTTCACCATCTTTGTCAAGCTGCAACACTCTGGAATGAAGTGTCTTAAAAGCAGTACTAGAGGAAGGGTCAGCCCCATTGTGTTTTTTCTCATTCCCACCACTCTTTGCTTCTCAGGACACCACTCTGGCGCTGTGGTTCCCTTGTGCTGTGTTGGCAGCAGTTGAGTCTGGCCTGTCTGTCTGGTGCTTCTTCGTTGGATTGGCTCTCAGAGGGCTGGCACCCTGTGGGAACAGCTACATCAAAGAGCAGGTGTGTGTGTGTGTGTGTGTGTGGGTGGGTATGCTTGAGGGTTGTAAGTGTTTGTCTGGCCTCATCTACGTCTGACTAAGATGTACACACAGACACACACTCAGAGGATTTATCCACACGTCTACCATCATTTGATCTGTTCTGATCTCTGGTCCTCTTGGTAAAAAAACAAAAAAACAACAACACAGGCAAACTTTGAATTACTCACTTGTGATAACAAAGTGAAACATTGCATATTAATTTGCTACCCCACCCCCCACCCAATTTTCTCTCCCAGCTGGAGGAGGAGGCCGAGCGCTCCCCCCACAGCCAACACCTGATTGGACAGCGTTTGAATACTGATGCCTAACTGAAGAACGAACAGGAAGGACACCACTCCATATGTAGTTGACAAGCGCAGCTGAATCCAAAAAGGTGTAACTGCACCTGTATTGACATTAGTAGATGTTACTGTCAACCAGCCATGTCCTTGATCAGCAAATGGGACTCTTTTCTCTTTTGAACACCAATCCAGTGCATCTCTACTTGATGGGACTCGTCAGTAGTATTTAAGTGTTTTTATTCCAAAGTGAAGTTCCTATGTTCATTTACGTGTGTGGGAAACTCTGAGTAAAATATGACTCAATGTCAGCCTACTGAAAATGAGTGTGAATGAGCGCTAGTAGCAAATACGCCATTCCATGTATTTTGATGTGAAGGAATCTTCGTTTATAAAGAAAGTGTGTTTTCATATTCAGCAAAACATATGTAAAATCATTTAACCAGATTTTAAGTATATTTGAGATCATTTATTTTAAGGTTTATTTGATGGGGAAAGATATGGTATACAAAGAGAATTGTACAGCAATTATCCAGTTGTAGTTCATCACAGCCTTTGTATGAACTGTCTTTTAAACAAAATGCATTTAATGCTCCAAATCCAGCGGTTCTTCAATTTTTCGGTGGTGACTCCTAAAACAAACACGCCGGACACTGACCCGGGAGGTCATGTTTTGTAAAATGGAATGTTTTCGCCACTAAATAGCAGGTTTTTAAATTTGATTTTGTTAATTATGGAAACTGTATTTATATTGGACATGCTAAATTCTACCTGTTGAAAGCAAGTAGTATTGTTTGATAATTTCAGTGGTAACACAGTGTTGTCGGTAAACTACCGGTTTGTTGTACCTGTCTCAGAAATGATTCAAATTATTTCAACAAAGTAAAGCAAAATACTTCTGAGAGAAATTAGCTAGCTAGTAGAAGCCACTGAAAACTGTTCATAGTTAGATCTGGGGAATTTTGTTGTTTTCTTTCTTTCTTTCTTTTTTTTGAGATGTTTGATACAACAGTGGCAACAAAATAGAGATCATATTTGCTTTTGATTTTATTTCTGTGTGACCTCAGAGTTGCATGCAACTGAAATGGCTAAAATACAGTGAGATGTCATTGGTGCACTTGTGTTCGTGCAGAACACTGTTGTTGAACATCAAGTGGGGTCATTTAAAGAGGTAAAGCAGTATATGTGGGCCAACAGCCTTAGTTGTCACAGCCCCCCCCCCGCCCCCCGCCCCCCCCATATCTCAGTGACAGAGAAGATCAGATCGGCCATAAAACGGTTAATCTAGTGCTGTGCTCAATCGTGTGGAAGGGAATCATAGCACACAGCTCTAATCCTGAGGCTGTAAGGGATAAATATTGACATTGTGTTGACTGATACAATCAAAACAGGTCTGTAGGGCTGTTTTACTTAAGTATGACATTGGCGTCACAGTAGGCATTCGCTTTTGAAGTTGCTGGATGAAATAACACGAGAGAAGTGTGTCAAGATATTATAGACGAGTTTGTTGTGGTATCAAGAGAAATGACCTGGATTCAAGTGATATTTTAATGACGTGTTGTCACTTTAAGAAACTCTGAGGAAGTGGGAGTTTATCCCCCCCGTTTGAGGCCTCGTAGGATGTAGTGAAGTTGTAATTTTACCGCAATTATTTTATTTTAACCAATGAACATTTTAAAGTGAATTTTGCGAATCAAGATTGCCAGTGATTAAAAAAAAAAAATCACCTTGTGTATTTTATTGTTTTTAATTGAAACCTACATTTATTAATTGTTAACTCTTCTACCTGTGGTTATCAAGTGTAGAGTAAAATGTGAAGTCTGTTTCCTCGGATACAGCATTGCATCTCACAAATTCAGAGCTTGCATTGTTTCCAGGCAAGAGAAATCACTTGACACAACGTTACTAACACTCGACAAAACCAGTGTCATTACTTGTCTTAGGTTTTCTACGGAGTTTTTCCTCCGTCGATGTGAGGGTCTAAGGGCAGTGGATGTTGTTATGATGCCATGTAAAGCCCTTTGAGACAAACTGTTTGTGAAAACGGGCTGTACAAATAAACTTGCCTTGCCTTGCCTTAATTCACCCTGGCTGTTAACTCTCCAGCAGTTGTTAAATTAGGCCCTCTGTAAAGACAATACAATGTATACATTTGCTGTATGTATTTTAAGTGGTATATGCAGTCCATTTGTCATAAGATTTTTAATAAACCTTTTTAATGTTTTCCCCATCGTATATTTTCTTATTTCACATCTCTTGCACAAAACCTGCTGTTCTACCTTACAACAAGCCTTCAGCTCAACTTTTGTTTTCTTCAAATTGGCTCTTGCCCTCTGTGCCTCGTCTGCTGCTAGACAGACTTATTGTGTCATAGGAGTCCCAGGTGGGATCCCATTTAAGCCCCTATTATCCTGTGTGTGACATTGGGAATGGCACTGAATCCCTACTGGTTTGTCACATAAGTTCTCAAAGACAATTAGAAAATGTGCTCTCTGGGTACAAAATCTGTATTTTACTCATTTAGCAAGTAAATATAAATACTGTGTATGCCTTCAAAATTATAATATTACATTGATATGCATATAACAATTTCCAAATTCCAGATCAGTCCCCTTTATCAATGGACAAAGCAGTCAAAAACATCCATCCAGGAAACACCCCTAAACACAGTTCCCTGATTTATCTGTTCTTTGGGTAGTCATGCGTTAATATGCAGATTGTGGGACAATGGGTCCCCTTCACCTTGCTCAAGGGCTCCCATCCTCTGTTGTGGGTTTTACAGAGGAATCATAATCGTCTCAGTTTGTCTATCAAAGAAATTATTGTAAGATACAAAAAGAGACGCTGCCCAAACTTGTTTTAAAAATCCAGTCCACTGCTGATCCAGTCCAGGTCTTCTGAACAAATATGCAAAACAGCCCACTGTTTGGTGCTGCAAAAACAGAACTGGGTCAGATTTATACATTTATCAGATAACAACAACCACCAATATCCACAGATACTGATATGAGTGCTGATATTTTGTGCATCCCAAAATATTAAAATATGAAGAGGGAAAAAAAAACCTCACAACTACACATATCCAAAGAGAGACTAATATTTTGCCTTTGACAGCACTCAGTCCTTTTCGAAAAGTAATAAAAGATTCTTTAAACAAAAGCTAGGGACGTTTAGGCCATCTTGGCTTGCTCATTTGGAGGTCCATCTATCATTTAAGATGCACAGGTACAATCAAACACACATCAGCCCATTTGACTACTTTCAATATTTTATTCAAATGAGCAGATTTGAGATTTTGTAGCGCAAAAACCGACAAATAACCATCACGTTAGTGTGTGAATATCCCTGGCTAATTCAGTACGTCTACAGCAGCATTCAATGTCCAGTGGGGGCAATTTTCATCTGCGCGTTCCCGCTGATTGCGCGACCCCGATGTGTCGGCTGCACGCTGCAGGCAACCAGCTGCAAACATTGGAACAACGAAGTGCTGCAGTGAACGGAGCCGAGGAGCGCCCGAACCGCTCTCTTTCCTCCACACAAGGTAAAGCATTTAAAAAATTGTAACGCTAAGGAGGAACTAGCGATTTTTTTTCACTTCGTTCTAATATACCAGCAGGGCAGAGTCCGACTGCAAATGTGCTGTAAATGAAACCTGTGCGCAAATCGCGTGCCGTTGGGTTGGAGATACTGCGGTGACAAATTCGCGCAGCTCCTAAGATTGATATGCCGTGACCCTGGCGTGTCATCGTGTGTGGTTCATTTGGCTGAGCAGATTACTGAAGCGCCTTCTGCTTTCTAAAACTAACCGGGTTTATCTGGGGAGCATCAGAACGCCACGGAAAAGATATCGAGCAAACGTTACACAGGTGTTCGTGTAGCGGCAATTATCAATTTATTAGCGTCTCGGTAAGTTAGCTAGCTAGTGCTGCGAAAATCTCGAAGTTACCCCGTGCCTGACGGTCGAGTGGGAGATGTTTGGCGCAGGTTAAAGCGACTAATTGATACTTTACCGCGTCCGTTTTATTTGAGTATTTTTTTATTTCAATAGCGCACTTTCCAAAGCGGAAAGTATACGCCGTCGAAATGACACGGAGCCGCGGTGCGAAACCTCGCGGGGGAGCGTTACTGTTGCCCGGCCAACATCACATAAACATGATAGAGGAGTGCCAGGTCTGCCGCAGGTGTAACGTCCACTTTCACGGTGCCTCCAAACCTGCCGTAGTTGCTGGCCTTTGCTTTCACTCAGCAAAATAAACCTGGTATTATTGCCGCCCGGGATATATATATATATTTTTTGTCAAATAATTACACTTGCATCACACATTAGAGACAGGAAGTGGTTATATGTCTGCTAACCAACAGGCTGTATCTTTTAAAAATGCCCTTGTGACCTTTTCTTGTTTGTTCTTTTAAACCTGCAGGACCTGCTGGAAGAATCTACTCTAGTTTGGATAGAGAATGCTAAAGACCCCGGTGACAGGGAAAATCATTTGGAGGATGTGTTGTTGATTCAGCCTCAAGTGTTGCTGCTGCAAACGGGAGGAGACAAAGAGAAAAGCAAGGACAGGCTCTTGGGGGCTGACTCTGTCTTCAGGGAAGAATCATGGAATATGTCTCCAAGCTGGAGATTTCCATGAGGTGGAGAAACACTGTTGGAGGTTTTTGAAATGACAAACAATTGAACCTTTGCATCTAAAAGCACCTTTTCAACGAAGTGCAACATTGGTCGGTGAATTTTCAACCTGACTCAAACAGCAGCTTCCTTCATGCTGCTTTATTGCATTGTGCTGTTGAGGAGTTGAGCCCCCATCACTGGAGCTGTTCAGGGTGCATTTATATTGTGTACTTGCCTCTTATTTAAAGGTGGATTTCATATTTTGTCTTTTTTTTCCCCTTAAATCCTGCCGCTGAAAATGGACTCTGTTGCCTCTAATGTCAGGAAGCCTTAAGAAATCTTGTGCGTGTTGTCAAGGCTACAGTAGATAGCTTGGCCACCCTGCAGGAATGTCCAACATAAAAATGCTGCCATCGTTTGGAGGAGAATGTATGAAAGACCGATTATCCAAAAAGACCACAATCTCCTGCAGACAAACATGCTCTGTCTGTCTCTTCCCCCTCTTCCTTCTTCTCTGTTCGGTTACTCCGACTGTACCCATTCATATGGAGGCCGTAGAGAGTCACAGTGAGTTTAGCTGTGAGCCCATCCGACTGAGAATGTGCCAGGATCTGCCTTACAACACCACCTTTATGCCCAACCTTCTGAATCACTACGACCAGCAGACAGCGGCACTAGCCATGGAGGTAGGTTGATGTGTGTGTGTGTGTGTCTCTTTTAAACCCTGCATGCGTTGTATGCTTGTATGTCACAGCACATGTTGAAATTGGATAACAGCTGCAGTGAGTGTGAAAGAGATGGAGTTACATGTAGAATTTAAAAAAAAAAATACATATCATAAATGGTTTTATGAGTTTAGTAAACAGTTCAGGACTGGAAAAGTTGCAATTAACAGGTTGTTACTTTAAGCAACAGCCTGCAAAGTTTCTCACTGTGGTGTCACACACCTGCCAGAAGCTACCAAAAGAAACTCAAATGTGATTACATCTGTAAAGGAGAATTCCTCCAAACATAGATTCTGAATTAATTCACAGAAGACAGATTGGTGGTTTTGTTTACCTATAAATGCAGCGTTGTATTTTTCTCTCATATGTTGATAATTATAGTCAGATTAAAAAAGTATTTTAACATCCTCTGCAAACATATCCTTATTAAATATCACCCAGCAAGCCTTATGCAAATCATCCGCATCTTTAATCCTCAGAGCATACAGATACGGTTTGCTCAGAGAGAATGGAGGAGCTTTGTTGTAGAGAGGAGTGAATTGTTGTTTAAAATATCCACTCACACAATATGCTGTTAGAAAGAGGCCTGGGCCAAACAGCAATATGTACTTGCAATGAACATTTCATTAATAGTAAAAAGGAAAATGATCAATAGAACACTGATAAATAAAATGTGAACTGTTATGAATGTGCTTAACACATAGACCCATTTTGACTCAGTGAACAAACGGCCAATCATAATCCTGGAAAATGGAGCAGACACACAGATTGTTAGTCATTTAACAAGTGTGTTGTTTGGTTGGAGCATTTACATGTGATGCAACAACGGAAACGTGTATGTGGAGTGGCCAATTGTAAGTAATCAACAGTCACACAAGAATCTGTCATTTTTCAACTACAAGAAACATTTTAGTATGACACATTTGTTCACCTGATTTGGTTATATAGCCCAGGCCTAATTATAAACTGATCTGTAGGAAACTGGATACAACAAGCCCCACTTGGAGTACAGTTTCTTTTATGCAGACATGGAGTTAACAGGAGCAGTGGATGAGTGGAGAAAAGGCGACAGTTGATCTATCCTCCTCGTGTTTCAGTTCTATCCTCTGGCTATATGTTACTGTTCCATGTAGACGTACACAGATGAATGCGTATGTACTCACAGAAGCAACCGTGACCTTCCTTGAATGTGAATGGCAGCTGACAGACACACAGGTGCTATCTGGGTGAGAACTGCAGCAGAAACGTTTAGAGGCGGAAGAGAAATGTCCACAGATGTGTTCAGTGGTGATCAGACAGGGCGTCTGAAGGATAAAGGAAGAAGCTGCTGTCTTACACACTGTCTGAGTGGAATGGTAGACACACATTATCCATCTATATCAGGTTACCTTCCAACTCCTTTGTTACTCCCAGGGGACAAAAGGCATAGATCAAGGTGTTGCTCAATAACTAGACTGTAATTACTTTTAGCAGCAGCAAGTATTTATTCACTCGAAAGGCATTGCAGTAATAATCTGAGGATGTTTGGGTGTGTTAGCTGGAAAAAGAAAGCTACTGTAGACCTACTAAATCATGTTAGAATATGAGTAGAATATATTTTATATTTTAGAATAAAATATACATTATATAGAAACAATAAAACTAAAACCTTTTTGTTTTCCAGGGAAGGTCGTTATGGGAGCGTTATATTGTTTATGTGTGACTTTCAGTGCCTCTAAACGTTTTGATCGACATTGTTTGGGTTATGTTTTGGCTAACCTGAAACTGGGGTTTATATTATGAGAAACACTTAAGGATGTCAAATATAGTAAGATTAATCAAATCTGCCTCCAGCTGTTCAGAGAGGGCATATTAAAATCCCCCTGTTGAATTTGGACAAGGCCAATGTTGGCAGATGATTTTGGACAAGGCCAACATTGGCTGGGCAGTTTTGGCACTTAATCTGGTTGGATTATATGTTTTAGTGCATTTGTACTGAATATATTCCCAAGTCAAACCAGATGGATGTCAATCAAAATATTAATTGAAAAGATTAAATTACATCATTCATGCTGCTCTATAAATTTCTAATCACAAGAAGCAATTTGTAATATTTTAATACATCTAAATTTTCAGGATAGAAAACTTCAGATCCCTGCTGTCAGTTCCCCCTTTTATCGCTTCAGAAAATATGGAAAAGCTCTTCAGTTTAGGATTGACAGCCTTGTATTTTGAATTTGCTCCATGTGAATTGAATAAATGCTAAGACTCCATTAGTCATAAGATTCACTCAGGACATTAAGGACCATGCAGATGCTAAAATCAAGTCAATCCCCAGCATCATGTCAAAACATGCCTTTTCAGGGATTGTTAGAGGCATCTGTTGTTGAACTTGATTTGACCCAGATGAAGAAGTAGCCTTGTAACTGACACTCGGCCCCTCCAGTCATAGAGGAGACAGCTTTTTGAAGATGGTTGAGTCGCAACACGAGCCCTGTTAGTTTTCCTGCTCGGCTCTGCTTTGACCAGGCGTGGTAGTCCTGGTGGGATTCCTGGAGGAAATTCAATAATATCTCTCATGGGACTCTGGCAGCATAATACAAACGTGTGTATCTAAACATGCGTATACACCAGTTTATTTGCTGGTATGTGACTACAATAGCGCACATCTGTGCTGTAAACAATACTGTAACAAGGGACTTTATTATCCCCACGTTTGGGTTCATGTAGGGTTTATTTTTGAAAGAACCAATGCTAGTAGATCTATTGTATTGATAAAGTATATAGAAAGAAAAGGAGCGTATATCATTGCTGAATTAACTTGTGTACTCAAGTTATTATTAGGAAGTCATATTATCATCAGCATCTTTCATTAAAATGTGTCTTTAAAGTATTTTCCAGCTGGGAAAAAAATACACTGGGTTGAAGAAATATTGATGCCATTTTACCATAATCATGGCAGTTACAATGTGGAACCATCACAAATCTGTGGTGTAGAGCAGCTGGATTAACATCTGGAGCCTCTTTGTCAACAAAATGAGGGGGTTGGAGGAGTCCAAAGTGAAGCAGCGCAGCATTGGCTCGTCAGGTGTAACAACACAACACATTAAGTCTACGCATATGCTTAAGTCCTTTTTGAAAGACTTGGGCTGATGTTATCGTTTCATTTGTGCATGTGCCTGAGAACAGAGGATGGCTTTGTTAAAAGACAGGAGTCTTTTACCAAGTGACACTTGAGACGAGTGATTTTTGACACTGATCAATTGCGTATGTGTGTGTCTGAAAATTTTTCTTCAGTAACCAAATGTAAAATAAACAACTGCTGCCAAATCAGCATGAAGCATTTCAGGTGCCTGAATGAAACTGGAGCCATTGTCAGCAGGTGTTGTAGTCAAGACGATATGATGAATGTTCACTCTGCTCCAGTGGCAAGGCTTTTCGTGTCTTGAGCCTTCGTTCCAGTGAGCTGTCATGTTATTATTTTTCTTGGATCAACTTCAAGGCCTAGGTTGAGACACATACAAACCCTGGTTTTGAAACCTTTTAAAATCCTATTCTGAAATCAGTTGTGCATGCCCTTGTTGAGGTGTCAGTTTTGATTGACTTTGGAAATATTGTTTTTCCTCCCTGTTTGTTTTGAATGTCGACCTTTTGCTAAAAGTTGTGTGTGCACAGGTGAAATACTGAACCAGAATTATTCAGTTTTGAATGATGGGCTTGTGCTACAGAGGTGTATTTTCTTGTGTGTAATTGACAAGCCTGGCTAAAGGCGAATTGTACACTAGCCACCTCCTCTGTGTGTGACTGTGAGTGACAAGAGAGGTTAATGGTGCCAGCTGCCATCTTTCACTAGTGCTAACTAGCTGCTAATCTCTCTCTCTCCCTGCTCTACAATGAAGACATTGATTCCCACAGAGCAAGCACCACCCCATCTGCCACAATAGTCAATTAAACCTAAGGAAAGAGGGGTGTGAGAGACATAAATATAAGAAGGGAGATGGCTTTAGGATGACTGACTGTGCGAATGGTGAAATTCTTTCTTTGGGACCACGGCCGACTCGGTCCATCTGCCATAGTGCGTTATGGCTCCCAGAGGATGTGCTGTAGTATTAGACTGGGGATGCACTGATTGTCAAGTTCTGGGCTGATGCTGATAAAGTGCTGCAAGGTTGTTGAATAACACACTTGATAGTATCCAAGATTATTAGTATTTGATATACTGATTCAATTACTCTATAATTGCTGATTTAAAACATAAGCGATTCTGTGTAGACATCAGAAGATGGGAAAAAAAGGGGGGGGGGGTGCGCATGAGTTAAAAACAAAACTCAAGACAGTTATGACAGAAGCACACGTTGCTGATTATTGTCCATGGTTAAATAGATCAAGGAATAGAGACATCATGTGAGTATCACTGCCTAAGGCATCCAGCAGCCAGATGTCCTCTTTGCCAGGGAATTTCCACTTTCAATTCATAGATATTATATTCTGCTTTTTTGCTCTGGATTTTTTTTGTGCAATTTAGGTTATCAAATAAAACTGTTTCTCAAGGGGTCAAGTTGATATTAGTCATCAAGCAAATATTCGAAGAGACGGACTATCCTACAAATCTGCCAAAGGTTTAGATTCCTCTTTATTAGTTTTTGTTGGATAGAATGATTCCCATTATTTGATTTGACATTACTTCATATTTATGCTTATTTATTAGGCTTCTTTACCTGGGACCTGAGTCCTAATTTCGTACCAGAAACTTGTAAATGTGAATTGGTATGACAATAAAAGTTTCTTGAATAACAACCTCCACAAAAAAAGAACAACTTGTAATTTTTTTTAAAAAATTTGTTTACATTATGTGAGAGAGCTATGTGGATTTTTAAGGCTGTTGCTGATATTGGTTATAAAAAAACAAGATAATTGCCTGCTGGCATTATTTAATGCTATACAATCATTAAAGTCACACAAGCATACTCATTCCCAGGTTTTTGTAGAATCTGTTATATAGAAGTCTTGCTTTCTTTAGCATTTGTTTTGAAGGCTGCCCTTTTTTTTAAATTCTGTGTGCATACACTAAAAATGTACATTTTATCTAGCAGTAGTTGAGTTGTAACCACTGTGTTTTCTGAGTCTCCCACCTCGAGTATTGAAACTGGGTTTGTTCTTGACATGATGTTTATGCAAATGAGGTAACTTCAGAAATCCAACTGTAGCCTTGATACTTAAGTGCATGTGAACTCAGCCAGACTTTATCCTTTCATTCACGGAGTCTCTAGTTACATACACAAGAAGCCATTTGACAGTAATGTGATGCTAATGTGGTTTGGAAGAATATGATACCTCATTAGAATTATTGAACTGAGGTAGTGCTTTTTCTCTTCAGGGGTGTCACTAATGATTGCTTTGGGTGAGGAAAAAGCTTTGGAACTATCTAAAAGTCAGTAGCATCAAGGAGGTTGTCAGCCTCACACTCCCATGAGGTTTGTGCATTGATAATTCTCTGCCGTGTCTCTTAAGGGACGCCATTTTAGGTTCTACCTGCTCAAAAAAAAGCTGAAAGGACCAGATTTTAGAAAAAATTCACAATTTAATTTATTACCATTTAATGTGTACAAATTTGAAAACTATATAGTGAAATTTAATTGTGGTCAAGAGTGAAGGTTTTTCATGTATTGCTGAGATCCTACAAAATAAGGAAGGAGAAAGGGACTCAGTGTGTGGTAGAGAATCTTTGGTGCCGTAGAACAGCAAGAGAATTTAAGAGATTTACTGGAGAAATAATGAAAGAGTGACAGGTTTGTAAAGTCTATAGACTCTACTGTCTCCAGTGTTTGTGGTTCCCTCAGCATGGGGTCCTGTCCTTCAAAATGTAACTGCTCTGTTTAAGAAGGGCCACCACGGGGCCATGAGGTCCCCGTAACAGAGGGTATTTGTGTGCCAAATCTGGAGAGTTTGGGGCTTATTGTGCTCAAGTCTGCTCTGTTGTGTCTTTTTTTTCTTTGTGTGAATATGAGGGAAAGAATGAAGTTTGAAAAGGTGCGTTTTCGTAATTATGTGAGTTGTGTTGCCTGTGTTGTGTATGTGAATGTGTTAGTGGTGCTCGCTGCATCTGAAGAGGCTGATTATCCTATTCACAGTGGCAGAGACAGACAGGTCCTCATCCCGTTTAAAAGTTCCTGTTTATTTCAGTTGAACACTTGATTATCCTGCTCTTTCTGACTGAGTCTATTGAAGCTGCCTGCCCAAATGAAGCAATCATTTATTTATACACGGAACAAAGGCACTGCCTAGTGCTGTTTTTTGGCAGAAGGTTCCCATCAGCAAAGCTGCCACTTCTACTTATCCAGCCTCGCAATGCCAAGTAAAGAGACATTTTGGGAAAGATTGTAGAGATACTCAATGGCTCACTATGCTAACACTATATACTGTAGTCAGATGTAAATGGACTGTTACTAATTTCCAGGAAAATATGAAGAAGTAATTTATGCTGCTTGAACTACCAATTCAAAACCTTAGGATATAAAGAAGTATTTAAAGAAGGAACAAATCTTCTTGCGCTTACTGAGCCCAACAAATCTACCACTTGCCTGCTTTGTATCCCTCATAACACACTGTTCATTTGTGACTCTGCTCTGGTCTACCCGATTAGTTTGCGTGGAGCCCCACAGTGTTCATCTGTGGTAAAACACATAAATATAGGTTATCCAAGTCTTATGGTCTTAATCTGAACCCATGACCCAGGCTGGGAAGTGTGTGTGTGTGTGTGTGTGTGTGTGTGTGTGTGTGTGTGTGTGTGTGTGTGTGCGCGCGCGCGCATGCACGCACGCGCCCAGTTGCGTCTAGTGTGAGTGAGAATGTTTAACCCTCACAGCTAAGCCCAACCTCAAACTAACATACACACTATCATTGATCCCCTTGTCACGCAAAGCCACTCAACACAGCAGCTCCAACATTTTCAGCATGCTACAGGTCAGGACCAGTGTCAGTGTTAAGAGCTCTGGTGCTACTAATTGTGCACTTATCAAGCCACATGCAAATTTCAACTCTCCCAAAATAGCTTCCATAATTCCATGGAATTATAAACAATTTAAATCACTAATGAGAGAGAATATATATTCGGATTTGTTTTTCTACTGCAACAGCTGCCCATTTATTGTGTGCACTATGTTTTCAGTTTGAATTGCAAATATAAAGACTATTTACAGCTTCTTTATTTTTTGATGCAATGGAAAAGTATGTTGGTTCACCAGCCAACCATCCATTGCCACCAAATTAATGTTTGTCAAAGCTTTTCCTGTCACTTCCAGACTCTCTTTTCCTCACTCTTCTTTAGCACAAGCTAAATGATTTTGCCTGTGACTTCCAATTAACCATTTGTACAAGGACATGAAGGTGATAAACAATAGTATCCAACATATTAGCAGACAAGATGCTCAAAGAGCTGTTGAACACAATAAACAAATCCAAAGCAAATATTTTGATTTCATCAGCAGTCAACCACTAACAAAATAGATATTTGTGATTTTTAATCGTGAAGTGCCAGGTTTGAACCGGAGAGTGTACGTTTACATTTCAATATGAAGTGCCTTTATAGGTTTTCCAGATAGAGGAAAATAAAACTATTTCTTGATGTCCATGTCAAAGATAGTATGCTCATCTCTAACCGTAACAGATTGTATATTTACTGTATCAGCAGATGGCAATACACAGGGGGCTGGGATTATGTTAAGACGTGTTTGGTACAATTTTATTCAGCTCTGTTGTCAGTTTCTCGGCTCTCCATCTACATCTTTATCATTTCTTTTGACACTGCTACACTTCTCAGCTTCGTTTAGTCTCACTTTCACGAGTGTCTAAGCAGCTCCTTGTGCAAGCTTGTTTACAGCAGTTTTTGGGTGGTTTTATCCATTATTGCAGTCCTACCAAAGTATTTTTTGTGTCCTTGCACACGCATGCTCTCTGTACTGTTATCTTCAATGAGACTAGCCTTGTGAGAGCCTCCACATCACCTGTTGCCATGGTAGTTAAATAGGCAGAGAAGGAAAGGGAGGAATGAAAGCAGACAGACAGGAGAGGGGAGGGGAGGGAAATTGGATGATGAGTGCATGTTGTGGAATAAACTGAGTAGTGGAGGAGGAAAAGGACTAGTAGTAAGGGGGGAAAAGGAACTAGGAGAGGCCGACTGTGTTTCATTTTTGGTGTATGAATTTGTTCTCCAGTGTCTTTGAAGGTTGAGTGAAGCCTTGCATGTGCTGAGATATTGAACATGTAATCATGGAGAAATATGGCGTAGTTGTGGACTATAATGGCTCTCCACCCCAGCCTGGGAAAGTCAGGCTTCCGTTGTTGAGAATAGAAGGTGTAATGTGGAGACATTTAGCAGCAGCTGGCAAACACAACTCAATTTTACCTTGCTGGTATGATTGAACTGGAGAAAAATGCAGCTTCAAGATATTACTAGTGGACTGCATGAATATGATAATGTAAAGGATAAGGATTAAGGATTTGTCCCTGGAAAATAATAGCTGCCATTCTGGTTGTGTCATATCTTTCTTAAACCATCCATGCAAATTAGTGATGTGAAATAACAACATAATATAAACTAATATTAGAATTATAAAATGGATGGATATATTATACAAGAGAGCAAAAAATAATGTAATGGAGATGAGAAAGGAGTAATGCCAGATAAATTTAAGGATTTAAGATCATTTGTTGATTTTTCTGGTACATTTGAAATGAGAATGAAACATTTTTAATGAATGAGCATTTGATCCTGCGAGGATAGTTATTATAATACAGCAGCAGTCAACTGAAGACGAATATAATAATAATGATAAATAATGGGGAAATGTACTACAATAATGATGACACAATCAAAAGCGGAATGCCAGCTCTTCAGAATAAGACACAGAATATCGCATAAAGCTAGAAGAGGGAAGTTAATGAATGCAGATGTGAGAGGGGGAGGAAGAGATGTGGTAGAGGAGGACAAGTGCGTGTCAGTGTAATTTCCAGGAGTAAATGGGAGGCAAGAAAAAGAGGAGATGAATACAGGAGAAAGAAAATGGGGGGAGAGGAGGGGAACTGAACGTGAAGGGAAATGCCATTAATGGCTTTATCCAAATTCCCCAACTGAAGGATGGATGGACATGGATAACTGAACAAATGATTGAAAGAGGAAGAGGGTGTGAGAGAAGGGTCCCCCTTTCTTAACTGTCTTTTCAGAGATTAGGGAGGAGAGCATCACAGGCTGCTCAAGTTCATCTATTCATGGCCAACGTCTGTCTTACTCTCACAGGCAAGTGAGAGGAGGCAGGAGTGTATCCACTGTGGGTGTGAGTATGAATTTGTCTACAAATAAACCTTGTTTATGTGAATTGTGTTGCTGATTTAAATCCAGCCAGTACAAGCAAAGACATAGAAGATAAAAGAGAAATTAGGTTATTTGATGAAGAAGACAAAGATGGAGGGGTCATAATTCTTACATGACTGCAGACAGAGACAGTTTAATTGGCTCTAATGTATATGGATGCAGCAAAAGAGGAAGCACGGTTTAGAATAGGAGGAAAAATACATGGACAGAGTGGAAAGAGGCACATTTTAGTTTCACTAAAGTCAGTGAGAAGGAAAAATTGAGGACTTAAATCTCGTGTTGAGGCAATGTTGCAGAGATGTTGTAGTAGGCTAATTTAGGTGCAGCTGGTGTGTCCTGACAGCATTACTGCTGCAGGGTTTTACCGACTTATTTCTCACCCCACTAAGAGTGAGAGTTACAGTGTGAGACAGATACGGCAGAAGAGGAAGAAAAAAATAGTGTGAGATGATAAGTCCGGATGGACTTTTTTTTTAATTTATTTATTTTTTAGTAGCAAAAAAGCCCAGATTTTTCTCTTCTAAATACCTCCTCATGTGCCAAAGAGATATGCAAGAAATAGAGCTCCTACTTTACTTTGCTAATACATTAAAAGATCAGCCTTTTCAGTCAATTTAATGTACAGGTTTAAGGGATTTGGAAGATGAAGGTTGATGATTAAGTTCCTCACAGGCAAAGAGTAAGTGCACACAAGTGTTCCGTAAAGACTTAAAAAAAACATGCAGTCCACCAGTAGAAAAAATACGTGAAATTAAAATTTTGCATCAAAGGATTTCAGTGAATTGTAGAACTGTTGTGGCTGTCTGATTGCCATGCTTAGACCTGAGTATTTGTAGAAGTCAGTAAAACATAGGATAGTTTGTATTTGTACTGCATGGGTTATCAGAACACTGCTTCAGGCCAAAAATTCTAGATTTTTGAAGGAAGCTTTGTCACCAGATCTGAAGTTGTTTTTTTGGCTACTAAATTGGCTGTCACCTTGACTTGACCACAACACAAAGCCAGTGACAGTTTCAGGAAGAGAGTGTGTTTGTGTTTGTGTGTGTGTGTGTGTGTGTGTGTGTGTGTGTGTGTGTGTGTGTGTGTGTGTGTGTGTGTTACCCACGTTCTCACACTCTTGAACACTCCTTCCAATCCATTTGACTCTAATCCACCGGGAAAGCACAACTCCTTTTGCCATTCCAATTCAGGTTTTTCCCCTTTTTTCCTCCATTACACACACACACACACACACAGACTTGACAGAGTGTGTGTGTTTCTGCAGAGTTGGATAACTGGATTTTCTACAACTGCTCTGAGCACGTCATCACATGCAAATACACACAGCTCAACAATAGTACCCACCAGCTAAACAGACAACTCATGTCCAAAATGTGTGTGTCTGGATCCAGATCTGTGCAGTCCCACTTGTTTCCTACCTTGGAATTTTTATGTATTTATTTATTTAGGATCCATAAAGCATTCTGAAACTACTTGTAGGTTATTATGTCCATTTATTTTTCTCTATTTCCTCCCAACCCCCCCAGATTTTTTTGGGTAGCGGGAGTAAAGAAAGAAAAGAGAAACTTAATCCCTCTATTGAACAGGAGGTGGACCAGTCACAGGATTTTTTTTCTCATTTTCCTCAGTGTCAAAAAACCCAACCTGCTTTTCATTCCAAATGCTCACAATTGCCTTTCTAAATCCAACCACCACACACACACACACACACACACACACACACACCAAAAAAAGATGTTTAGTTTGATTTTTAAATGTGATTTCTAAACAGTGTTTACAGTCCTGCCAGTATTTTGTTTGTAAGTGATATTTATCTTTGGTTTGGTTTTGTATAAACTGGTTTCTTCTTTTGTAACCATCTTTTAAAAAAAAAAAATCCACATATCTTTTAAAAGATGTGGGGTTTACAATCAAATCTATATAAATAAAATTGGTTTTGTTTCTATAAAAAAAAAACTATAGTCTAAAGTGAGCTGATATAAAAGCAAAACATCTCCCCATTATGCCGCTGAAATGACATGACTCATGATCCGAAAGGTTCCGCTACACAGCTGTTGAACAGCACTCAAACGGCAGCAAGGGCACTTGTGATGCATTAATTTGTGAATGCTGAAAATGTTCTAATAAGTTGCTCTGACAAATGTAGTCACCCATTGGTTGAGGTCAGGCCCCCATTTGTCTAGTTTTATAGTTGTGTGTGGAAATGTCAATTTATAACCCTGCATGATGTGTTTAAGGTGGATGTCATTTGCGTGGCGACCTCTGAGATCTTTTAGATTTTATTCTCCTCGTGATGGGTTTCAGCGCATTTTCTGCCCAGTGTTATACACCCACTAGCCACTTTTAGATGAACCTGTACAATCAAATACAACAGCTCTAGCATGAATTCTTCTTTTACAAATCTCATGTTTCAGTTTTGTTGACACTGTTGGAAGGGCAATATTTCTGCTTTATTATTGAGGCTGTCCTGGGTGGTGGTGGTGTACTGGACTACATTATAGTGAAAGCTGACTATCATTCTGCCTATGTAGCCTATACAAATGGGGTCGCCAAAATATTACAAACACTCTAAATATAATGAAAAGGTAGGGAAAGAGATTGATAATTGGATGCTAATGTGCATTTCCTCTTGTTCCTCAATCTCTAAATCTCACTATCTCCTTTCATATCACCATCTTTTGGTAGAACACCGTCCCCTCCCCCCAGGCCAAGGTTTAACGCTTTCCTTTCCATGCTCTTCCATCACCAACTGACTACAAAATGCCTAACAATTTACGCTAGTCTGACTTCATGGAAAGCTGATTGCCACCCCCCACTCCCCTGTTGGGTGGCACACTTAGGACACTTAATGTCAATATTCTCTTTGTGATGGGAGATCAGGGGCAATTGCCCTGACTGTCAGAATCATTGCACACAGATATGTGCACACATGCATTGACTGTAACATTAGACACACACACAGACACACACACACACCAGAAAACACAATAACTAGGACATGCTAAAATTCTGTTTCAAGAACAAGGACACAGACACACACACACACGTACTTGTATGCACAGAACCCTGCATGCTCTGGAGAAATGGGCAGAATGGGGACACGCAAAATGGGAGTCACACTCATATTTGCTGCTTGAGTTAGTATGAGTAGACATGAAGAAAGATTCCTCTCCTTTGACCAAAGAGACACTCTGATGTACAGTAGAAAGGAGCCACGACTCAGCAAAGTGTCACCTCAGGCACAGAGCAGGAATATATGTTAGAGCCAGGATGGAGCAGAGGGACACGAGTATCAGTTTTTGCTGACAACACAGCAGGCTCTTAGATCCTTACTGATGTTAGAATGTTGTAGATTAGACGCATGAAACATTTTATTCCTTATGTTTTAGCATCAATACAATTTATGATGGTAAGTATAACTGGCATCAGTGACTTTCAGTTTTTCTCACTTTTCATCTGCCTCAAAAAAGTCTTCATGGATATACACTGAAACTGTGTACTAGACCTCTGCCAGGCTCCAGTTCAGAAGCTTTCCATGCACCAGGTTAACCAAGATTATTTCTGTAATCCAACGTGATGCTGCAGAGTAAGAGGAAGTTTTTTGCTCAAAGCAATCTCAGTCGCTCAGGAAGGAGACAGTGTTATTCTCAAGACTTCCACTTCTTCCCCGAGCGAATGACTGCGTTATTATGAATATAGAATGTTGTGGTTCAGATATAGGGCACACTTCCTCATTTGTGTGTGTGTTTGTGTGTGTGTGTGTGTGTGTGTGTGTGGATAGATCATCAGTCTCTTTGTTAATACTAAAGTTCCATGAAATATAGAGATCAGCTAATTCTCCATAATTCAAAACAAGACCTGAATCTTTATGAGATGTAGTGAAATTAAAAACTGTTTATTTTATGAATATTGGGGAGTTTCTTGCTGTGATGAGATGCCTATGTGATACCCTTCAGTACATGTTGTAGTTTTCATATGCTGCTATCAAGGTTGGAGATTCCCTTTCTTGCATCCAGTTTAAGCTTCTAATTCTCTCATTTGCCTTTAAGTCAACACACAATTAATTCAATTATATATTTCGTCAATTAAGAGGTTTGGCCTACAACCAGAGCCCATATTAGTTCTGTCTTTTTGCCTTCAACAAAAGGAAGATTGCATGCACTTTCACAAGAGGGGAAAAAACATGGATTGTAAAATTGTGAATTATTGAATGAAGCTGAGGGGTGTGTGTGTGTGTGTGTGTGTGTGTGTGTGTGCGCGCGCATGTGCGCATTCATTCTCACACGTGGTTTTGTACAGTATTCAAAACTGTGTCACACAGATCATGCACCGCTGCACACATTTACTGGTGGAACATGTGCAGATCTAGAACACAGCAATTGAGAACGATCAAAACATACACGCATGGTCTGACTGCACACACAAACACGCACAAAAGGCACATACATTTTCTGATGTGTGGGTATATGCATGAATGCACTTTCACCTTCTGTAAACATGCAGTGCAGCTTTTGTTGTAAGCTATCAATGAAAGTGCACTGTATTTATCAAGTATATCCACACGCGCGCACACACACACACACAAAGTAGTGTGTATGTACAAGTTTTATCATGCTTTCATTTCTCTCTATTCATTGCTTTTCATGGTTCTGCTCTGATTTTTCTGTCGTCTGGTGTGTAAAAGGTGTCTGCTCTAAACTCAGCTTTGGTGCAGCTGAGTTATATGAACTGTAACATAGCTGAATAGATGCAGGTCACTTTTCACACATCAGTTAGTTTGGCTGAAGAACACACTCTGCTTGACAGTCACATTAATACTATACAGACACACAGTGCTCACAGTGTACAAGAAATCAGGGAAATCTGTTGAATAACTTTTGTGTTGTAACAGTCAGTTTTATTCGTACAGCGCCAAACAAATGTTATCTCATGACACTTCACAAATAATGCTGGTCTACAGCCATACTCTTTAAATTGATTTAGCAGAAAGATATCCAGCAATCCCCCATGAGCAAGCACTTGGCAACAGCGGCAAAGAAAAACTGCACTTTTTAACTGGCAGAAATGTCACAGCAGCCCTAGGCTTTCTGGTGGCGGCCTTCGGCCACGACAGCAAGAACAGAAACTACAAACATTTGTTTAAGACATGGATAAAAGCAGTTCAGTTACAGTGCTACGTGTCAGATAGGATTTTATTAACTTTATGGTCCTTAAATTGATTCAAAACAATTTTCCCACCAGTCAATTTTGTGTCTGTCCTCTTTTTGTTTGGAGTCCCACGAACAAGGTGCTACTTACTTTTTTATGAGTTCCTCACTGTTTCCAATTTGTGTACGCTTTCACACATTGCTTGCAGTCCATTTTAAATATTTAAGTCCTAATTATATTATTGAAGGGTTTTCAGTTTTTAGTTGTTGTTTTTTTTTTAAATGATGAATTATTCATTTGGCATGAGCAGAGGTAGCCAAGAGCTGAAACGGGAAACTTCCTCAAGAAAAGAACACTTGCTATGAAAGTGACTTCTGGGAATCAGTCAGATCAAGTTGATTTTGTTCTGCTCTTCACAAAGATTTCACTTGAATAAAAATGAATAAAACCAGCACTCACAAAATATCCTTTAACAGTATTTTTCAAAGAGTGTATAAGCAGCAATTTCTGTTCACTGCTTCATATGTTTTCAACCATCTGGTGATAAGAACCATCAGCCTGAAGGTTTAACTGCCACTGTTGAGAAAAGATTATCTTTGTGCAGATTGAATTTACTTACTTTTTTTTTCTGTATGGTGCACTGACGCATGGAAGTAGCTGAAACGTCTCAGATCTGATCTTACTGTTCCCTACTTCAAAAGGACGGTTGCTAATATGATTTCTACTTCTGTGTATACATATTTCATCAGATTCTAAATATTGATGAAATTCTGAGTAATATAAATTTCAGCAGAGGCGTTGGAGCACACCTTCGTCCCACTGGTTTTATATTAGATGCATCAGGTTAAATTTTGGTTTTCTTGTCCGTGTCACTAATAGTGCTCACTCTGTTTTACCTCAGCATGTGTAAATTCATGCACAAGTTTGTGTGTTGATATTATGCACACTCCTTCCCACATTCATGACAGAGTTAATAACATTCTTATCAAACTGGTTCCAACAGATATTGAAAAATAATTTGGAAGATGAGAACAGTGGGTGTCTGAAAAGCTTATTTGTTCAGTTCACTGACCATATTACAATACAATGCTATGCTTATTTCCTTTACCTGCTCAAATTTTTCTTCTTTTTGTGCAGTGTGTGCGGCCTGTTTATCCGTGTCAATTACTGTGCTGCAGGTAGAACTGTGACTTAAATATTTTTTCCCCTGTGTCTCTCATCCACAGCCTTTTCATCCCATGGTGAATCTAGTGTGTAGTGCTGACCTGAGGATGTTCCTGTGTGCTCTGTATGCCCCGGTGTGCATTGTTTACGGCCAGGTATCCATGCCATGTCGATCCCTCTGCCAGCGGGCCAAGGATGACTGTAATAAACTGATGGAGATTTTTGGAGTCACCTGGCCAGATGACATGGAGTGTAGCAGGTGATTATGTGTTTTACATATGAATAAAGTATTTCAATCTATAAACCATATCCTCGTCAACAAGGTATTTTAAAACATTTGCAAAACTACTGCTCTTTTTTTTTAGTTAGAATATATTCTGTGTATCTACCCAGATTTGTATCTGCAATATGTGATATGCATAAATCTGCACTGGTCTTTTGCTTGCTAATTCTCTTTGAATTCATGCCAACTTCAAACCAACCCCAAACTTCTGGCATCTCACTCTGCTCTCACTTTCCTCAACTGTCTAGTTTTTTTTCTTCCTCATCTCCATAATTCCCATCTTTTCTTCTTCCCTTTCTCTCTTTCTTCATGTCTAAACTCAGCTGTGCTCATCATATACTGGCAGGGTCTTTTTTAATCCTTAAACATTCAGTGCTGAGTAAAATACACAATTTCATTCTTTCCCTCCAGGTTTCCCGATTGTGATGAGCCCTATCCTCGTTCAGAGGACCTGCTAACAGGCTCTGACCCCACCGACCAGTCATCCATGACTGTCCAGAGAGACTATGGTTTCTGGTGTCCCAGAGAGCTAAAGATCGACCCAGACCTTGGTTACACATTCATGGGGAGGAAGGACTGTTCTGCTCCTTGTCCTTCCATGTTTTTCAGCCAGCAGGAGGTGATTTTCACCCGATACTTCATTGGAGTCGTCTCAATTGTCTGTCTCTCAGCAACTCTCTTCACCTTCCTGACGTTTCTTATTGACGTTACCAGGTTTGAACTAATTTGTGAAATATTGTCTGGTACCTTTTTTGTTTTAGTTTTATCTGAATTTTCTTGTTAATATTTGCAAATAAATTTTATTTCATGTTCCACATTAGGTTCCGATACCCTGAGAGACCAATTATCTTCTATGCTGTGTGTTATGTCATGGTGTCACTGGTATTCTTCCTGGGGTTCCTGCTGGAGGACAGGGTAGCATGCAACACAGTCAGCCCTGCACAGTTCAGAGCCTCTACCATAACACAAGGCTCACACAACAAGGTGAGAGGTTTTGGTAATCCTTATTTAGAATGAGAACCAATATACATATTATGGATTTTTTTTTTTTTTTTTTTTTTTTAGGTCTTAAGATGCCTGTTTAAATGCTTAAATGTACCTCTTATGCAATGCATGCTGTCATTTACACTATGTACTGTGTGCTTTTTCAAACTCAAAATTCAAGTTCAGCATAGACATCTGCTCTGTAAATCACTTATTCTTTTTACAGAAAAATATAAATCCAGTAGGTAAATTCTTCAATTATTCAGTTCAGTTCATTTTATCTGCCTGTGCAGTGTGTGGCAAATAGAGACATGACATTCCTTCATGAGCAAAGCAGGCCGAGGCGTTTACTTTGTTCTGGACAGCAGCCTGCTTGACATGAACACACAACTTGTCATGTGCTGTAGCTTGTACACCAATCCACCAAACAACCACTCACCTGGGATGAGTGCAGTGCTAACATGAGTTTTCTGACAAGACAGCTATACAGCTGCAACATACTCCAAAGTATGTTATTTTATAAGCAGTGTTACTGTGGCGCAGTTAAATGCAGGTATGGTTACTACAGGCCCCTTTTCACTTTGTCTCCTTTCAGTACGGTGTAGCTTTGCCTCTTCAGCAACAAAACATTGACACACCTCTCCACCCAGAAAGATGAGCATATGTGATACTTCCCAAAAAAAACCTTTTTAAATCTTTTATTCTAATATTGTAAAACTATTGTCAAGGTATTTTTTAAAAAATTGTTGACATATTTTTAAATGGAAAGAAAGATGATACAATGTGTGTTCAGTTGAACATAGAGATCATGGTAGTAAATGCTGTGGCTCCTGGTGCAAACAAATTCATGATGTGCTGACTTTCTTGATTAAAATGTTTTGTTTGCACCTTCTCTCAGGCATGTACCCTGTTCTTCATGGTCCTGTATTTCTTCACCATGGCCGGCAGCATGTGGTGGGTCATTCTAACAATCACTTGGTTCCTGGCAGCTGTTCCAAAGTGGGGCAGCGAGGCCATTGAGAAGAAAGCCCTCCTCTTCCACGCTATCGCCTGGGGGCTTCCAGGGGCCCTGACTGTCACCCTGTTGGCCCTGAACAAAATTGAAGGAGATGGGATCAGTGGAGTGTGTTTCATAGGGCTGTATGACATAGACGCCCTAAGGTGGTTCGTTCTGGCCCCACTTTGTCTCAATGTGGTGGTGAGTACAGTCAGAAGATAAATGAGTTGGCGGATGGAAGAGTTAATGAGTGGGGTGGTAGGATAGATGGATGGATGTGTGAAGAGATTAATGGGTGGGTGGATGAAATAATACAAGTGTGGATTGTTGGCTGAAATGATGGCCAGACGTCAGTCATATTAATACAGCATCGCCTGTCACGGGGGCTCAGTCTCTCACCTGTCTCTCTCTTCTGTCTCTTCAGGTGGGTGTGTCACTCCTATTAGTTGGCATTATTGCTCTGAACCGTGTTCGCATGGAGATCCCTCTGGAGAAGGAGAACCAGACTAAACTAGTGAAGTTCATGATCAGAATGGGGGTTTTCTCTGTACTCTACCTCGTCCCCTTGCTGACAGTGATTGGGTGCTACGTGTACGAGCACACCTACCGGAGCATTTGGGAGACGACCTGGATGGAGGAAAACTGCAGGCGCTATCACATTCCCTGCCCATTCAAGGTAGAGAGAAAGGGAACATTAAGAGTATTTATAAACTATAAGCTGTGATTTGCGATATAAAGTATCGGACCCTGGCTAATGAGTTGTGGTGTTATTTGTCCTCCATAGTCTTAAGACACAGTTACCACCAAAATCTTAAAAACTACTACCATGATATGTGAATTTAATTCCAAATATTTTTCATTTCCCAAGTTAACAGCACAACACACCGTGACCTTACCTTCAGTCTTGGCTTGAGAATATCATTGGATAGAGATCATACTTCTGCAAGTATGATTATGTGGTGGAGCCTGTAGTTAGCTTGTAGCTTTGCTCACTCCTGATGATGAAGATGTATTTACTGAAGATGATTGTGTTAGAATTGCTGACTCCTCTTTTAAGGATTGTGAAAGATATCTCCAGAGTCTATAAACTGATTCATATGATTAGAACTTAACATTTAGATTATGTGAATTCCCCTGACATTAGCTGACATTGTCCCTGTTGAGTAGCCCATAAAACTATTCTTCCACTTACTGACAGCAGATGGCCTCTCTGGATTTGCCTGACAGCTCAGCTGGACATGGAAAATGCATACAACGACACACTAGACAGGATTTTCTGCTGTACTCCTATAACAACTAACACTGAAGCATATCAGACTGCCTGATATCTCTCTCTCGCTCTCTCTCTCTCTCTCACACACACACATGCAAACACAGAGTTAGCTGGTGTGAATTACTCACTTGACCACTGCAGCGGAAGATGTGGTGCTTGTCTTACTTCATTATGTCACTGCCATTGCAAGTAGGTTTGTAGTGATAGTTGAAGTCATAGGGTATCAACACCAATGTCAAGAACAAGGTGCTGCTCCAGTCAAGGAACGGACTGTAACTGAAGAATAAACACCAGGGCCTGTTCTCACCTCAGGGATCAGCTTGATTCCATTGTGGATAATTTGACAAGTCTGGACTTTTTTAGTGCCTCACAGATGCAGAACACAGTAACAGCCTTAAGAGTGCAGAAACACATAAAATGAGACATGTCTATATGGCTTTGTTTCCCCTTTGCATGATGGAATCTTCCCTGCACACCTACATCATAAGTGTACTTGGCCAATTTAAATACTCATGTTTCCTTCATTTCAAAGAAAGAGCAAAATAATTACTGAGATCTGCAAAATTGGCCACAGCAACAATAAAACCTGAACTGCCTGAAACCCCAAAAGTCACTGGTTTAACAAGAGATCAAAGGTGAACCAGGGTCTCCAAACTGAGATGGATGAAGCAGTAATTGCTCTGTTTGCGTTTGTTCTCTTGTTTGGCCATGCTGTTTGGGTTTGTGTGCCAGAGCTAGAGGGAGAGAGAGGGAGCTGGCTCTTGTATGTGAGCAGCTGAGTGAGCAGGTATTTGAGGAGTGGAGGGAGCAGAGTGCAGTATGCATCATTAGCTCAGCTAATACTCTCAAGACCAACTCAACACAAAACCACCATCTCTGTGTTCCTCTCTGTCTTTGTCTCCATCTGTCTCTCTGTCTGCTGGTTCCCACACGCTTACCTCTATTAAGTCTTCCTCTTCCTCTCCTCGCTCTGGGCTTACTCAGTCATGCTCTGCTTCCCGAACTCTAAAAGGTCTTTGTAGTGGTTATGAAGTGTTGGAAGTTTGGCATTTTTATATGTACTGAGTTTACCCCCCCCCCCCCAAAAAAAAAGTATACAAACAAACAAACTAAAAAAATCTCCATCTCTTCCTGCCAAATAAGCACACAATCAAGGAAACCTTTTAACACAAAGCTTTTCATCACAGAAATCACAAGACATGGAAACTTTCAAAAAAATGAAACTTTTTTCATGGTTTTTGACAAATCAAAAATGATATGATGGAAACTTGACAGTCAGTTAGTGACCGAGTCTAAATGACCGAGGGTGGCAGCAGGTGTAAGTGGTTATATTACTTGTGATGGTTGTGTGCATGTGTGAGCTCATGAAGAGAAACCCCCTTATGTTCTATTGTTGCCCTGGAATTTCAATATTGCCATGTGTTATTTGATCTTTAGCAATGGGGGTTTTGTATATGTAAAATTTAGAAATGTTTTGGGGATAATATAAGATTGTTTGAGCATTGTTCAAGTACCTGAATGGGTGGTAATTTACTGAAAGACCAGGTTTTATAATTTGGTTTTGAGATCTTAATCCAAGACATTAATCTCAGCCTGGGAGAGGCAGACTAAAGCTATTGAATATGTGCTCCCTGGTACTCTTCAGGGCTTCCTCTGTGGGAGGAGTTGTAAGAACTAAAATGGTTAATGAGTAGCTTCTTTACTAAGCCTTTCGACAATGGATGGGATGATTTTAAATTAGTTGGAGTTGATATTTCAATACCTAAAAGGTGAGTATATGAAAAATAAGTATTACACAACCAAGCAGTCAGACTGTCCTCCAGGCTCCTGCTCAACTCGCTCACAGCTGCTGTGAACTCCTGCCCCCTGGTGGAAGATACTGTATACTGCATCTCTGTCACTTCGCAGATGGGTTTTTCAAAATACTTGAATATGTGAAAAGTCCTGGCATTAAATAGAATTTTTAATGATAATGTACATGAAACAGATTTTCAAACATCTGTCTGTTCTCCTTTGCGTGCTCATTTACTTTTCAGTCATATGAACACACACACCATCAGGAGTAACGATTTTCTGATTGTGGTCTGATTGTGTTGTCCTCAGGTGGAGCAGACCAGTCGTCCAGCTGTGGTTGTGTTCTTGATTAAGTACCTGATGATGTTGGTGGTGGGAATTCCCTCTGCCTTCTGGGTGGGCAGCAAGAAGACCTGTTTTGAGTGGGCGAGCTTCCTACACGGGCGCGGGAGGAAAGAGTAAGAGGAGAGACTTCAGTTCAATCCTATTATGGCCCTCCTTTGAATGACTTAGTGTGCATGCTTGACCAAAAAGCTTATTGGCCCAGATACATGTTTTTGATAGCTTACTTTTATAGTGAGTAGTACATCTGGAATCACACTACCTCATTTGCTCTATCTGTGTTGACACTCAGGTGTCAATTACAAGTGTGCACCCTCAGTCACAGCATAACCCCTCCCCCATTCCATTGTTCCAGCACTCCTCTGCTCTGCATCTGATTGCATCACTCTGCTTCTCCTTTGTCCTCTCCAAACTCGACCACTTCTCTGGCTGCCATTCCCTCACTCCACACCTTCCTCTTGAACCTCTGTTACTCCTCCCTGCCTCAAATCTATGCAGCAGTGGGGTGAACGAGTCTCGCCAGGTACTGCAAGAACAGCCAGACCTGGCCCAGTCTCTGCTCCGTGAACCCAACACCCCCATCATCAGGAAGTCCAGAGGAACCTCCACTCAAGTAGGACTGCACACATCTTTGTAATTCTAATGCTAGAAACAGTGGCAGCACTTGTGGGGTTTGGGCCAGGGTCAGTAAATCTAGTCCACTGGATGTTTTTTTTTTCATGATTGAACCATCGGTGAAAGACGGAGGAAAAAGTTCTCTTTAGATTACAGCTGAAAATGATTAAATCCAATGAGGGTTTGAAGTTCTCTGCAACTTAAAGCTCTAGGAGGGACAACTGCATGGAGTTATTTCTTGGTGAATCACAAATACTAAGCTTTTTCATTTATCTGTCTTTCTGAACATCCCCTGAGATGTGAAGTCTGATTAAACATTCAAATAAGCTAAAACTATAATTTAATGAATGTATTCATATTATGTATAATTTACAGGATGAATGTAAAATTAATACACTTCCAATGAAATGTTTGGAATGAAGATAAACAGAAAAGAAACTGGATTTTTGTATACGTTTACAAGTTTTTATGATCAAAACTCAAAGGTTACTAATCAGAAGTTACAGAATTACATGGTTCTGACCTGTCGTCCTCCTGTAGGGGACCTCCACCCATGCTTCATCCACCCACTTGGCTGTCCTAGACGACCTTGACGAACCAGTGAGAACCCACCACGGCCACCCTGCCTCCACCAGGAGTAAAGCCAGCAGTGTCCACAGTAAGACGAGCTACCACGGCAGCCTGCGCCGCACTCGTGATGACAGGTACACAAACAGCAAGTCATGAATAATTCAAAACTACTTTTGTCATATTTAACTCAGGTCTGATCCCTGTCTTCTTCATGTCTTTCTCCTGTCGCAGGAGTGATACTGTGGTTTATCGAGGTACTGAAGAGCGTAGTTTCCATGGCAGCATGCCCCGTCTCAACCATCCATTGTCCACTCACAGCAGCCTCCATCAAATAGACAGCCATTCGAGGCACAGCAGCCAAAAAGACGTAACTGAGGCTCCGCCCACCCTCGTCACACACGGATCCACAGCAAGTGATGACCAAGCTGCGGAGAATGCCGGTACAAGCGCCTGAGGCGAGG
Organism: Aulostomus chinensis; assembly: GCF_037954235.1. Classification (NCBI taxonomy): domain Eukaryota; kingdom Metazoa; phylum Chordata; class Actinopteri; order Syngnathiformes; family Aulostomidae; genus Aulostomus; species Aulostomus chinensis. The sequence goes on from NC_141321.1 coordinate 25,459,840, forward strand.
GTCACAGGAAGTTGTTGTCAAGACTCTGTTGTTGCTCTTGTAAAGGAAAAGGTGCAGGTGGCAGATACACACTCCTCTGTATAGTGTGTACATGTGCGTTCTGTGGTGGTGAAACGTCCCTCCTGGTCATTTGTCTGTCGTATGCTCACTTTGTCGTCGACAAGCCGGCTACGATTAATGAATGATTGTTGTTGTTTCTACATGGCAGCAGATTCCTGCTTCTCATGACATGACTCATGATTCAGGGAACGCTTTTGCTTGAGCCAGATCCAGCACCACCCGGACACAGTCTGACAAAACCGAGGAAGTCCTTGTACTTCATGGACAGAAACACCAGGTCAGACTCCAGTGTGGAGTGGTTCCACATGAATATTATTGAGAACATTGTCTGGTTTTGTTTTTAACTTTCTAAAATGATTTCTTCACCAGTTTGGTAACGTCACACTGAAAACTTGACAAGTCTCAGTCTAAACTGGATTATTCCCAAACCTGGTTTGTCCTGGAATTAATGAGTTCTGTTTATCTGTGTGGCTTCAGAGACAAATTATGGGCCTAATGTGAAAAAGTGGACCTCGTTATGTTTTAGTGAAATATTTTTATACTGTGAAAACTTGTTGAAAGAATCCCTATCCTGTATGTATGTAAGAGTGAATGGGTGAGAAACACATGAGTGGTCATGTGATTTAAACACATTGGTTTTAAGGAACAGTGAGGTGGCCAGCAGGAGCTTGACACCTGGTGCATCCCTGAAATGTACAGTAGAGTTGTTCTCACAGCCAGTGAGGCGGTGATATGACATCATCGTGGGGTTCAGTTAATGAGGAAGTGTTGGCTGCCCCTACTGACATGCATTAGCATTTATTCCAGTTCAGAATCAGCTGCCCAAAACAATTTTAGCACTGATCCTCATGCACAGAGGCATTAACGTGATAGCAAAGCCATTTATTCTACGAACGCGTGTCCAGTTAGCCTTCAGCCAACCAACTCAGGCCTCAAAACCCTGAAAATACACAGAATAATGTCAAGTACAGCCCCAACTTTACTGCTAAAAGTGAAGCTGATAACCAGAGTATTTTAACAAGTACAGGTCCGTCTGCACTGAGGCATCATGGTTGCATAAATGGGTATGATAGTGGAAGACGAGTATAGATAATAAAAGGCAGAGGAAGTACTTAACCAGTGTTGTTGATATGTACCTAAACTGTAACTGTACATGTTCTTTTCATGTTTGTCATCAAATTTCCCAAAGAGGTTCAGACAACTAATGCTCGCTTGTTGTGTGACATTTATTGTTTGCTACAAAGTTGTCATACTAAATATACATTGTAGATGTTTTTCTGTAGGTTGTGGTTGTTCCACTTTCCCTCAAGACCCAGTTAACCTACCTCACCCCATCCTTCTCTGTACCTGCGCATCTCAGTTTGACTTTTTGAAAGTAGTGGGGGAAAAGTCATATAAGATTAAGAGGAAAAAAAATCAGTTTAACATGCTGGAGGTGCTTGTTTTTGAATATTAGGAGCCGCTTAACAGTTCAACCCAAAGCAGCTATAGTTTAGTAATACTTTTGCCTTGATCTCTGTATCACACACATTCGCTGGATATCTATAGCTGCGTCCATCCCTCCCACAGTTGATGTTTTTCCAGTCTACCTCTTCAGTTCACAAGTACATAACTAACTCTTTGGCCTTTGATTCAGCCTCTCTCCTCCCGTCTGTCTGTCCACGTGTTTCATAACTGCTGCTTTCACATCCGGCTCCCTCCATCTCTGTTGTGCCAACATCTTTCATCTGATGACTAATCTGCCTTCTGCCTCTCCTCCTGGAAATCTACCCACACTCGTCTTTTTTTGGACCTACAGCAACCGTCTGTATTCTTGCAAGTGGGGACTGCTTACAGCGAGAGACGTCTGTGTAAATACAGCACTAATGGACAAACCAAAAGGGGAAATCCATCCTCACCTGTAATAGATTTAATTTCTGGGTGTGATTATTAAAGCGTCCCTCACAGCTAGACATTGGGGAGAGGAGCTTTCCTTCCTCAATTTCATGTATTTCATATTGTGAAACAGCTTCTCAGTGAGCGGCAGCTTGAAATTTTGACAAATGGTTCAAGCATTACATTGTAAATTGAAAAAAAATGTACTTGCAAAAGTTGTCACTGCATTTTAATTTATTTGCATTCTTGGAACTGTAATAACTACTTTCACATGCAGTCTAATAAAGTTTTTTTTATATATATATAAATAAATAGTCTAAGAGCTTTTTTTCTGTTACTGCTAATTGTGATCTCCCACCTGGTAGTTGGGGTCACCTGACCACCCTCCATGTGTATCCATCATTTAGAGCTTCCTGCATGTCAGAGGTTGCACTAATGACCATGTTTCTTAGGTTCCCAAATATCAGAATATTGTGGTTCGAAAACAGATATTAGGGCCCCAAAACAGCAAGAATCTAAAGTGAGACCAGCTTCATAAATGATGTGACCTGTCTTTACACTAGACAAGCCCTAATGCCAACACACGTTCAGTTACACGCTCACGACCAGACTCCTGATCGTTCTCGTTTGCGACGGACAATCGCGGCGACATCTTGTTTGAGTGAGGAGACACTCTGTTCCAGCTGCTCTGAGAAGTCCCTCAGCAGACGACTCTGCTCATCCACAAAGAGTCTGAGCCCCAGCAGGTCACACTCCTCCTGGAAAACAGTGTACACACACACACACACACACACACAATATCCCATGTTAAATGCTATTTTCAAATATTTAAAAGGAACATCCTTCAACAACACTTCAGCCCTGTTTTTAACAAACGATTCTCTTGTCTGGCTGTTGTTCCCCATAAAGCTGTTTGTTGTTTTTGTTGTTGTTGTTTTTATGGTGAAGACAGCCGAAAACAACTCGTATCAATGAAATCATACAAGTATCTTCATTATAGAATAGAATGAGCTCTTTCAGCATTTTCTAAAACCATTCCTCCCTCCTTTTTATTCATTTTGCCAAACATGACATTGTTAGCCTTGGAGGGACGTTGTGCTGGAAGGGGCCTTGTGAGCTTTACCAACAAGACAACTCTTGACGGCTTTGCACCTGTTGACATGCGTGGTTTACAAATCTAAAGAGTGTTGGGCCCCTCAGTCCTTGTTAGGTTTGTATTTGACAGAGACAAAGAACAGTATTTCAACTGGCCCTGTTTTTTTCTGTTGTTGTTGTTGAATGTGATGTCTTTGTTTGTACAGTAGAGTACTTCATCTACATTTGTAAAATTCCATTAAAAGTCTAGACAATAATTCCCAAACTTTGCAAGGCTAAACATTCCACACATATCTTACCCAAAAGAAAGTCTTAGGGATTTAAGTGGCTGAATGAGTTAAATCCTCTTCACCACTGGCCAACGCACAGTAATCTTACTGAGACTTTTCACCGACACCACTTCAACTGTGTGCGTTTGTGTGTGTGTGTGTGTGTGTGTGTGTGCTTGATTGTGTATTGTTCTCCACTGATTACTCCTCATCAGGGATTGTCATCACTAAAGACTTACTGTAGTAATACTACTGCAGTAGACACGTGGATACATACACTGGGCCTGTGTCTGCGCAGGCGCTGCAGCTGACCACGGACCGAAGTCATACTGTGGTAGAAAACCTTGAGAGACCGAGCAAACTCTGCATCACAGCTGGGACGCAGCGAGCGACCGCGCCCATTCTCCCCACCTATGGACCAAACGAGAACAAGTGAAGCTGTCAGATAAGAACGCATATCAACTAGTGCTTCAGTTTAGGTTGGTTGGGCGGCAATTTGACGTGTGTGCTGGTTACCATCCTTGGCTGTGTTGAGTTGTCCTCTCAGACTGTGATTCTCCTTCATCAGTGAATCATTAATGTTTTTCAGTTCTTCCAATTCACGCTGAAGCGCTCTGACTGAAGGGCTGAGCTCTGCAGAATCTGCAGGCTGCAACTTATAAACGTTAAAGATATAAATAAATGATTAGATCATAAATAAATTTCTCTTTCTGCGTTGGAGGCCAAAAATGAAAGCTCACTCAAGGATCAAACTCACAACAGTTGGGTCCGCCTGGTCGATGATGAAGATGCCCTCCGTGGTCATCTTCACTCCCTCCAGAGAGGATGTCAAGTCAGCGCAGCCCTCTGAGTGAAACAAGATCGAGCAGCAGTTTTAATGACGCTTACGCGTTTGAAGTCTCTATCTTGTCATAACAAACTGAGGGAGGTATAACAGCAAGGTTCTCTTTGGTTGTGCTGTGTTGCAGTAAAATTCATCAATCAAAAGTATCCTGCAAGTTTCCTTTCAGATTATTTTGTTTTGCATGCAGCTTTAGGAGTAATCGTTTATAAAACTCTGACATTAACTTCCTACGCACGCCTTTTCTCTTCCTCTCCTCACTCATGTATCCACCTCTTCATCCTCACCTTGAAGGCCCCACAGCTCCAGAACCACAGCGCTGCTCTGAAGGTAGTCTAGCAGACGCTGGGAGGTGTGGAACGAAGCGAATTGAACTCTCTGATCCAACAGAGGGTTGACATTGTGCCACACAGCTGGAGTGTAGAGATGCTGGCTGCAGTCGAACAACCTGAAACTGAGAAAGTGAAGAAGACCTTAATCTCAGGCCCCGCCCCCAAATCTGACTGTGTACACACCCTTCCTGTCCCTGTGTAATGTAACATTTATCTCACCCGATTTGGACCCCTCTGTTGCGAGCCTCTCTGATCCAGCGGAGGCCACAACACTGATCCAAGACCAGCTGGAAGTCGAGTCGTCGACCCAGGAGCTCAGATGGATCGATAAGAATGTCATCTTCCCCCAGAGGGCTGAAGAGCGAGACAGTCTATTTACTAATATGTTTGTGTTTCTCAAGATTACTAAGTTTTATATATATATGTATGTGTGTGTGTGTGTGTGTGTGTGTGTGTGTGTCTCGTACAGTCCAGTGGAGGTGCAGGGAACCAGCTGTGCTTGTAGAAAGGCCTCTTCACTGCCTTCTGACCCCAATACCTGCTCACAGAGATCATCAGTTAATCACCAATATCACTCATCAGATCAGAAATGATCAACTTTACTTGGCCTGTGCGTGCATGTGTTTGCGTGTGTGTGTGCATGCATGCGTGCGTGTGTGTGTGTGTGTGTGTGTGTGTGTGTGTGTGTGTGTTGGTACTGTACCTCCAGTTGCTCCTCCAGGGGGATGCGGAAGGCCAAAGACTGTAGCCAGAGGTGAGCCGTGCCCAGGAGCAGAGGCTCCACTGGATCCCAAAAGGGGTCTTTATCTCTGGGCAACACAGATGTAAATGGCTCCTCTTCTCTCTGGCAGCAAGAACCACAGACAAAAACTTGACAGGACAAACAACCAGTGACAACACCAGCTGGTCTACTGAGGTGGTGCAGTTTTCTTCTAGATTTTTTCATTGTAACAACTTTTATCTAATGATTTTAACGACATTTTCGAATCCTACACACGATGGCTTGACATGATGTTCCTTCTGTTGAGTTACATTTTCTCTGCGCTGTTCAGCCTGATACAGCTGGTAGACTTCTTCCATCAAGAATTTACGGTTCAAAAACTTGACCTTGGACCACATCCAGACCTGCGGACGGAGGGTGTCAACATTCAAACACAGAAGCACACGTGTTTAAACTGATTTCTGTTTCGAGTGAGGAAGACAAACGTGGAAGGAGACCTGTTTGCTTCCCTTAGAGGTGACTCTGAAAACAATCTCTTTCTCCAGATCGTGGCCTTTTGAATCTGACAGCGCTAGGTTCTTGATCTCCAGCTTAAATTCCACCCCCTACAGGCACAGAATGAAGAATATTGAATGAAGAATATTAGCATAATTAACTGAATCACAGTATGCAGTGTTGTCCTACCTTGTTCAGCTCTTGGCTCATCTGGTTGGCCTCAGCCACCATTGGCATCAGCTTGATGTAGTCGTAGAAGACGGCCAGCAGACTGGGATCCGTCTGGCTAGATCCAGCTCTGGACTTACCTAAAGATCAACGTAAAGGAGTTTCCACTAAAAATAATCATCTTTGAAATCAAGCAGCAGAATCTCCTGCTGCTCACCCAGTTGGATGCCCTCAGCAGCAGCCAGTTCAGACTGGAAGTAGTCGTAGTCGTAGCGACTCCAGTCATCGTCACCTCGCTCGGACGGAAAACCAATAAAAAGGTAGGTGCAGTTGGAGCCAAGGATGAGCCTGTCCTAGAGGGAGACAACGGCATGTCACACACTCATATCACAGAGTATGTGTGTGAGTGTGTGTGTGATGAGACTCACCAGGTGCTGCAGCTCAGTTGTTTGAGATATTGCATTGCCATTGACAATAACCTTTGATCCTGTCAGTGGGCTAAGAGTTACCCTGCGCTGTTCGTTCCTGAACACAGCATGGCGCTCCTGGATCCTGACACACACACACACACACACACACACACACACACACACACACACACACACACACACACACACACACACACACACACACATTTAGCTTGACACAAAAAGGCAGAAACATAATACCTGGTATATTCTGTGTCAGGACGGTGTATAGATGGATTTCATTGTGACAGTACAACATGGAGTGAGACGTGAGCTCCACGCACCCTAATCCCTTAACAGAGATGGATCTGGTGGACGAGTCACAGAAGCCGATGTCCCACTCACCTGGAGGAGCATGAGACACAAAAGATGCCTTGTACTGAAAACGCTAGCAACAGCGTCAACAGGACCATGAAAGAATGACTGGATGCGTCTGCTACTGTCAGCCTCTAGTTGTCTCATTTGTAAGGTAGAGAGACATAAACCTAGAAGGAGCCTGGCTAACCCTCCTGGATGAAGAGCTTGACCACTCCTGACAGTTGAGCGTCCTCGTTGATGTTCAGGATATAGGGATGCATCTGCATCAGTCTTCTCTCCTGACAGCAGAGGACGAGAGTCAGTATGAGCATATAAATCGGAGTCACACTGTGACTACAGTAAAGTGTCACACTTTAAGGTCAGTATAAATAATATTCTGTTATTTTTCAACCTGTGCTTAATTCTCATGACATGACTGGATGTCAGTGTGTTGGTCTGTGTGTGTGTGTGTGTGTGTGTGTGCGCGCGCGCACCTGTGTGATGTTAGCATACTGTTGCTCCCAGTCCTTCAGCGCCTCCTGCAGGTGTTGTTCCCACAGAGTCTGAATGGCCCTGATCTGGAGTTCATTGTGGGTCAGCAGCTGACGGAGCTCCTCTGAACACACACACACACACACACACACACACACACACACACACACACACACACACACACACACACTGTGAACTTTCCCATTCACATGCTGAGCTGTGTTCTTTTTATTCATCAGGTCTTACTGGTCTCGTCGCTGGCTCTGCGCCCCTCCTGACCCAGCCGGCTCAGTCTCTGCAGCAGTCTGGCGTTCTCAGCCTTTAGCTCTTTAACCAGACGCTCTGTGGGGCTCTCGTTCACCACGGCTCGGTTCTGGATGTGCTTTGCCCTGAAGATTAAGAGGAACAATGGGTAAATGGTGGGGTGAGAGGGAGGACAGGGACGATGCAGTCACAGGAAAAGAAGAAGAGGAAAGCTGTAGAGGGAGATGTGGTGAAGCATGTGTCCGTGTGTCCACACTGCCTCCATCATTGCACCTCTCAGCATAACGTAGAGTTGACAGAGATTCCTCGTAGCAGATTTCAGCAGGGCTCAGCGTGGCGATCTGAAAATGGAAAGATTAGCAACACTTGAACAATGAATTAACCTGATCATACTATGATCGTATGAAAAGCTGAAAGTGCTACCCTGTAAGTGTGAGACAGTGTAGCGCGTTACCATAACAGTGCGACTGTTGCCTCCCAGAGCAGACTGCAGCAGCTTAGTGAGAACCGAGTCTCTGTAGGGAATATGGACGACTTTCTTCCCCACCGCCACATCAGCCAGCGTGCTGGACGTGAGGGGAGATGTAAGACATAAGGCTGTATAAACTAAACAACAACAACAACAAAAGTGCATTAAAGTGAAGACCAGAGCAACCTGATGACATTGCCCAGAGTGGTGAGGCTCAGATTGATGGCTGTGCCCTCTTTGAGCCGGTCAGCCTCGGACCCTGAGGACCGCTGGCGCTCGCTGCCCGCCAGGTCCACCAGGTTGATGTTGGACTGCTTGGTGATGCTCTCTTTACAAAAGATCTGACAGAACAGACTCAGGTACAGTTTAATCAGACGACCCAGCACGATGTGATAACTAGAGATGCGTTTTATTTGTCCAGAAATATGTTCCATTGCTTTGACAATTACGGGAACCAGCAAATATTCACGACATAATTATTTCCTGTTCGTTTTCATAATCAAATGAAGTGTTCCGCCCGAGACAATTTATGGAAATTCTGTCATCACATTTTTCATTTCATGTGTCACTCAATCACTGAGTTATTGATCTGAGGCCTGTTCCGATCAGCGAGGTTCATTAAAGGTTCTTTTACTGCCAAAACTGGTGAACCGGAGTAGAAGAAGCTGCTGGATGTTTCAAATGTACACAATCAAACCAGCTTCACTGCGGTGTGACACCACCGTTAACAGATGACGCTGCAAATGGGTGACGTGAAGGCCGTCGATGACGAGAACTGCTTTCACAGTCATTGTTTCATATTTTCTATGTCCCCTGAATGTAGAGTGAGTGACAACCTGTTTGAGCTGGAGGATGATGAGCATGTGTGAGCGGCTGCTGTTGGCGTTCATGTGGGTGGCAGCGGTGGTTCTGGTTCTGGTTCCCTGTTCTGTCAGCTGCTCCACCTACATTCAAAAATAACCACTTTTCAGATAGAAGTACACGCTAAGATTCCGTTATGATTTTTTTTTTCTTTGTCTCATTTTTCTGACGTCAAGAAACTTCTTTTGTTTGGACGACTGCAGGTCATCAGTTTCCATGAACTTCCCCGTCTTTAGAATTTAGTTTGTTTCATGTTTTCTGCTCCACTTCATTCACAGCTCCTGCAGTCCTCTTGATGAGTAACTTTTTATTATAAAGAATAATACTATTACTATAAATATTATTCTAAAACCCTTTGTAATGTTGATTGGAAAGTGCTACATGTATCACACTGACTATTCTTCATCCACCTGTGGTGCACTGTCACAGGGGACTGTGCGGAGACCCTCGACATAGAAGCCTCTTTGCTGCTCCTCTCGGACTCTGAGCCCCCCTGGAGCACGAGAACCTCGAGACAGCAGGTCGATGACCTGGACAGGTAGAGGGAGACAGAAATAACTTAACGAAGAACAGGAAAGGACCTAAAGCTGATGACCTACCAAAGCAAAGTCTTTGTGATGCGGTAATACCCAGAAAAAGAGGAGGTGACACAAGAAGTTGCTACACAGACGATGAAACGTATAAAGAAACAGAATTAATTGTTTATTTTACCTGCTCATTATAGATTTCCAACATACTGAAAAAGACCTGTGGGGACATCAGACATCAACACACGAGGAGATACCCTGCTGAATGTCAGCCAACACACACTCAGTCTACCTGGCATTGTCTGGTATCCTGGTTCTCTCTAATGGCCTGAAACAGTCTCTCACAGAGTTTAGGAACCAGACCTTTATTGGGCCCGTAGCCCATCATTGAGTAACTCTTCCCGGAGCCTGTCTGTCCGTAGGCCAGCAGAGTGGCGTTGTAGCCCTGTAGACATTGTTGCATCATTAAATCACGGTCCATTTGAACCCAGGCGGCTTGTTCCAGTGTAGGCTGATCGCTACCTGCAGAGCATTCTCCAGGATACCCTCCCCCAGGTCCTGGAACACACTGTCCTGGGGACGATATTTACCAGTGCACCTTGTCATAGTCTAGTATTTCTGGACGGTGCAAATACAGAGGTCAGTATTTGAGCTGACCTGGTCAGCGTATCGCCCTCCCGGTTCTTCGGGCAGAAAAAGGCCGTTGCGGTCTCGTGTGAAGCCGCCGTGGGACCAGTAGGCGTAGTCAAAGCAGAACGAACGGCGGCACTGAGAATCACGTGGGTCCTGGATGGTGATGGAGCTTGCTGCCATGGAAACGATACAGCGGCTACCTGCATCCCTTTCTCTCTATTGGTGGAGAGAAATTAGAGGGGAAGACTTCGGTACCCTACGGCTGCGTGCAGTTAGGTTTGGAAAGAACAATGGACCAGGCAACCCTGTTAATAAATGAACCAAAACTTGGAACAAAAACTGGATACACTTGAAAAGAACGTATCACAGATTTATTTCGCCGATGTCAGACTTTCCCCAACAATGTTAATAAGGTAACACTTTCCGTATGGTTGGCCAGTATAAACTGGTCCTGCCTGTCAGCTCTTAATGGAATATTGCTGATTTGTTTTCTTTTTCCCCTATTTTGCTTCATATTAAGTATGAATTATAGAAGAACTGATTTTATCTGTTTACATGTTGGAAACCTGTCTGACAATATTACTGTTAATATTTCCTCTGTTGCCAGTTGAATGACACTTTTCACACCCCAAGAAAGTTTCTGACGATTCCCCCTCAAATTCTTCAACATTGTGTATTGGTATTCTTTACATTTCAGAGAGTAAAAACACTAAATTAAGACACAAGTTGTTGCATCTCCAGTTTCATGTTGCTCTACAGCTACATTATTCATCTAGAAGGGCAACAGTTTGCATAAGTCTTGACACTTTGTTATACACTATTGACACCAATTATTTTACCACAAAAAGCTTTTGGTCTCTTTGCAAACCTTTTTTAAACAGAGGAGGCCCATGAGTGTAAAAACAACAACAACAAAAAGCAAAACTAGAACGCTTCATTCTACTTCCTCCTTTAGAGACGAGAAAACAACTCCACACTGACCTTGTTGAAGGGTCTGACTCTGACGGCCACTTTGACACAGTCCCTGCTGTGCATGTCTGGTGCTTTCGCCCTCATGGTGCAGCAGGCAGGTGGCAGGTTGTCACAGTCCGAGTGAGCCGCCGCCGCCGCCTCACAGACGACGCAGAAGTGTGTCGAGTTACATGGCAAAACGGACACAGTCGGTGCAGTGTGACAGACATCCTGGTTCATAAAGGGGGCTGGAAGATAACCTGAATATGAATGAGTCCATATTAAAGCACTGACGTCAATAGTGAGTATAAATTGAGTAATGACAAGTGAGATAAAAAAAAAAAGAAGATCACTGATGTTTATAAAAGGAAATATTATAGGTTTAGTTTATCTGTCCTTGCTTCCCTTTTAATGAAGAGGAGAAGAGACTGAAGTGGTTTCACTTTCAGGCATTAAATATAGAGGAGGGTCAGATCCCAGAGAAACAGGAGCGTCACAGGCACAACTGTGTTCAGCAGTGTTAAACATTTATGTGAACAGTACCACGACAAATCCTGAGGAGAGAAAAAAAAACCCCAAAAAACCTTGATCCAACATTTATAGGAGTTCCATCCGAGTCAGCAGAAAAGTCTCGGTCGTTTGCAGCTCCATTCAGTGCTCGACTGAACCCACACCACCCACGGCGCTCGCGGAATTAAGAGTCCACACCAGAGATATTCAAGCTTTAACATATTTATCAAAGAGCAGTCATCAAAAATAAGACATTCTACATACATGAATCAGAAAATAGCCTATGTGTCAGGTAGTGGATGCCATGAATTTAAGTTAACCAGCCTATTAACAACCTCCAAACCTCAGTGTATTTTCCCCCGTCCGCAATATACATCATCCCCACATGACAATGACAACAAGTCCAAATTTCTTTTTTGGTAAAACTGTACATGTCTGTGCATCTTTCCTAGGAGATCCCTCGGTCAACTAAAGACTAGAACACAGGCAGTCTGATTGGATGTAAAATGGATTTTAGACACTTAGAAGCTCAAAATGAACATATTTCTTTAGGATTTATTCATTTACTTTATTTGGAACATAGCAAAAAAAAAAGACTATATACATATTAATCAGTAGAAATATTTTATCTCCACTTGGTTGCTCTTCCTTCTTAAATAGAAAAAACAGCAGGCCTCAAAATCTTAAAAGTAAACAACAAAAAGTTCAAATAAAAGAATGTAAATAAAGCCTCTTTTATCAGAGGCAAGTTTAGTTCTGTCTCTGGTTTTTATTATTGGGGAAATCATCTAAAAACCTACATCTACAGCTTTCCCTTGTGCCGTTCTGCATCCAGAGACTTAAGCTAATTATTAAGATCATCCAAAATGTCAACAAAAACAACATAAAGTCAAAAATAGCCACAGATACAATATCAAGTTTAAAACCAAAAATATAGTCCTCTCCCAGCGCTCTCCACCAGTGTGTGTTGTCCGACTCAAAAACATATTGTCATGCCTACATTGTGTGTGTTCTATCCTGGAGGAAAGCTGATGTACAGAGACGACAGTATAGATGCAGGAAAGAAAACTGTCGGGAGTTTAGTCATGTAGGTTTATTATTCTACAGCTCCTGGCTGAGCTGGTTCCAATCCTCACGCCGGCTCAACACGGTCACCAACGCTCATAGTTTCTTCCTCCGGGTGACAGGTTTGGTGAAAACATTGACCATCACGCGTTTGCGTCGCAGATTAATGCTGGAGGTTGTGACCTCCACTTCCTTCACCCTCTTGTGTGCTCGTGGGGGCGGATCAGCCGGGCTGGGCAGAGGCGAGATCAGATCCACCTCTGCTATGGGAGGCAGATCCAGAACACCTTTGGATCTGAGGATGGTGTGGAAATAAAGAACATTTCATACATACATAAACATGATTTTATATATATATATATATATATATATATATATATATATATATATATATATATATATATATATATATATATATATATATAAATATAAATAAATCTCTTAGGGAAAAAGAAAACTTACTTGGCTGTTCGTTTGCTTGTCTTTCTGGTTTTGGAAACATTTGATTCTTTCTCCATTTCCATGTTATCCTCCTCTGAAGCAATTTCCTCCTGACAAGTGAAAAGCATCATGTTAGGACCAACTGTCTTTTTTGCACACACACAAAAAAAAAAGAAGTATCTAGATAACAAATAACAACGTGAAGAGATTCATGTTAATCATCTGCCGTGTGAACTTTGAAGCACAAACTTGTGAGCGGCAACACTCACCTGAGCTGCAGCTTGGACATGTCTTCTCCTGTTGCGTGTGACAGGAACAGAAACCTCCTCACTCGGGTCGGGACACTCCGCCTTATTGGCTGACACACACACAACACAGAGTTTTAACCAGAGTGTATTTTAAAAAAGAGATACAGAGACGAGCGGATACTCAGCTCACCTCTCGTTCTCCTGCGTGAGGGGGAGTAAATGAACGTGTGCATGTCTGAGCTGGACTCGTTATTGCCAGGTTCTGGAACCAGGACGTCTCCTACACGCTCCACTGTCGACTTTGCACTCCTCTTACTGGTTCTCACCATCTTTGTGACAACTACTCCTCCTGCAAATGTGGAAGAGTTGACATTTGTTACTTCTCAGTTCAGTGGCAGACATTTCAATAAAAACAATACGAATGCCAATGCAAGAACTCTGCGTTTTATGAAATTTGCAGCTGCCAGGCAAGCAGGAGAATGTGAAGTGGTTCCAAGTAGGGCTGCGCAATTAATCAAAGTTGAACTGAAAGAGCAATATGGCCTTTAAATCGCAGTAAGGTGCAATACTGAATTAAGGCTAAGTGGGTGTCAAAGTACAACTTGAAATGAGGTACCATGATGCTGCAGAGACGACCGTCTCCCACATCCTCCACTGTTGATTTCCTATATATATATATATATATATATATATATAAATATATATATATATATATATATTTATATATATATATATATATATATATATATTTATATATATATATATATATATATTTATATATATATATATATATATATATATATATATATATATATATATATATATATATATATTTATATATATATATATATATATATTTTTTTTTACTATCTCACCATCTATTTTTAAAAATGTTCATCATGCGTTTCTTGATCTTTGCCAGCTTTACTTTACTTTGTGGAATTTCTGGAAGTATTGCTGGAATGTGACACGTGTGTAGTATGTTTTGTGTTGCCGCGTGTGTGAACTGTACAAACACTGATCCCCTGCACACATGAAGTTCCAAGCTCTTTGAATTTAACAAACTTGTTGTTAAATAAAATTAAACATTTCAAAACAAAAGATTATGAAATAAAGTGCAATAATTCCCTCTACTGTTACAAATCATGTCGAAATCGCAGTAAAAATAATTGCAATTTGATGTGTCTTCTGTCAAGCAACCCTAGTTTCCAAGGATGGTTTTGTATAAAAATGACTGAGGACATTTTTGAACTTGTAGCTCAGCCTCAAGGCTCTGAGCGTACTACATGTACAGCCATTACTGTAACCCTACCCCTGTACAGTTTACAGTCCTTCTCAAAAATCCACCCTACCTTCCTCCTTCTCTTCCTCATCTTGGAGCCTCTTGATGAGGGCGTCGGCCACAGGGGTTTCAGAATCCACCTCCAGAGGTGAATCCAGTAAGAAGAGGTCTTCCTCAGGGTGATCCCAGAGTTTGCTCCTGGACGGGCGCCGGGGGTTGGTGCCAGCTGTGTTGTCGGTGGTCACATTGGGCTGAACGTTCCCTGATTTTGTGTTGTCAGGAACGGTCTCTCCTCTGATCTTCTGTGCACTCTGAGGAAGTGACAGAGCGACCAGTTTCACCTGGGAACATTAAATGTGAATGAAGAATGGGTGGAACAGGATGGAGCATGCATGGCCATGAACGACAATCATGGGTGAAACTGAAAATAGAATGGAGGTAAAAGCTGATGCACTATCGCGTCTTAGATATCAACTTGCTAATTCGTAATGGGCTGATCAGGGTGGACAGGATGATTCTGCTTTCACATTCATAAATGACCACATGACTACAGAGAATTAGCTTCTTACTTTTGGATTAACATTGAGGGTGAAGCGGCTGGACTGACGGGTTGTCCTGCTGGGGCTGGAATTTTGCTGGGGTTTGTACTCCTCCTCCTCCTCCTCCTGCTGCTGCTGCTGGAGTGGTGCCGATGGTCTCGTCTTTGTTGTTCTGGCACTGCGTTTAACAGTGGAAACAAGGACTTCCTCCTGCTCCTTCTCTTCTTTTAAGACCACTAATGGTGTTGAAATCACGCCACTGCTATTCACAATCCTTCGACTGGACCTTCTGGGAGTGGTTACCTGAGTGGTCCTGCGTTTGGCTGGCGTCGCAGTCTTGGAGATAGTTTGCGGAGCAGCTTTTTTATCCGTGACCTCATTCTCTTGTTCCTCCTCCTTTGTGGCTACGGGTTCCTCCTCACTACTGCTCTGTGTTCTTTGGCTGATCCTGACTGAAGCGGCTCTTTGAGGAGCCTGTCTTCTCGATGGAGAGGAGGTGGTGGAACTGCTTGAGACTACGGGGTCAACAGACACGGCCTCCACACGCACCACCATTTTATCACTTTCCGCCTCATCTTTAGGAGCTTCAGATTGGGCTCTGCGAGTACTTCTCCGAGGTGGGCTGGCATGAATTTTGATTTCTTTGTTCTGTTTACCCCTTCTTGGTGTGCGACTTGGTGAGACAGGAACACATGTGCTTGTTTCAGCCTCCACCATCTTCCCATCCTCCTCTGGTTCCTCCGTGAGGGGAGAGGTAAAGGTAACATTTCTCCTCCCTCTCGTAGTCATCCGTGTTGGGGTCGACGGAGCTTTCGTCTTCCTCTGAGGAGTTGGGGTTTCAAGCACTTGCTGTTCTTCTTTCTTGCTAGGTGAGTTCACAACCTGCAGCACAGGTTCATCTTCTTCAATATCTTTTCTCCTTCTTGCTCTTGTTCTCCTGTTTGTTTCCTTCTCTTGCTTTATTTCTTCCAGGTTGACCTCATCTGTTTCTGTTGAGGATCCCCGGTCAGGCAGCTGCTCCTCCAGAGAGTTCACGGTCTCTGCACGGATGACAGGTTCCTCCATCTCAACAGCCTCATTCTCTTCAGGCTCTTTCTGGTCTTCAATAGGTGGGGGTTTGTCCTCTTCCTGCTCCACCATCTCCTCTACAGAAACAGCTATTTCCGATGAATCTTTGCAATCCTTATCATCCAAATCTTCTAGAAGTTCATCCACTAGAATTGGCTCGAAGACTGATAGAGTTACTGATTGATGATCTTCAGTCAAATTTACGAACCCAGCATCAGTCTCATCTTTAGCCTCTTCTATCTGCTGGTTAGCTCCCGTGCTTTCAGTCTGGAGATAAGTTTGTTGATCTGAATTTGGTGGCTTGTCTGTCTGTTCTTCTGCCTCTTCCATCTCCCTGTTAGCGCCAGTGCTTTCAGTCTGTGGATCAGCTTGGAGTTCTGACTCTGTGTGTTCTTCAGCCTCTTCCATCTCCTTGTTTGCTCCTATGCTCTCAGTCTGTTGATAAGCTTGGAGTTCTGATTCCGTCTGTTCTTTAGTGTCTTCTATTTCCTGGTTAGCTCCCGTGCTTTCAGTCTGCAGGTTCGTTTGGAGTTCTGACTCCCTCTGCTTGTCCATACGATCTTGAGCATCTTCCTTCTGTTCCTTAGCTTCAATAGTTTCAGTCTGTAGATCAAGTTTGAATTCTGAATCTGTCTCTCTGTCAATATCAACTCTGTCCAAGGAGTCCATTTCATTGCTGTAGTGGTCTTGTGAGGCCTCTTCAGCTGGTACATCATCCTGGTCGTCTGCCCCAAGAATAACCATCTCTGGTTTGACTGCAATTTCATCAGTAGCTTCCACTAATGGAGAGGGAGTGGAAGGTGTGAATGATTGCAAATCTTTCTCCATAGGCAATATGTCTGTCTCTTTGTCCCCATCTTCGTCCATATCCAGCATGAGAGAGAAGCTGCACTGGGTTTCACCCCTCTGGTCATCTGGTAAAGCAGTTTGCTGAAGCTCAGGGAGATCAAGCTGAGCGCCATCCACTAGATCCTGCTGGCCCTCCACGAGCTCAAGAGGAACCAGGAGAGTGGTGGAGGGTTTGAGCTCCATGTAGGATGATCCTTGCCCTTCACCCTCATCTGTCTCCATCCCGCCTCCATCTTCACCAAGTCTCACCATCACCACCTCACCTTCCAGTTCCCCTCCGACCATCTGTAATGGAGTAAACACACAGAGTTCAGACAAAGTTTTACAAATTCAGAATAAACCAAGATAATCCATGCCAAAATTTACTGGCATACATTTTTCAAAAGGTACTGACAAGCTACTGGAGATGCCTGATGTTGGATATATTTTACTGGGGACAGACACCAATGTATTAAAAGTGATCAATATCTACTGATACCGAACAGATTATAGTGCATCCCTACAAGTGACGAGCATTTGATACAACATAAACATGTATCGAAGTAA
This sequence comes from Aulostomus chinensis, assembly GCF_037954235.1. Classification (NCBI taxonomy): domain Eukaryota; kingdom Metazoa; phylum Chordata; class Actinopteri; order Syngnathiformes; family Aulostomidae; genus Aulostomus; species Aulostomus chinensis. The sequence goes on from NC_141321.1 coordinate 25,477,205, forward strand.
ATCAATATTAACCAAAATTGATAAATCAGCACCATGCTGTCATCGATACCTTGAACTCTTCGGTCTCCTGCTCTGACAGAGTTGGTAGGAAGTGGTCGTGTTCTTGTGATAAAAAGACTGAACTGGCCTGGAGCAGTCGCAGCTTCCCATTACCCTGGACCTCCTCGATGATCTCCACCTCACTGCCTGAGTCTTCTTCTTCCTCTTCTGCCCCCTCCTCCTCCTCCTCCTCTTCCTCCTCAGCTTGATCTGATGCTTCTTCCTCCTCTTCCTCATCATCAGCTTGATCCGACTCCTCCTCCTCCTCTTCCTCCTCAGACATGGGGCTAGAAAGTTCTTCACTATCGTTTACACTCACGACAGCTAAGAACATTAGAATAAAAGCAATGAGAAAAAGTGTGTGAGCAGACAATAGACATAAAACCAGTAATAACAATAATTTGCATCTGTCTTCCTCACAGTGGGAGTCTGTGCCAGTTGGCTCGGAGGAGGTCACAGACACTGTGGATTTTTGGCTGGTGAACACTCGGGGAGCTTCAGCAGCAGCCTGCTCTTCCTCTTCTACCTCACCTAGCGACACACTGAGGAAGCGCAGAGTGGCAGATGTTGGTTCCTGCTTGATAAACTACACAGGTCGCAATAAATGTGCTCCTAAAAAAGGATCTGCACCGCTTTAATGGCCTTTCTTTCAACAAAATACACATTCTGGCAAGGATTCATAGGACTGTTTTAGACCACAAGGACAAGATAAATATGAACACACAAAGCAAAGGTTGGGATGGTAATTTTACATCAAACTGAAGATTTCACATACGTGTTGAAGGATGTCTGTGTCTGCGATAGACTGTGGATTCCAGATCGGGTGAGAGGAGGGGACAAGTCACTGCCAAACAGATGCCGCTGTACAAACTCGGTCAGATCTGGTGGCCAATAGAAAACAAATCAATCAAAGCAGAGGTCTGGGAAATTCTTGCTTGTGCAACGAAGGATTAAAGGACAGACCTGTTGATTGCTCCAGGATCTCTGCTGGGTCATCTGAGGGTTCAGTAGTTTCAGACTGGTTCAGCTGCTGAAGGAACTCTGTGGGTTCAGTGAGCTCTGCCTGGATATCCTGCTCCTCAATATGAGCTGGCTGATCCTGAGATTCTGTCTCGGGACCAGAATCCATGCCATCAATTACCTGGTTGCAGCCTAGTGGTATAGACATGTCCAGCAATGTTGACACATGGAATGAAGCTATTTTCAACTGTGTTTTAGTAGAGTGCATCTATGAGGGAAAAAAAACTCAAATAATGAGGTCAAGAAAACCTAACAGATTCAATTTTGCAACTTAAATACCTTCATTATGACTGGATTTCTCCTCTTGGTTAAGAACAGTGGCTTCACTGTGATTGCGACCTGATGCCAAATCTTCTTCATCCTCCTTTTTACTTAAAACTCCTTCCTCCTTTGTTTCTCCCAGTTCAGGGGTAACCTCCATCACATCCTCAAATATTTCATCTTCATTCAGCTCCTGTCCTGGTTCTCTCTCTGCCTCCTCTGATGTCAGAAGAGGAGTTTCAGAGGACTGTAAGGAGCTTTGCTCTGGTTCTTCTTTTTCAGTTGGAGGCAAAATATTTACTATCACAACCTCTGTTTCATTCTCGGGAACCGTTTGCTCCTGTTTTTCTTCCTGCTTCTCTGAGAGAGGCGCATCATAGTATTCTAAAGTGGTGTCAGTTGACTGGACAGAAGTCTGGCTGGTGTCAAAGCTTAAGCAAAGTCGCGCCTGCATTGCATCTGGTGGTCTCGTTTCTTCTGCACCTTCATTGACGGTGAATGACTCACTCTCAGAGCATCGGAGCAGGGGTGAGGGAATGCCACCTTCAGGAGGCAAACACTTTACACAAGGTTGTTTCTCATCTTCATTTGCATCTTCTTCATCCTCAGCAGGCTGTGGGGACCAGGTCTTACACGAAGCCTTAGAGAGCATGGGGCCTCTGGTCAGTAAGCTAATCTCACTGTCTGCTGCCATCTACAGAGGAAAAAGACTCCATGTAAGTTTCAAAGACATACTGAATTACACAAAACAAATCATACTTTAGAGCTAAACAAAGTGGAAGAAAACTGAGAAAGAGGTGCATGTAACACAATAGCAGAGACCATGTAGCACGATTTAGTTATCTAGTCTGGAGTGATTAGAGGCCTGGTAGCCGAAATATGGGCCACACAACCCAGGTATCAAACGACCAATGAAGAGGTCCACCTCATCTGCTTGGTCTTACCCCATTTGTCCAGTGGATGCCCTTCTCTGGTTCAGTGGTTGCTTCCACTTCAATGAAGGTGATCCTGCTCTCTTTGCTGCGTAGTGGAGGGGTGATGGAGCGTCCTGGAGATGCAGATGGAGTGGCCACAGGTGTGGGCCTCAGGCTGCTGCGAAGGATCGACTGAGGGGTGAAGGCTGAGAACACAGGGCCAGAGGCAGCCAGGGCACGAGCTCGCTGAGAGGACAAACACATGAAAAGTGACTGTAAGAAAATTGCACAAGGCTCTCAGGAGACAAATTCATATTTACAGAAAAGGTAGAAACAATATTCCCAGAATCAAATCCTCTTAACTGTAAGCAAAATGGTTTGTTTGTTTTTTGAATCACTGACAAAACTGAATTGAAAAGGAGCTCACCTTGACGACCTGTGGTGTTTGCAGCAGGCTGAGTTCAGGTGCCTTACTGACGCTTTTAGGAGAAACCCAAGAACTGGGAGGTCTGGGAGGACTGAGAAGAGGCCGAGGGGTCTGACAGGAGGGATGAACCACCAAGTCCATCAGCCTGGGTCACATTGGAAACAATCAATGTTTTATCATAAATTGCATGTATAGAAATTATATTGTGCATTATACATCTTTGTGATAAAATTTCAAATATTCTCAGTCCGATCAAGGCTATGTTAAAAAAAAAGAAGAAGAAAAGGACCAAATCAACATGGAACCTTTATGAATACCTGGACTTTCTTTTGGAGCTCATGGTGATCGGTGTTCCCAGGAACGGATCAGGTTGGGCTACAAAGGAAGGCTTGAGGCTGAGGCTGAGAGTTTCAGCTGCTCTGGGACTGACAGGCATAGTATGACAGGGTTTAGAAAAGCATAAAAAAGACAGTAATTAACTTTGAGATGAGACTCCGATACGCGATTACCTCTTAGCTGGGGAAGACTGTGGTGTGTCTCCTTTGCCCAACCACACCTCCTCAATCTTGGTCAGAACATTGTTGATGAAGCCAGCCCTGGACATGACCTTATCACTGACTGAACGCTTGCTGATGGTTGATAGTGGCTGTGGACGTGAAACTGGAGCGCAGCAAGGAATTGTGCCATGTATGGAACATAACAAGCTGATTATGCATCAATCTGAGCCCAGCAGCGAACTTAGAAATCATTAAAGAAGTATAATGAACTCAAGGCTTAAAATTTCGATGAAATCATTTATTGACCCATCCATTTATCGTTCTCTTCCTCCAGGGTTATTCAGATCCCTCTCACCTTCTTTATGGATGGTGTAGGGGTGCTGGTAGGGTTTGGCTCTCTCCATCGCCAGTTTCCTCTGAACTCTGGGTAAAACTTTGCCATACTGATCCAATATAGAGTTCCTGGTGTTCGATCGCTCTTTGAGCTTTGGATCTCGCTCATTCTAAGAGCAAAGGAATAAAAACATTAGAGCTCAGAAATTTTGGTGGATTATGGAATATTGTCTTTTAATTACATGGAGACAGAACATTCATGTTTTTTATTTGTGAGAATTTTAGTCTCTATACTCAAATCTGACACAAGCTACAAAACAATAACCTCTCCCTGCAACTAAATAAATTTTAAAATCAAAATGAAGTAATAAAATATATAGAAATACATTATATAAATAAACATTTGTACATTAAAAGCAATACATTTAATACATAGAGCAAAACTGCATTAGTGTTTCATGTATCACATTAATGTCATAATTATCACATGAATTATGTGATAATTAGTGGGTGTGTCGAGTGTCAACCGTACCACTAGGTTGACTTTCAGGCTTTGGTTGAGTTGGAGCGCAGGTATGTAGTTGGCTTGCTGAAGGTAATGAACCATCAGTAGCTCTCTGTTGTGGAGACCTCCTGTACCCTGGAGAAACTTCTCCAAACATTCCTGAGACAAACACAACAACCGGGAGATTCAGACAGTGCCCTGTGTAGATTTAATGTTGAGAAAGAGTTGCCAGGTACGTGGCAGCATTCGTCTGGAAGAAAAGGACTTGTAGAGTGTTTAAATAATAACTGACAGATGATATTGATCATGCGAAGTTGACAGGTTTGATCAACTGGAGCAGTTAAAATTCTGATGGAAAATAAAACACATCAGTGTCTACCAATAATATGTATCATCCCATCTCTTAATTACCTGCTCAGTGAGGCCCAGGGGCAGTTTGAGCAGCTCTTTGATGAGGCCCAGTTCCTGGCAGCTCTCGTACAGGAAGCCCAGCAGCTCGCCCATGTTGAGATGATTAGAGTGTTTCCGAAGTAAGGACCACGCCTCTATGAGACATCTGGAAGAGGCAGAGTGGCTGGTTATCGAAGGCAGGCTGAGGTTTCAAACATCACAATCACACATTTTTCCTGAAACAAATAATATGCTGCAAAACAACAACAAAAAATAGCTTTCTAGCTAGACTGAACCAATGACCCTTGTTCTTGGCAGTCATCAATGTAAATGAGAAATGGTTCTCAACTGGTTTCATCGGGTTCAAAAAAGGTGAACTAAACAGACTTAAGGGCTAGTACTGATCCACAGAGAAACAAATGTACAGTGTGACCTGCATTTGCTCTTACCTGTTGTGTAGCAGTACAGAGAGACAGAGTTTGGCCTGAGAGGTGGAGGAGATCGGGGGCTTTGTCACGTGGAAGTATCGTAATGCCACTGTGTGTTGACCCTGGCACATCAACGCCTGCAAGACACGCTCATGCTGCCACTCAAACTGACACTGGGATGCTGCTGGATGCAGGAGCAGCTCAAACGAGCTCTGACAACACAAAGTGGAAGTAAAAGAGGTTAATATGTTACAGAAGGTCCAATGACAAATAAAATGATAGAATCATCATTTGTAATGCGGTTTTCAAAAATTTATGTGAGAATGTGTGAACCTGGTGGTCATGATGGTCAAGGAGCCAGAGGCCTTGCACTAGTTTGACCAGTCCGATAGGAATGGCAAATGCTGTGGGGAAAGACTCCACCGATGCTCCCTCCTTATTGGGAAAGGAGTACATGACATCCAGCAACAGGTAAATTACCTATGAACATCATGTCAAGGCTCATACATGCCAAAAGCTCATTGAAGTTTATAACTTAGACTGTTTAGAATGTTTCATCACAGTAAGACAGTTCAGACATTTACTAAATGCATCACAAACTGCAAATACATGTCTTATGCATTCATATAATCAAACACATAAATACACATAAATATCTTAAATTCATCTGCTATTAATAAGTGTTAATATCCTCAGCATTTTTGAAAAGCAGCTCAAGCTGTTGAGTTTTTCTTGTATAACGCATAGCAAAAAAATATGTGCGTGCATTGCGAATGAAGCAGCATCAAATTAAAGGAAATCACGAGCTGGCAAAGGCCGACTAGCAAATACTTGGCAGTTGAAGGATACAATTGCATGTTTGGCAGCTTCATCAATGTTGTCCAGTAGATAAATATCCAGCAAAGCCTGTGGATTGAACATATATCATCAATACCCAGTTGTTCAATATGGAACAGTACTCATACTGTATCTATAGCTCAAAGGGTACTAGGCCTAAAAGAGAGGACTTCATTTCCAATTCCTTCAGTTTATATATCTACACATACTTCTCCATACAGGGTATTGAATGATAATTTAAATAAAGATAAGCAATAATGCTGATTCAATGCTTACATGTAATGTAGGGGGTGGGTACTGCCCTGTCCCACCTTCATCCCTTTTCCACAGGTTGATCAAGCGTTCTCCACATTGGTTAACCAAACCATCAATCATCAGACAGTCAGAGCACCACTTGCTCCTGAAACAAGAAAATAGCAGCTTTAGATCATCTGAATCCCGTTAAACCCATAAAGTAATCTGTTCTCTTCATGAATTATTTATGCTGTGCTTGGCAGCTCTACTGGTTAGGTTTCAAAGGCAAGGCTTCGAAAGTTAAGGGAAAAAAAAGTTCTCTTTGTGCAAAAGTTTATGCATCACAAAAGGAAAAGAGGAAAACATTTTTCCCAAAAATGTTGGTTCACTACAGCTTTTGATTTAAAATACCAAAGAATTACTCACTTAGCCAGCCTGGTGAGCTCCTCTCTTCGTATTGTGTAATAGTTGCTAATGACTGAATGGGTGTAGAAAGGCCTGGAGAACTGAACAGCGTCATCATCTGGTGGAGATTTTAGTTAAAACCCAGTGAGAGAGAGAGAGAACAAAAAAAAAATGTATGAGACTCAAGTTAATTCTGATGACCTTCTACACTGTTCATGCTTGCGCCACCAACACTTTACCTGATCCCTCGGGCAGCAGGCCTGTGCGGCAGAACCAGAGTACGACTTGTGCATATTTGGAAATTAGACTGGACACCATGTTTTTGTTCATCAGACCAACAAGGCCTGCACAACAACAGAGAATATCCATGACTACAAACAGCTTAAAACAACAACCAAACTGCCTGTCAGCTGGTTCAGAAGTCGTTTAACAATGACACCTCAAATGAAAACAAAACAACAGATATTACTGTTTCACTTACAAGTGAACATGTGTTGTATGTGTTATCACAATGCGATGTGCTGTAAATGCCATTTAAATCAATGTTTGTTGTTGTAGCTTCACTGAAACCACCACAGAACTCTTGAACATGTGATTGTACTGCGGTTGTACCATGTACCTTTCTGAGTGAGCTCCTGAGCTTCACTGAGTAGACAATGGAAGATGGTGCTGAGGTTTCCCAGCAGTCTCTGGCTGTGCTGGAGCAGCTGCATTGTCTGAGGGTCTGTGAAGTTGGATGAGCTATCGAAGAGTGGTGCACCTAGAGAACCAGAACAATCAGAGCAACAAGAATCACTGTATTAATGTACACTGCAAACATCCTTGTTTCGCACCTGCAATTGGTTTGTTAAAAAAAAGGGAAAAAAAGTCATGACTTTTCTATCCATTATAAGCTTCCCAAAGCTTTGAAGCAGAATGCCTTGATTGAATTTTTTTTTTTTTTTTTAAGAAGTACATACAGATTCCATCCAGTTCCTCTTTGGTCTGGACTACTTTGTTCCAAGCCCAATCCAGGATGTAGCGGAGGTTTAGTGCTGAGCCTGGTTGTTCTATTGATGAAAGACAAAATTACAAAGGTCAGAGACCAATGGAACTTTACATCCATATGACCAAGCGTATGTATGAGATGGAGCAAAAGGAAGCGGTACCAATGGAACAACTTACTTCTGGCATGGTTGTAATACATTTTAATAAATTTGAAAAACAATGTGACAGCCGTCATGGAAATAACTTCTCACCCTCTGCAGTCCATTGTTTAATGCAGCCAGTGATCAGTCCAAGGGAGCTGGTCTCAACAGCTGTGGACAAGATGGCATCCAGCTGCTCCTCCTGTTGGTTAACATTAACATACATGTACAAATTACTGTTGGTGTTAACTTCATTAACAAAGAGGATGACAAAATATTCATCAACTTTTTTTTTTTTATATTGTCACAAGAGAAGCCCTGTGGCTATAAATCACAAACCCTGAAAAACTGCATTCTTAAATGTTTATCAAGGTGCTGACAACACCCGCTGTTCCAGAGAGTGCAGTGAAAGCTACCAAAGACTGACAGACATCTACCACAAACATCTGAACGTCAGGCTCAAACATACACAGACAAAATAAAACCAAAACAAAACAAAAAAAACAAACAAACCCAGTGACAACGTACAGCAAAGGACAGAAGAAAAACCAGCAGGACTGTAAATGAAAAACACAGTAGACTGAGCATCAAGGCCTGGTTTTGTCATAGCTATGCCCCTTTGCAGGCACTTCTAAATGTGGAATTCAGGAGCCTCTGTGTGTGTGTGTGTGTGTATACCTGTGACAGGCTGGAGGCTTGAGTGTCAGACAGGCGAGATGAGAGTAGACCAGACATGAGGCAGCGTGAGTAGCTCGTGGAGATGATCTCACTGGAACAAGGAGCAGCTTTCTTCAAAAAGCTCAGGGTCTGGTTTTAAGGACAAAGACGGTCAATTACAACAGACGTATCTTTCATACAGTGGAGAAGAAAAGTGTGCTGTTGGCCTTGGTGAAGGTCTGCATTCACAGTGCACGTCATTGAATATTTTAATTGTTATTCTGATTAAGTGACAAATATATCATATGGAACCTGCCTCTTTCTGATATCCAGAGCAGGTTGAGTGCACAATTCCAGAGTTGAGCAAACATGTTGCATCTGTAATAACAAAGGAACAAAAAATATGTCAGATAATCAAACCCTATTGATATGAATGAAATAAAATGAATGAAATTATAGCACAAATCGTTGGCTTTAGCTTTCAGCTCCTTGCCAGTAGCAAAAAAGCAAGTTCTACTAGGAATGGAGTAATACGAATAATAAGTGTTTACAGTTTTGAATCCTGCAATTTTGCACCAGTGTAGCCCTCCTTCAAACCATAGCATGGCTGTACAAGATATTAACAGAGCCATACGAGCAGACAGAAAAACTCAGGAATGGGAAAAGGCTTCAAGATAATAATTTCAGCATTGGCACGTACCGAAGTTGTATGTTGTGGGATTAAAGTACTGTTCCGGTGGGGGACAGGTTAAGGGCAGGCCCCTACTCAGACTGCGTTCATGCACCATCACATCCAGTAGGGTGTGTGGAGAAACCATCTGCATCACTGGGTCCAGACACCAAACTGCTAGATAGGGACAATTTTGGAGAGACTCCCCCATCCTGAGAAACACAAACCAATAGATAGTGAAATGCAGAATCACAAAAACAAGCAGTTATTACAAAAATCACTATCAAACAGGACACAATGAGCACTAATATGAAAAGGTGTTATTTTCTGAATGGTTAATCAATCCTAAAAATACACTCTAATCTCTTTTCCAAAACAAAATATATTGAGTCTGTCAGTAATGGAAAGTCTCAGTTTTATGCAAAAACATGCTCACATCAGATTAAAAAAAAAAAAAATTAAAATAGTGAAAGAAAAAAAACAACAAAAAAATCCACTGAAATAACTGTTGATAGTGGCGAAATTGCACACGTTATCACTTGACACAATCAGAGAAGATTAGAAAATTAATTTTTCCAGCTTTTCTATGTGACAGAATTATAAAGAAAAGCCTTAATTTTATTTAATCTTCCTTTTTCCTATATAATTTATTATTCAGAAATGAAAATGACTATTCACAAAGATACATATTTTTAATGATCAACTGATCCACTTGTAAGAAATGTACAGAAATTGCTAGCCAGGAACTAGAACTAAACTTCTAATTCTGTCGCCACTATACCTTAATGAGTCTGGCATTTGTGCGTGATACCAACGGTTGATGTCAAAAACTCCAATGTAGGTAGATGGCGTTCCTTGACCGTAAGCTTTGACTTGCCAGATAAAGATGGACACACTGGTGTCTGGAGATGCAGCTGAAAATGGGAAGTGGAGTTTGACAAGAGGGAGGTAAGTGAGGATAAAGTGACGTTGATCAGAACCCAGTGATGAAGCTATTCTCATATTGCAATTCTCTTGCACAACATGTCAAAGCATAGAGCTGAACCAACAATTTTTCAGCCTCACTCTACAATACAGCTCTGCATACTTCTGTTCTTCCATACTTAAGTCTCCGAGGTGGCAGTCTAACCTTCGTTCAGGCTGTCATCTCTGTCTGGATGTGCTCTGAACTTCTCGATGGTCTGACAACTCAGCAACCGTGTGTTGGTGGCCTGGGCCCTGAGAGGGAAAGCCGAACCACTCAACTCCTGACTGTATCGTTCTTCACAGTACTCCAGACCCTGAGTAGCAGAAGAACAAGGTAGAGGGACAATGTAGCAATGTAGATTTGTCAGGAGTGATAATGAACTGGCTCTTTAAGAGAGATAACATATTGTTGTAATCTTATAAGCACTGCAAACCTCATAGAGGATCTTCCCTGAGGACTGACACTTCCGTTCACTGAAAGCCAGCTGAAGCAGGCGGAGACTGACCATATCTCCCTCACTGTGTGGGAGTAAAAGGAGGGAGGGGAAAGATGAGAACTTGGGAAAAAAAAAGGAGAAAGAAAGAAACCCACACACAAAAAAGATAAATCCGATTTAGTTACATGCAATACTTACAGATCCTGAGAAGACTGGACAGCCCAGAGGTAGCAGCAATTCCTGGGGTCATTTTCTGGCTCCTGAAAGGTGAAGGCATGCACAGGCACCCTGCCACCCTCCAACTGGGAGTGGTATCTAAACACAACCCATCAAAAAAAAATAAGATTTATCATTTTGTAATTAATAATAGCCTGTTTACTGTTGCAAATCTGTCTCCCACATTGTAACAATGCACTGTGGCCTAATTTCAAATGAAAGGACACATCATTGACACCTACACATATTCCTTGTACATCTCCACAACTTTTATAAAGCACAGATGTCAGAGAGAACAGAAGGACTCACTCTTTTTTTAGGGCCTTCATGTTCCAAAGCTGTAAAAATCCATCAGAAAATCCCACTGCCAGCTGGTTGGTTCTGGAGATGTACTGCAGAGCTGTGGCTGCAACTCCAGTGGGCCCATTCAGCTGGAGGCAAAGATGTCTGCCTTCTCTGCTACTGACTTCTCTAAGCCTTGGAATCTCTACTGGAGATTTGGTCACTACCTGCAGGTCTGCAAACAGAGGGTAAATATAAACACAGATGGGTTTAGAGTGAGAAACAATTCTAATCACAGGACAAACAGACATATTCACTAAATCCCCTCCACATGAAAGCTCCTCACCTGAAGCCTCTAGTTCGCTCTGGCTGCAGGACAGATCATCAAGACACAGGTCTACTAGCAGGACATGACCCAGATCAGTTATTACGGCAGCGATGCCAAAGAACCAGCGAAGACTTTGGTGAAGGTGCTGAGTAGAGGTGCTCGCTCCACCATAATTCACTAATGGCTCAATGGCTGTGATCTAGATCACACAAAATGAGAGAAATAAAGACAGAATATTTTCAAGTTTTGTTCCATTGGGTGGGTGGCTTCAGTTTAGAACTCTCTCTTTCAGTGAATAGCTGATTGGCAACTCACCCTGCCAGGTATAACCACAGCTTTGACCACCCGTGACAGTCCCAAGTCATATAGACAAAGCACACTGCCTTCGGCTTCCTCCAGGCCAACCAGCAAACCAGACCTACAAAAACAATAATTGAGTTTGATTGGAATTAATGACTCCATATTTATATTAGCTAGATGAAAAATCCTAATTCAAGGAGATGCAGACAGGTGTGGATAAAGAGAAAGATTCCATGCACTGACCGTTTGAGCCAGCTGAAGTCCCTGGCAGCAAGGACACTGGGAGGGTGTTCTCCTCCACTGCTGAAGCAGTATGCTGACAGCCGTTCACCTGTCACTGCATGGACAACCTCTAGATGGGGGCCACAGGCCAGCCAAGCCAGCCCGCCACGGCCTTCAAACAGACAAGGAAATGACTTGTTTTGGAGTTGTAACCTAACGGATCAACAAGCAGGGCTCACATCTCTTTAATTCATACAGCTGATGAACTGACAAGGAACCTGCTGCCACAAGTATGAGCTGTTACTAAAGTGGCACTTGCTAGACATGTTAGTCGTCCTCTATGACAACATTTGAATTCCATTCTCTTTTTTTACCATTATGAATTTAATCTTTCTTTTACTATTTGATTTATATCTCACACTTGAAATGTGTTCCTACCACTCTTGAACACACTGAGTTGCTCTCAAACTACAGGAGTTCAGTTAGTACCGTTCACTGAGCGAATGAATTCTATGAACTAGAACATGCGAAATTGAAAAAATGGCAAAAAAAGTATCCTAAATATCATGTTAAAGTCTATAGAAATATAATAACAGTTTTAATAGCTTTGCTGGCTCTGCCTTGTACAGGGTTTAAGAGAAAATAATCAAAAATGATAACATCCCAAACAGGTTGTTAGAAATGACTGAATTTGCTTATTTGCTCAAGAAGTAGGTGCAGGCAATAGTTTTCAACCTTTCAGTTCAGACAGATAGAAACAATACAGAGGATCAAATGTTAATTTTACAGAAAACATTACTCAGTTAAAATAATCTCACCAATAGTGAACCTCCCAAGAAGCACAGAGTCTAGAGTAATCTCATCCTCCCCCAGAGCCTCAACAGTCACTGCTGGGAAAGGCAGCAGACTGCTGGTGACTTGGGCTGTCAGGTCATGCATTGTTCACTGTAAACAAAAACACAACAACATGGGAGATATAAAAAGAAAATAGTCCATTTGTCAGCAGTTCCCTGCAGAATTATTCTTAAAACTCTAAAGCCAAAAATATATTTATTTGGATTACATAACTGCATCTGACATGCTCTTACAAACCAACACCAATAAGTCATAACGAAATGAAAACCTGTGAAATCAATGTAGTTTTTTTTTTGTATTCTTAAATACGTACAAATTTATCGCATGTGTAGCCCTCTGGTTAGCAAACATACTTCCCTCAAATTACCCCTTGAAGTACAAATAAAGTATTATTGAATTGAACATTGTTTATAAAAAAAACCCTCTTACTCAATAAATCCACTTCATGCTTTATCTGCTCAGCTGGGTTTCACTGTACAAAAGAGGCCTTTCTTTCAAAGCACAGCTGTCAGGAAACATGCTGTCAGCAAAGTGACAACTGGGGGTGCTCTCTAATCAATAACAACACATGCACTGCAAGGCATTTGCAGTGGTGGCTTCTGGTTAAGCGGATGAATGACAAAGTGATTGTCTACTTTACAGAGCAATAGAACCACTTTTACTTACAATTTGAATGATTTAATTATTATATTCAAAAAAGGACAAGATTGCAGTTTTTTGTTTTCCAAGTATATTTGGCTTTTTTGTTAGAAAAATCTTTTAATAATACTAAACATCTTCTAGAAACTTGAACATATATCAATTGTATTTTTTTTTGTTTTTTACATGAATTTATTTCACAATTATACAATATGCAAGGGTCAAACTTTAAATTTTATCATGAACATTTTAACATATCAACATCCCCAAGACTTGGTTCTGCTCTGCTAAATTAGCTTAAGCTACAAAAACCATGACCTGAAAACACTTAAACACCATTCATGCAACTATTCTGACCTGAATATGAAGTATTTGTTGTGAAAGGACCTATTTTTTACATCTACCCCCTTGGAGTCATCATTACTGTACGGTGCTCTTGTAAGATTAGATTATCTTCAGGACTGCAGGAACTCGATGTGAGTTGAAAATTGCTTGTCAATTTCAGTCAACAAAAAATCGGACACAATACCGCCCTCTACGCCCCAAGAGGTAAACACACAGTGGATTCAACTGAACTCCCGCGCAACGATCATGACAGTCTGCATCCACATGCCATGAGGTGGGGCGAATGCATACATTTTCTGAGAGCTAGAAGACCATCTCAATCTTAGACAGACATGTAAACAATCCCCGCATTATTAAAAAATAGCAGACAGAGGCAACACAAATTTCAAAACAACAAATTTCAAAACAGCAAATAAAAAGATTCAAGCTATCAATCTTTCTCCACCCCCAAATAGGCTGAGAATGAGAATCAGAGCTGGACAACCTAAAGCTTTAAAAAAAACAAACAAACAACAACAACAAGGCTTTTCTGTAACGAGGTCGTCCAACACATGATAAATTATTATGTTTATACATCACAAATGTTTTTGCGTCAATCAACTGTGGAGCTACATCGTTAGCATCTGCAAAGTGTCTTCGCTCCCCCAGCTGCAGTGGTTACTGGCTTAGCTAGCTTGACATTATGTAAACAAACAGCTGTACACTTCCTTAAAATGTATCATATAACACACTGCAATGTAGGACCCGGGACACAGTCATGATGCATTTTAAACGATTGTGTTGCTTAGAGGTGAGCAAGAGACGGAAGCTTCCTCACATACTTTCTTTGGCTAACAGTACATGACCAGGCTACTCCGTAATCTTGCAAGGTCACGCAGGATAAACTATGATTTGCCAAAGTTGGCCGCAGAATTAAGCATTTAATAGACCAAACCTGCTAACGTAGTTGTACAACGGTCACGCTACTATGATTAGATGATGAGATACGATAAGATTGATTTCACTTGATAGTTACTAAGAGGTGAGCTGATTTTTAGCAACAACTTATCAACCAACGTAGGTAAACTTTACCATTAAACAATCAACTATCAACTTTACGTTTCATTGCTCAAACAATTTAAAACTAGTTAAAAACAAAACCAGGGTGGCTAGCCTAATCTAAGTTGATATTAACAGTAGTTAATGTAACGTGACCATAAGCAAAGCAAGTATCCACGATTTTTTTTTCCAGAGACCCCCAATATCACTGGCAACACTTTGCCAGTAGCTATAAGTTAATGTTAACAACTGGTTAGTAGCAGTTAGCAGACTTACAGTTTAACCTGTTTGCTAGGTAAAGGAAAATCTGGGATATAGCTCCACGTTAGCGTTAATTAGCTACAAGAGAATTAACTGACTGGTGTCGACTGGCAAGCAAAATCAAACTGGTTTGTACGTAAGTAACTTCATGGTACAATTGAGATTGGTCAGCGACCAGTAACATTCCCACTATTGATCTGTTTGGGGATTTAGCCAGCATTAGCGAGCTAAGGGAGCTAGCCTTGTTAAGCTAGCTATGTAGAAACAACGCTGCAAAACGTGATGCAACGTGCCGCTAGCTGCTATCCCAGTTGACATAACGTTACCTGTCTGAGGATGTTGACGGCTTTGTCAGAGCCACGAATGTTGTGTTTTCCTTGACGTTTCTCTCGATTCTTGTTTTTCTCTGTCATAATCCGCTCCTTTTCAAAGTACAAGACATACTAAGAGCTCCGTAGACACTTCCGTTAACTACAAGCTTGAATGCTACCTTCAGACTTCAGGCTTCAGCAACGCATAGCGCCATTTCCACGGTTAGGTTGGAAAGTGAACCAAGTGCTTCTACTTCGTCGCGAGCTTTTTGGCAGAATAGATGCAGCCATGGTATACTGTCGCCCTCTTCAGGTTGGGTGAAATGTCTGTTGACGCTAAAAACTAAAATGATAATGTTGCCGAGAGATATTTTCAAGTTTAATTCACTTTTAATCGGTGTTAGCAGGTGGGTTTGCACATATTTCCATTAACACCATAGTCTTATGGTGATCTTCAGCTCCAGAATCTATAATGCCCTCTTTCATTTTCATTTCTGGTGACTTGTCCAGGGTGAACCCTGCCTCTGGCCTGAAATCCACTGGGATAGGCCAGCCTCCCCGCGATCCTTAATCAGGATAAGTGGAAGAAAATAGATGGAATAAAAGTGGACTACAGTATCAATATCATTCCACTATGTAGATGTGTAGCTGCGGCCTACTGTATCATTGTTTATTTTTTAACGCTTATTTAATGAGGAATGTTGCAATTCAAGGGAGTAAAAACAGCATAAATGTTTTTTAAAAAAGGCAAAGGACAGACTTAAGATTATAGTTCCTTCAATGTACTCGTTGAAAATGAGGCAGAACTTCATACATTCTACTTAAGACTCTGTTAGTAGTTTCAAGTTTGTTAGAGAATTGGCAAAGTGATACACTATTGTTACATAATTTGAAGCTAAACAACTGATTTTGACAACTAAACTTGGACCCAACATGAGGTAACAAGACTTTTGTTTTGACCGTGTCCTGCTTCATGAGAGCTTGGAGAAGGAATGAAACAGACATGTTCACCTTTTTCACAATTAACTTCACGATCAAAATAATGTTGAAATATTTGCTAAAAATGCTGAATATTGCAGACATAAGGACATCCACCTTCCTACAAAACATTCTTCTTTTAGACTGTGAGAAAGTGAATAGGACTAGATGTAGTAGGTGGAGAACATTCCTCCTTTTGTGCTTGATTTCCATGGCTGTAATTGTTTGACAAATATTTGCTATAAGTAGTACCATGATCTTGGATTAAAGACACCCTGGGGGAAATTTACATGTATTACATTGTTACTATAGTGTTTGGGTGTCTTGCCCCTTTCAAACACACACACACACACACACACACACACACACACACACACACACACACACCATCTGTAAATATGACACCCTATTTCAACATTTATCAACAAGACTACTTCATGAATATTAGACCTTTGAAAACGTGTTCCTGTTTTTGTTCTGCTCGGCAAGACAGCAATATTTCTTGCTCCATTTCTACCAGCTGTGAATTAAAAGCCAACTGCAGCCAGCTGTTAAGGTTGCTAGGCGACAGGAGCAGCTCTGAATGAGCAAGAGTAAGGGCGGAAGCAGCTTGTGACGCAAATGGGAAATCCTCCATAGACTAGGCCCCATTTCAACAGTGTGTTCAGTTGTTGCAGTCATCAAATGACACTTGAGTTAAGTTGTTGAAGAGCAGGCACATTAATCAGAGCTAAACCCACCACCATCCATTAGCTCCACATTCAAAGGTTTCCACAAGTCCTCGTCATTGGTTGTGGTTCTGCTCTGCAGGTCATGACCCTCGACTGCAGATACAATGAATTCTTACTCCTCCTCCTGTCGAGTCCTTTGCATTTCACCTGCTCTTTAGGGAATTGCTCAAAAATGTGGGGCGCAAGATTTTGCCCTCCAATGTTGGAAACCCTGAACCACACCGAGTACACAACCACTACGAATTTTGGCGAGAGGGCCTCAAATTCTACAGTCTGCTTGTGCAGAAATAAATGGTGGGGAAATGATGCTGCCGTCAACATTTCAGCGTGTAACCTCTGTACAATCTACATGTAATCCCTCTATCTCAGGTCATGTCAGATTTGGATGTTTAGTTGGTTGGATTTGCAGATTCTTTGCTTGCAACTAACTTGCAAATTGTCACGGGTCAGAAACACATTTCCATTCCAACTTCACAGTTACATGAAGCAAAAGAAAAAGAATCAAATTTTATGCAACGCACTAATTAAGGTCAATGAGATAAGTGGCAAAATTGATCTGTATTTTTGTAACAACTAAGAAACCATCTTCTGTATCATTAAGTCCACTTTGATGAAATGGCCCGTTGTCAATTTTATATCAGTCAGTTGCAGAAGAACGACATCATCACCTGCATAATTGGTGTTTTGATCGCAGGCAGTCTGTAGTTTGATTGTTTCTTCTTGTATAAAAGCAGTTCAAACAGGTTGAGCTACACAACTGTTGATGGTTGCGTTTCAGACAAGATTCAAGTATGTTGCAGAGGACTCCAGACCCAACACTTTGAAACTGAGTGTTTCCATGTAATGACAGTCTTATTTTTGAGCCATCTTACTATTAATTGATGTTTCTTCTGCTCTTTTATCTACTACATACGATGTTAAATCATTCCTAGCTATTCACCCCCCCCCCCCTTCATTTAATGTCTTGTGTATTTTTTTTGGGTGGCCAGTATCGATTTACATCAAGACCACGCCACACAATTTCAATAGCTTGATCAGTTTCAATCAAATCTACATATTTATGGTATTCCTCCAAATTGATATCTTATTCTGGAGTTTTGGGCTTCATTCTAGAATTAAAAAAAAACTGCTGTTGCAATATAGTCACATTATATTTATCTAGGCATATTCCTTTTAAGATACACTCCCCATCCCTTTCTCGGCTATTGAGAGGTTGTTGATCATGATTCAGGTTCAATACACACAACCTTCCTTTAAATCAACCAATACAACGTGCAGTGTTTGTCTTCTCCCACTACCATGGTGTATGATTGCAACCCTCAGTCATGACCCAATCTTCATTGTCTCTGCTCTCTTTCAGCAAATGTGATTTAAGTGCTGACCCAAAGACCCTCAGACCCCTATCAACTGCTTGGGATTGTGAGAGGGGCACACTTGATTTATATTTCTTGTAAATCATCTAACTGTGAACACGATCACACAAATACCCCTTTTAAACCATTTATTATTAAACTGAATACGGACTCTTAAGTTTATCATGAAACATAAAGGATCAACAGACATCTTAGCTTAGTGTGTGCTTCGTTCTGAGCTTGCTTCGATAGAATCTTTATCACTTACAGTAACAAGGGAATAAACAAAGAAGCAATTCTGAGTCACTTCACTCTCACCGGACAGAACCAACAGAGCCAATTTAAGCTCAGAGCCATCTAGTGGTTCTACTGTTCAGCTAATTCATAAACTAGGGAGCTGTGTTGTTAAAAAAAATAAAATAAAAAAAGATTTTAATTAGCAAGTTTCCATCCCATTATATGAGAGCCACTCCAGTAGGAAAAGTGTTTACAAAAAAATACTAAAAAGACCAGTTCGATTGTATTATTTGAGAAGAAATCTGGCAACATAGAGTTCTGCATTTATGAGCTGAAGAAGGTGAGTGACAAACATTATTACTGCTTGCGCATTTAAAAAACACATTTTGAAGGGATTTTACACCGTGAATTGAGGATTTATGAGTCTCTTAGTCCAGTTGACGTTTCTCAGTTGTCCAACTGCTGGAATGTAGAAAGCTTTGTTTTCTGATGCTGCGACTCTCTCCTCATTTGTCGTTCAATCATCAAGTCAAACTCCTGTCTTTCTCTAAGAGGACAAAAGACATGGAATGAAAACTATCACTGATCACATTTGTGTAAATTTCTTTCTTTATAGTCCAACTTATTATCCCACCTGTTACTTATACATCGTCCCTTTAGGTACTTTTCTTCAGCCTTTTTCACTGAGACATTGTCCACCCCAGCAATAGCACAGATGATGGCCTGGATAGAAAGACAATTACCATAAAATCCCATGTCACAAAATGAATATATACCATAGTCCATGATGACAGCTGGTAAATTCTTTAGCTAACCTCAGGAAGAAGTACATCCAGAACAAAGGGGACACGCTCGATGAATTTCCCTCCAGCTGAGCAAGGACTAGTGGCAACAGCCGTTGCATAAAGGTCACTTAGGTAACAGTAAACTTCATCCAACTGTTGGTCATCTTCCAGGTATATGTTCACCACCCGTCTCCGGTCACCAGTCTGAAAGGAACGAAGCCATCTGGACTGCTCTTGCCCTCGGATCACAGCCTGTAAGGAGAGAGAACAAGATGGGAGAATGAAATCTCACCAGTTAAGGGTGCTTTACACTGATTCTTTTTTAGTCCCCCTCCATTTGAAATTCACTATTCAGTAGGGGAAGTGAGAACACTTCTCTTTGTTCATCTTAAATCTCAGCATTACATCATGATGCCACAATCAATTAAGAGTGCAATTCTGGGCCAGTATGCAACTTTTACAGGTGTGTTGTAACAGCTAGAAATGCTGAAATCACAGTGTTTATTTCCAGATCTGTTGTCTGCTGTCTTAGTTCCTGTGGAAATGTAAAAGGCCCTTCGGTTCCCCTGGCACACAGCCTCAGATACACCACAGCCAAGTCTGTAGCATTTTGATTTTCAATTCTCATCATTTTACTTAATAGCAGACCAGACATGGGGCACAAAGCGTTGCTGCCTCCCACTAGATAAAGACTGCAACACATTTGGTCTTTAGAAACAAAAACAAAAAAAGTACATAGATGTTAGCAGATAACACAGGAGAAAGCTTTGCCTGTGTCTCTAATTTAGGATCAGCACCACGGATCTACAGTGAGATGGGTGTAAAAAAATATTAGGTCATCCATGAGTTGACTTCAAAGGCTCGTACCAGAAGTCGTCCTTCTGCCATGCGCTGCTTGACGATGAAGTGTACAAGCTTTTCATTAGCTCGGTTGTGGGCGGCATGAGTCCGGTCTGGCAGAAGCCTCTTTGAACTCCTGATGACCCCCTCCTGCTGTTCACTTAAGCTGTCCTCCATAACATCATCACATTGGTCCTCCATCATTGAATCATCAGCGATGGTTAGTCTCTCAGATGGTGCCTGTGGGTACTTTTTCCTCACTGGATAGCCTGAGAAGTTACAGACCATTAGCACAGAGCACTGCCAGGACCAGAGCTGCAGGAAGGAACAAAATCTAACTTACTCATGTCGTGAGCAAAGTACTCGATGAAGGAGCCAGAAAATGAGCCACAAGCTATGAAGAGAAAATATAATAAATGACGCCAGTAATGCAGTGGTAGGAAATTATTATGTGTTGTGTGACATTTAACAATTACCTTACCAACAACCCTTACCGATGCGTATACTGTAGTCCTTTATCAGGTCCAAGGACCACTCTATTGCTGCTTCATACATCTCTTTGGCTTTACACTGAGACAAAACAATATGGCAGAAAGGTCAAACCCACCACTGGTGTAAAGACAACAACAACAACAACAAATACATCTGTAAAGTCTATGATTCAATTAGAAGCAGTTCTTACCACCAGCTCATGTGCTCCTTCACATTCAAAATGCTTCAGGGTTTTCAGAGCCACAGTAAACCTCAAAGAAGAAAGATCAAAATAAAAACCAAAGCCCTGATGAATGAAAGGCTACCAGCAAACATCTTAAGTCTGTTTAAATATCTCTAGTTCGTGCAGTTAGCTTTAATTGCATTACTACCAGCAAATATCTTAATAATTGTTTAAATATCTCTATTTTGTGCATTTAGCTTTAATTACATTAAGCCAAAAAATACTTGAACAACCACATCCATTTTTGCAGGATTCCTACAGGACTCTCAGTTCCAGTACTTTTGAGGGGGCCTGGGGCCTGTACTACGAAGCCAGATTTTGAGGTTAGTGACATAACTTCAGGTTTATTCTTGTCATAGATGTGGTTCACATTTTAATGGGTTATGTTGATGCGGTAGCAAAAATTGCAGACCTTAAGTGTTCCAGAACGGATTATATTGAAGATTACAGATTAAACAAAAAAACAAAACAAAAACAAACAAACCCAAAAAACAACAACCCACCTACTAACCAATCAATGCTCTCTGAAATTACATCGTCAGGCCTGGAAGACTACGTGGATTGTGGTGCACAGATAGTGCCACACCCTCCAATATGTCTGTTCTCTTGTTCTATAAAGCAATTTTGTTTTTGTAAATAGTTTGTATAATGATTCAGACCGATTAAAGCCCTTGAACTGTATTTTATTGGACTTCATTCATTAAATGTTATTATGCATAAAAATATTTGTGCACACAAGTTGTTGTTTTTTTTTTTTCAAACCCTAAATTTAGTCGTACCTACAGGAAGAGAAGCCTGATGGCGATTAATAACTCCTTGCTACTGAAATGTATTTTGTACCTCTTGTAAGTGGCAATCATCCAGACTTGCAAAGACTTAAATGTTGCAGCTTCAAGCGAGGATGCTAACACTTTGCTTGTTTGCTGCGGTTTCATGTAGTAGGGGAGCATGCAGAAAGCAGAAGGATGGAGAAAGCTGACTGAAATAATTGTCTTCTGGCATGTTTATACCTGCAGTGTGGTTCTGGTAAACTAGAGTAAATTTGGGTTTTTCAAGCCAGATAAGATAAAGATACCTGGGATATGTTCCTTTGTAGTATCGGACACAGGTGTCCACATAGGTTCAATGCTTTTTGAAACCAGTATATCACAAGCA
This sequence comes from Aulostomus chinensis, assembly GCF_037954235.1. Lineage (NCBI taxonomy): Eukaryota > Metazoa > Chordata > Actinopteri > Syngnathiformes > Aulostomidae > Aulostomus > Aulostomus chinensis. The sequence continues at coordinate 25,498,942 of NC_141321.1, forward strand.
GTGAGAGGATAATAAAAATATATTCCTACCCCTTTTTTCTGTGAATTGTTTGGTGGTCAATGAATATGACACTGGCTTTTTTCATCTTACGATACACACTTTTTACCTGCAGAGAAAAAAAAAAGGATTTCAAACATCAGGCTTTCAGGTAAAATAATGACAAGGTCCATAATGACCATTTATTTCACTTGATTTGTCAGCATATGCAACAATTGTAGGAGGAAATGTGAGCAATAAATGACCCACACAGGTTTTAGGACTCACCAATGCAGGCCAGAAGGGAAAATTTCTAAATTTGCACCACACAAACACTCCCTCTCTAATGGATGGGGGCTCTGAAAGACAACAGATTGTTTACAGTACACACAATGACCACACAATCAAGTCCATTTATAGTCCTTGTAGAGGTTATTTGCATTTAGACACAACTCTTTCTCACGTTTTTCTGCCTGCATCAAGAAAGATGGCAATTCCTCTTCTTCGCAACTTTCCTCATCTTCCACGAAGGACAAGCATGGCAGCTGCACTTCATGATGACTTAGCTCTATAGAGGTATCTGAGGATGTCAAAACCTCCTCTGGGGATTGAGAGATGAGAGCAATAACGTGGAATTAGAACACTAAATTTTGCTCACCTGGAGGATGTTAACATTAGAGATGTTCCACAAGATACAGAGCATTACAAATTTACAGCTTATTCTCAAATTTCCTGACTGTGTACAAGAGGAAGTAGACCTCAGAATGAATTACCTGACTCAAACCTTGGCCTGGAACGCTGAGAAGACCGAGTAGAGGTGGAATCCCTCCGTAAATCCCCCTTCTCTGTTTTCTGCTTCCTGACATACCGGCGCTTGGTTTGAGAGGAACTGGTTTTATTGCAGGTTTGGGTTTGCTTCTTTGGCACTGTTTTTCTACCTTTATTAAGCTGGCTAGAATGATCCCTCATTAGTTTTCTCTGAGAGTTTGACTTGCAGCCTGGCGAAACTATCGCTGATGCCTGTGGGAGAACAGAGGAGTTAAAGAATATCACAGACACTAATTGCTGAAAAACATTTGGGCTCAAAAATGTGCTCAAAACACCTTTGCATTAGTCATGACGTCAGGGTAGTCAAGCTTTGTGCGTTTTACTTTCGTTGTATGTGTAGAGATGTTTGGCAGTTGGTGTCTGGATGACCTCCGCACTGGTGTGGAAGTCTGGAAAGTGTCTTGTGTTTGTCCTTTTCGTCTCTTGCGTGTTTTGGGATTTCTTGGTGAGGAACAGTTGATAGACTGGCTGTCATTGTAAAGATCACTGGCTGGCAGAGTACTTAGTTCCTCTGAGATTGGAGATGAAACATTGTCCGAGATACCGTTGTCAATCTCAGCCTGTTGGTGCATTTTTCTTTTTCTGCATTTTCGAGTTCCACCTGAAAGATTTTCATGAAGTTATCAGAGGTGTTAATCACATTACAAACAGTCCTGATTCTTTTTCTGTTATTTCCTATTATTACTTCAAACATGCCTCTAGATAAAACTTTCAGAATCCAGATAATCTTGTCTGTAATACATCTATGATGATCTGATTCTGGAATGGATTTACATAACAGTTTACCTTTCATTGTTGTAAGGCTTGGCATGGTCCTCACGCTGGAAAGGTTTCTCTGGACTTCATGAGATCAGATGTCTACTCTCATCAAGACTTTTTACCAGTGGGACTTTAGTCCAGGATGGACCGACAGTTAGATGTTAGACTGCTGTGAGATGAGGAAGAGATAGCAGGTACTTCCATTTTTGACTGATGTGACAAGATTATAAATCCATTATTTTTTCTGCCTGAGACTTGATTTTCTCAACAACTGCTCATCTGATCAACATCAAACTATCTGCAATTGCTGGAAAATGCAGGAAATGCAATGCCAAGTTCAAATGTTATGGGGTGTAAGGCCCTCAGACTTTTTTTTATTCTATCCTAACTAAAGATAGCTGTGCCAACTGGGAAAGATGAGAGGTGCAATGGAGCACCAGCAGGGCGCCAGCTGACCACCTACTGTCTTCAGGTCCCTGCCTGAAGTGGCATCCTGAAACATCTCAGGATTCTGCCTGAGAATGAAGTAACACTGAGATGCTAGCTTCTGGATGGATATCACATAACATCAATAACGCTTTAGTTTTTACTGTTTCTGAAACCCACGTCAGGGATTAGACAGACGGGGTTTGTGAAATCAGAGGCCTCTTTAACATCGAGCACAGCACTACTCCTTTAAAACAAACTTTACTATTTGCTCATTTCATGCATCAAACAGTTTCATGAGAACACCGAAGAGCCAACGTTGACTACCTTGTCAAAACAAACACAAAATTTAATTTGCTAACATGTAGTGAACGCCGCCGCAAACGAGCTCATCTGCTTAGCCAGAGCAACCTTACTGCAAGAGAACAAGGCCCGACATTGCAGCAAATTATTTAGTTATCAAAGTAATGCCAAACATGGACGGAAGGCATTCGTACTCACCATCCACCGCATAAGAGTCACACCTAAAAATTTGAAATTTAAGCGTAAACAAGTTGTGGGTTTTTAGTCGCCAAGTAACTGGGGGCGCAATGACGTTACATTGGTGTGACTTCATTTGCAAGCTAACATTAATTAAAAAAAACAACAACTACTACTCAGTACAATTAAACACATTATTTACTGTACGATATCATCTGAAAATAAGAAAATGTTAACATGTTTGTACTGTTCTTCTCTAGTATTGTGAAATTACACTACCAAAAACGGTAATTATGGAGACAATTAGCTTACCTTTACTGAGCTTGTTAGCTTCCGGCTCCAGTCATCGTCTAGCCTCCTTACATTCACTAAAATACTAAATAAACTTAATACAAATGCTCAAATCTCTTGAGAGGTGCCGTAAAACACTCACTATAAAGTCAACAACTCGTACTTGTCATCTGACAACAGCTCTGCTACTTCTTTGGTCGCCGGGCGTACGTAAACCAGCCTGATTGATATATACCGCCCCGAGTGGTTAGGAGTGTGAAGCTGCAAATAAATACACTAGCCGATATTACTTTGGTGATGAAATAAAGATACACATAAAACTGCGAGAAATTCATTTGAATTTTTGAAGATTTTAAATGTCCCTTTAGGGCCCTAAAAACAAATCAGAGGCGAGTATTGAATTGCTAATGATTTATAGACACATTCAACCAATGACAAGTGGTTACAGATGGTCCATTGTTGACAACAGTGGCTTGGAATCTCCTTTGGACCTGCTGAAGGACTGATGAAAAGTTCAGGGCACTCGTGATTGAAGGTTGCACAGTTCCTTCATTTCTATGTTGGACTGAATATCTCTTTCCCATATGTGGCTTATATTCTTTTTTTTCCCCTTCAACATTCTCTTCTTCTTTTGGCCTTCACCATTAGAGAGCCTGTACATCTGAGACCAAACTTCCACTTGTTGATTTTGTCATGACTGAAAATACAATACAAATTTTAGTAGACAGAAGTGGTGCTATGCTGTTTATATTAAATTGCAAAGAGTCACCCTAGGAACCTCTGGTTTAGGAACTGTCAGAATATCCTAAAATGTCCCTGCCCAATATTACCACCCCCAACTGTATGTACGTGTTAAAGCTTCTTCTGGTGTTTATTCTAATTCTCCCTCCAATTTCTATATATTTTATTGGACTACACAATATTCTACTTTATTAAAAGATGTATTTTCTATCAAATGTAGTATAGATGTAGGTCTAGAAGCATTCGTTCAGGGAAACATCTCAGTTTTGTATCTACATTTTCAATGTACTTAAAATGAAATAGCCAAGCAATAAGGCTTTTTAACTTCCTGTGACATTTCCATATCCCATTTCATCAGATTCTTCTTCTTCAATTTTGCAAAATGCAAGAACCAAAGGGTTGAATCTGAAAAACGTCATCACTACAAAACAAAAACTATTAAAGGCAGTAAAACAATAAGCTTATCACATCAGCAGAGGGCAGTGTAGAGCCACCACAAAGCGACGGTCACTAAAACCATTTGTTTGACTCTATGCAGGTGTAGTGAGACATCTCCGCCTAAAGCTCCGGCCAAAGATGTTGATGCAGGAAATTTCCCGAGGACATGCCGTAGATCAATGCAGGCCACAAACAAATATGAGCCTCCGTTTAAAAATAAGTCAAGTGAAATTCTATTGCAGATGCATAATATTAGTGGCACGTCATCGTGACAGCAGATAGCCATTTTCAAAATATATCTGCATTGGTTTTTATGGCCTATATCTAAATTAGCCCAGTTTTGTTCTGGACTTTTTTTCCTCATCATCAGCAATCAAGAAACAACAATAAATACACGACTGATTGTCTTTTCCAAATGTTTTAGAGCTGAAGAAAATGTTACTTTTTCAAAATCACGTGGTTTACACGTATTCTACAATTTGTATAAAATCCGAATATGTAAACATGATTTATACTGATAATATCAGCATCATACATATCACTGTAGGGTAAAATATTGATACATCTGATATGACCATAGAAACCCAACGAAGCAAGCAAACACAAAAAACAAACAAACAAGTAAACAAAAAAAAACCCCTACAAAATATAATGTTATCACAACATATGTTATGGATCTATAAAATATATCTAATCTCGTTTTTGTAAATAAAAAAAAATCATGTCTGTATTTATAGAACTTTCCCACAGAAAAATCTAGATGATCAGATAAACAACAGCCTACTTTTGATTTTAGCGCACTGATCTCTGTTCGTGGCATCGAGTTAAACATACAGAATATCAGGGTGTCATCCCGGTCATAACTTCGTAAAAGCTAACTTCCAACTATAAAGTTGAGTTTTTCACCGGCAAGCAGGCAGCTGTGTACCTGCTTCATCATCTGGATGTGTATTGGTCGGTGGGTGATGAGGGGCAGGGAGGCCCCACCCTCATCCAGATGTGCGCCTCTCTGCTGTCTCCTCGGTGCAGTGAGAGCAGCACTGCTGGCTTCAGCAGAGTGCGGAGCTCGGGAGAGTCAACAGGAGGGTCGGGACAGTCACATCTTAAGTATAAACAACGAGGAACTGAACAGGGCTCCGTACCTGACACATGACTCCATCTACGAGTCGTGACTCCGTCGTTAACCCATGTGACTTGGGCCGTGCGTCGGAATCTGCTCCGGGGCGGATTTGATTTACCTGGCCAGCCTGAGAGCTGATGGAGGGGCGGGACTGATGCGCGTCCGGAGCGCTGTTGAGCCTGTAGAGGAGATTCTGCTGACTGGGAGCGGTCTGCTTTATTGAACGACCTGTATGAAGGAACAGTCTGCTTTACTGAAGTGATTTGAGGGCTTTTTCTTGAAGCAGCTACCTGGAAAAACAATTAGGATTTTTTTTTCTCATCTTGGCGACAAAATGGGAATGTAACCCCCATGCGTTAGGAAGTGGCGTGAGGTCGCCTCCAGATTGAGAAGCGCAAACTGCAGGGGCGTGTAGTTAATTGAAATCGATCCTATGGTCTCTTTTTGAATGTGAAACAGCAGCAGCAGAGATTCTCCTCTCCTCCTCCTCCTCCTCCTCCTCCCCCCCTCCCCCCATCCGCGCACCTCCAACATGACTTCACTGTCGGGGACTAAGGAGAGGTCTGTGACCAGCCGGGGCAGAAAATATGGGGTAAGTCACTCCTCAGTCACCTCTCAGCTTCATTGAAAAACAACTACAAAAAAAAAAATAAAACAACCCACAAGAACAACAACAACAAACTGTCCATTTAATGATAAATGCAATTCAGCTCAGCTTCTTCAGGCTGATGTAAGCATGGAGCAGCTCCAGTGGATCTTATGGGAAGTGTATTTGTGTCATGTTGTTGATGGCTTTGTGAAGATCACATTTTTTGCACATTATGTTGTCACAGCAGGGGTTTGTGTTTCCACCGGCACAGCTCCCAGTTCTTTTAATTATCACTGACTGAGAACCAAAGAGCTAAACCAGTTATTATACTGACACCTGTGTCACTGCTTACCACCTACAAACTTAATAGTGATAATTTATTACACATGGTTGCTTGATATTCCACCCAACCTCTTCACTTAGAGATGAGCCCCATTTATCAGCCTCCTCCTCCTCCTCCTCCTCCTCTCTGCTGCCTTATTATAGCCCTTGTGAGGGATTCCAGGAGCTATAGTGCCCAACCTCTCCAGCTACCACCACATCAATGGGTTGACTGGATTTATTCAGCTGCAAAAGATCTAATTTTCAAGTGGTTGTGGCTCATTTGATGTTCTCATGTTGCTGTCTGAGTAGAGGAATAATTACACAGGTCAACACACAGAATCAGGCTTGATCATGTGTCCATGGTAATGGGAGAATCTGCCATGTTAACTGTTTTGACTTTGGCTCTAGTGACTATTAAACATATATGCTTAAAATTCTACCATATAAAGTTTATAATGTCTGGCTAAATGCTAAGGATATTATTATCGACACTAAAGAACCTGCCTAGGGATATTCAGCTTTTAAAAGGGTGTCATTTGTTGGTAAAGGTCTATGCATTTCTTTTGTCTGACAGCAAGACTAAATTTAGAGCTAAAAATGTCATAGATTGGGTGAAATTTTGCTTAGGAACATTTCATGAATGAGGCTGAGAGTTATTATTTACAGGCCATGTGTTTCCACTTATTATCAAATGGTTCTCATTCCCAGTGCAACCTGTTGTGCATCAGGAATTAACAATGCAACATATTATAATAAAGGCATGACACAAAATTAGTTGAGCACAATCAAACAAATACAACTGATAATATTAACGATGTTCCAGTGAGCCAACATGAGCAACAGCAGGGTTCTGCTGTATGTTATCAATACACTTGTGCCATGTTGAACATTAAAAAGCAGATTAAGGATATTGGCTTGATTATCAAGCTTTCCTCTTTTGTAATTTTCTTGCAGATGCCTGATACTTCACCCACCAAATCTGCCCCATTTTACTCGGACACATGGTACCGGAAGGCTTATGAGGAAACCACCCGGTCTAGTAATCGCCCTGCACCGGAGGGTGCAGGCTCCATGCCAAGCTCCACAGGCACACCATCCCCTGGCTCAGGAATCTCCTCACCAGGGTCCCTTTCTGGATCACCAGGGACCATCTCCCCAGGGATTGGAACTGGTTCCCCGGGCTCTCTTGGTGGCTCCCCAGGTTTTGGGACTGGATCCCCAGCTTCAGGCAGTGGAAGTTCTCCTGGTAGTGAAAGAGGGATATGGTGTGAGAACTGCAACGCGAGGCTGGCGGAGCTGAAACGACAAGCGTTAAAATTGCTCATCCCTGGACCTTACTCCAGCAAAGTAAGATGCTGTAATTCACCCTCAGTCTAATTGTGTGTGTGTGTGTGTGTGTGTGTGTGTGTGTGTGTGTGTGTGTGTGTGTGTGTGTGTGTGTGTGATGCATTGTGTCAGTAATTCTGTGTGCTGTGTTTTCTGTCATGTGGTGGCGAGTTGTTCATTCACAAAAAGCCTCCTAAAATAAGTTGTGTCTTCATTAACTGTGACATTTTGTGCAGTGACACTTATTAAGTTGGTTAGCCATGAAAGATTGGCCCTCTAATCATTCCCTTGCTTATGATGTTGCCATGTCATTGGGGTTATTGTGCTCATAAATCATAAGGATGCATTTATCTGTCCAGCCTTCATTTGACCAGCTGTGAACAAGAGCAGAGACTAAACAGCCTTTGGGATTAGGCTTCATTCTCAGATTATGACACTTGAAGCTGTTCATCAATAACTGACCAGATGACAAATCAAAATGGGGTATTTGTCTTGCAGTTAACCATTTTTTCCAGCTCATTTCACCAAAATCAATTACTTCAGTTCTTTTCTCCTCAAGTGGGAATTAAAATGATCAAACCCTGAGAGAATTGGAGTCGATATTAATCCATATGATCCGGCTTCAGTTGTTTTTTTGTGTGTGTGATTGATCCATGAAAATCATTTTAATTTCATTAGTACAGTAATTCTCAGCAGCTACATCAGGATTTTTCTGATGTGATTTATCAACATCAATGTCGATCACTGTGGTATGTAGCTAATTTCTTATTTTTTCCCGTTCTACACTCTTAGGTGTTTTCTGGTTCTTGGAAATGCGAATAATGTGAATAGAATGCATGAAAAAACAGTCAAAGCCCTCTTGGCAGGGCTTTGACTGCATAATTTCTAAACATGTTGCCTGTGGGTTTATGTTCGTCTGCTGCAGCTGACTGGATTTTACTTATAAATACAGCAGGGTTACACATCAGGCTCAGAGTTAATTGGTTACAAATAGGCATGCATCGTGCATCATGAGGCCAGTAACGTGTATCTAGACAGACAGTCACAAAAATGTAGGACAGATTCAGTCGTGGGTAGACCATAATTAAAATATTTGGTTTTTTTTGTGAGGCAGTAGAATCAGCTCTGGCACATTTAAGGTTAACTAATTTATCTCATGGCTCAATGATTTGGATTTTATTAGGGAGAAAATAGAGTTTTTAAAGTCTTCATTTTCTGTTTGCTTAACAGATTGACACTCAGAATTATGAATGAAAAGGCAGACTGACAGTGGGAAATTCAGTGGGTCTATACCAAGTGTGTATGGTGCAGTGATATGAAGGGCAAACGTCTGTGCTTCAGAGTTATATTGTGTTTGTTCCAGTGACATTTTCCTCTTCAACCTTTGAGTCCTATGTACCTGACTGATGGATCTGCCGAGTTTCTTCCATTCTTTGTTTTTTGTGGGGGCGTTGTTTCCTGATATAGGACCCCAACTAACACATGCCACTACCTCTTGAGAAGGAATAAACAAAGTCCAGGAATGTCATCTTTGAATTACTTCTGTGTTTGGAAAACTAAGCAGAAATATAGCCTAACTGACGGAGAAGCTCTGCCTTGCCAAACCTTTTGTTTTCCCAAAAGCAAAATTGCAATAATTGGTCGAGTATCATGTATGAAGCACCGTTGCATGTGTGACACGGACACATCTTTTGCCCACCTGCAAGTAATATAGTTCCATATTTTTCTTTGCTTAAAACAGTCATTGTCTCTTTATTCAGGAATAAATCAGTTGAGTCGGGTCATTTTAGCCAGCTAGATTTTCCTGCCTGTTTTTTTTTTCTCACTGCTTTCGCCCCAGACTTCTTACAAGAGTGGACTGACCTATGCAGGTGTTCCGTGTCAGGTAAAAGCTGATGTGAAGCAATGTGACCTGATAATCCTCGTCCTTCACAAAATGTGCCGCTGCAGCAGTTCAGTGTTCTGTGTGTGTGTGTGTGTGTGTGTGTGTGTGTGTGTGTGTGTGTGTGTGTGTGTGTGCGTGTGCACACTCCTCCTGTTGTGCTGTCAGTATGACACCTCATGTTATTCCCACAGGACACTTAGACATATGGGACCCCTCACAGTCAGAGTACCATATCCCCCACCAGCAAAACACACACCTGTGAACTGTGTGTATATCTTGGATTCGGATACATGGTAGTCAATCATGCTTGACCCATACACATTAAAACACACACACACACACACACACACACACACACACACACACACACACACACAAAATCTCAAGTAGGGTTGTTAATAATATGTTAATGATGACCTTCACTGGTCTTGCTATTGAATATTTGCTTTTAGAATGTCTGGTGTGTGCGTGTGCGTGCGCGCTCATTTGTGCTAGTAGGGTCATTTAGCATGTATGTGGCGGTTTGTTAGTATTCTGTGAACAAACATGCACATTTGTATTTCTATAGTTGCACCCTTGTGAGGACCCTCACTGACATCCTGTACATTCCTTAACAGTTACACTAACCTTGATAATCAAAACTGAAAGGCCAACCCCAGAACTTAAACTGTAAATTGAACTTGAACTTAAACCTATTGAGCTCAGTTCTCATCTTAACCATGAAAAGTGAATGTTGTAGAAGAAAGTTTGAGAGTGACAGTTAGATGTCAAGATTTGTGATTTTCTGAAAGTTGATTTAGTCTCTTGTTCCTTTAATCAAATGAACTGATATGTTGTGCTACACTTCATTCATTCAGTCATATATTAGTTGACTGCCCCCCTTTGGCTTTAAGAGGGCATGACAGTTTACTCATGAAAAGAAGAAGGTAAGTTGAAGATAGACATTGGTTGAGACTTAAAGAAAACACATTTATATCGTATAGGTTTTCTCATATGTTATCTAAATATTTTCATGAAATTAAACTGAAAAATGCTTTTACATGAATCTTTGCCTTCTTTATTAGAGCTGCCACTCATTCAGCTGAATGAGGAATGGAGCACTCTGTTGAGGGATTAGAATCAGCAGAGTAGGTTTTCACATTCAGACACATGTAAAAATGCACACACTGGTAACTGCGGAACTCAGAGCACATCTGGCTACACAGCTGTACTCAATAAAGGCTTCTGTCCATGCTCTACTGGAGTGTATATCTGCGTGTTTGTCTGTGTAAGTGTATTCATCCCTTATATCCACACCCAAATCATAAATGGACGGCGGCTGATCTGCTTTTGGTTGGTCCAGTTCAGCTCAGAAAAGTGGGTCACTCTCATTTTGTGAGTGTGTGTGTGTGTGTGTGTGTGTGTGTGTGTGTGTCTGTTTCAGATCAGCTGAAAGTCAAAACCATCCGTGTTTATAAAGTGAAACATATACAGTTCCGCTTCAGACATAAAACTAGAACCATAATAGGGCATGTTTGAGAGCCTATTCCCTTCCTCTTACTTGCAACTGTAAGATTTATTTGAGATGAGCATCAGCAGTCCTTTTTTGTTTTCATTTTGGTATGAAATACGGTGGAATGACTTGGAAAGATATATTGTACATATACTCCAAATGTTTGTATTTGCAGACCCATCAATGTGTTTTCCATGATGAGATTGAACAGATTAAACTGTGTCAACCATTTCTATACTTGGACACTTGTTTGGTAACTAGTTTGGGTACTTTTACAGATACGGTGTGATAACAACACCAGCGTGAAAATTTGAATTCTGCAGATAGGCTGAGCTTATGTTTATGCTCCTGTGGTCATTATATCTTTGTGTTGTCAGTCTCATTACTTTGAGCACAACATCTCAGTAGTGCATCGAGGGAATTTCTTTAAATTTGCAAACAATGATCACTTGGGCACTCTTGGATCACAATTTGGTGCCCACAAGGTGACTGACTGCTACAAAAACAATTTTGGCTATAACTCAAGCAAACACACTCCATTTATTATTACAAAAATGCTTAAAAATGTCTCATAGTAAGTTATGAAACAATGCTCCTGGAACAATTAATTTTATGGAGTTTTTTTTTTTTAATCAGATGCAGCTTTTATTTATTTTTTAATGTAAGCACATGATACTTTAAATGAATTATACAAAATTAATATCCTGAGAGCTTTGGAGTGTTGGTCAGGCACAAACAAATGGCTGCTATGTCTTTGAGGGACGTATGGACTTCTCTGACATTTTAAAGCTTTTTAAATCCATTGGGTTATGAATGATGATAATAACTGATGATGAAACCATATTAATCACAGTCAAACATATTTACCTCTGTTAGTGTACAACACTGCAGCATTGGATGGCACAGTGGGATAAAGCATCTACAATAAAAATCCGTTCTCAGGAAAATCGTTCTGTGTTCAAGGATTAAAAAATAACGAACACTTTGTAAAACATCTGCATGATTTCAATTAGATGAAGAATGATTCTTGAAATTATTATCCCCTCACATTTCCAGCCAAATCCTTTTACTAATGAACCAATGAGAAAGCCCCAGATTAGAAAATGATTAGTCCCTCTAACCCTCAGGTCAACAGAAAAGAGGTTAAGAGCTTATCCGCTGTTGTAGATGGCTTTTCGATCCTCAATAACGTGGGTTTACACCACTTGGAGGTATGATAGAATTGACTAATCCCAATAATTTACACCCAAAAGCGTTAATTTGTCTGTAATTATTCTATTTATCAGATCAAATGCAAACTAAGGTGGTGTATTATTGCTCAGCAATCTGTCCTCAAATTGATGTGTTTTTCCACGCAGGTAGCTAGCTGTCCTGTTATGTCCAAATCCCATAAGACTACAGAAGCAGGCCTCCGGTAACCACGGCAGCTGGTGTTGCCACGGCAGCGACATGTGACAGATGTGAGCCGCATACATATCTCCGTCTGCATTAATGGGCTCCTCATAGCTGTGTGAGAGTTGGTGAGAGACAGAGAGAGGGTGAAAATATAGCAAGTATACATGAATAATAGAGCTTGTTACTGTGCGTGGGTGCGCGTGCGTGTACGTGCGTGCGTGCGTGTGTGTGTATATGTGTGAATGAGAGTGAGAGCGAGTGATCATGCCCTCCTGATGCCTCTCAGGTGTGAAAGACATTACCATATAAAGAGGTGGCTTCATCAATAACAGCAAGAAGGTGCAGATGGACGTGTGTGTGTGTGTGTGTGTTTGTGTGTGTGTGTTTGTGTATGTGTGTAGATGTAAGGTAGATTGAAGAGCTTTTCATTGTGTTTATGTCAGTTTGACACTCCCAAATAGTCACACACAAACCTTCCATCTTAGGATCACAATTACTTATTTTAACATTTCTAAAAAAAATAAAAAAATAAATTAAAAAATCTGTTTATTAATTGAGATGGTGATTTTATTACTTTATTGGAATTCATTAGAAATTTCCCTGAAATGTAAAAAGGACAAAAATGTGGATATTATATTGGAGATACAAGTGACCAGAAAAAAATTCAAAAATGCAAAATACAAAACTTCTGGACAATTTAATGTAATATCTTGAGAGGGGAAGGTAGCATAATTATCGGTGACAAACATGAAGGGTCGCAGCTAGAAAGAGGTACTGCCATGATTTAGCACGCTACAATGTCCAGACATGACGAAGCGATACAGGACAACAATCTGAATGAGGCCAAAGTGCCTTGATGAGACGGGTCAGGAGATCAGAACCTCTCCTGTAAGCTTCTCTGAGTTGACAGATGGGAAAGCGTGGAAATAACTTTTTGACAGTGATAAACGGTGAAGTGGCTGTACTGTTTTTATTTGGTATCAAGTCTTCTAAAAGCTGTCATTTAAAATGTCAGAAATGACCGTTCATTGAATTCCGATTTAGTTTTCCTCCACCATCATTTCTCATGTGTTTATCATTGCCCTGCTAATCAAATGATTAGTTCCATTAAGATAATGTGCAATTTCAGGACGCACTCAGTGTCTCAAGATAAAAATAGCGTCTTCCCTTCAACTAAAGTTATCAGCAACCAGAGGAGTTCCTCTGGGATGAATTGCAACCTGCATGAAAGTGCTGCTGAAAATCCTGGAAGAACAAATCTACATAAACTGAAATCCCCATGCGACATCTTACTTACTTATCTTACTTACTTGTTTTTTTTCTACTTTGAAGAATGTACACAGTTCTGAAGACAAGGGTCTGACCTTGAATCATATTGATGCACCAGTGAACAATACCTGTACAGCATCTTTTAATGTTCTCACACTCTCTCTCCATCGTCCTCTCTTGTCTTTTATCTCTGACAAGGAGGTTATGGGGGTTTGGTGGTGTGATGCAAAAACTAACAAGCAGATTTTCACAAAACTTGTTGGAGGGGTGGAGCATGGGCCAAGGAAAAACCCTTTAAACTTTGGACAAGATCTGAATGGCAGGGCAGATACACCAATAAGTTACATTTCCATTGTTATCGGGAGATAAGGCATTTAAATGATGGCATACTCGTCCTTGATGGACATTTCTGTCAATCTAACTTCTGTTTTAACTCATATTGTTGCTATGAGTAATGAGCTGGAGGCAATGATATGACCCTCTGTGTGAATATATTGTTGCTGCTCTCATTTATACCACACTCAGACATAGATATGTCAAGAAAACAGTGGGTCATAGAAGGTTAAATCTAATAGAAATACTAACAGTGTACAAGCGACTCTTGTTTGTGGACATTTTCTTTCATTTCAGAGGAAATACGACACGGACGTTGGCTGAGGTTCGTGTTCTCTGAGCGCACTTCCACTTCTGTTATCTCTTTTGCTTTTCTCTTGTCTGGATCTCTCATTATCCATGCGTGCATACACTACTATAAAGAGACCCTGTCTCTGTCTAACGCTTGCATGCACAGGCACGTACGTATGCATGCACAAACACACGCGCACGCCCGCACATACACACACACACACACACACACACACACATATCTTTTTGTCGAATTAGGCTATGAGCAAAAAGAAAAGAATGAGAGAAACAGATTTGGATTTAGAGGAGGAAAGACAGGAGAGGGAAGGGAGAAAAGAGGTGAAAGAAGGACAAAGACTGTTCTCATTAATAGTGTTATCAGTGTCATTACAGCTCTGACCCAGACATGCTTCATTAGACAGATACAAATCATGTTTTGAAAGTTAAATGGTGTGTATTCCAATGTATGTATTGTTCTATTTGACCCAGGCATCCTATCTAAGATAAACATGCTCTTAATAAATTTCCTTTGTAAATTTAGAGTGAAAGATCAATGTAGGTGGGGCATATAGGTGGTTTAGTGGTCTTAGGGATCGTTGCCATTTTGTGTCTCAGTCTCCTCTTTTCTGCTTTTTTATGCTGTCAATTTTTCAATGAAAAAATGAACAAATCCACAGCTGACCACATGCATTGAGAAAGAACTCCTTATCCTCCGACGCTCCTGTGCTTTGCAGGAAAACACATACAGTATAAAGGAAACATTGGCATGTGTGTAAATGCCAAGAACACTCACTGCTGCACGCTACTGGACAATGATTAATGTTGCAATAGCACCTAATGCCTTGAAATCCATAGCTACCATGGCAACTGCCTCTCTATCACCTCCACATTGAATAAGTTCACTTGTTATAGACGTCTGCCTGTCTTCTAGCTCCTCTTGACTGGGTTTTCATATTTCCATAATCCATACTGTTAATTCTGTCATCAGTCTCTATGTTTGGCAACGGGCTATGTTGTTTGCTTGTGTGTTTTCCTTAGTTTTAAAAGTTTTAGAATCCGTCACCAGAGCCAAGAGGAGATGAGGAAACTAGAATGTCCCAGTGTTCCAGTAGCAGGTGCCAGCACCAGCACTCTGTGACACTGTGAAGTCTCACTCACTAAACAGTTTATTTGAAAACCCGCTAACTACACTTCTAACATTAGCCAACCTGCTGTCATAAGTTGATGTATCACAAAGAAGCGTGCACATGCAAACACACCCAACCACACACTATCACAGGCTGTCACATTGTCAGATATAACACATTTATCTTGAGCATCTCACATTGGGAAAACCTCGTGACGTGGAGGTGCTACAAGGATTGTGTGTGTGTGTGTGTGTGTGTGTGTGTGTGTGTTTGTGTGTGTGTGTTTGAAGCTCTTCTCTTTTAAGATTAGAATTAGAATAGACACACTGCACATTTAAAAGGTGAAATAAGATAATTTGGCATCTATCTAGCATCTTTACATTTATTTTGGTACAAAGGTTCACCTATCAAATTTCATATGAAACCAGCAATGTTATAACTTTAAAGAATTTTTGAAGAAATCATATTAAACACTCTAGCATGAATGAAAGTTGCCACTCTGGGTACTTATATGTCTGAAGTACTCTTTTTACCAATAGTCTGCATATGATTCTATGACATTTTCTTATATTTTTGATGATGTTTTAATATTTAACAGTGTTGGTTGAACTGAAAAGAAGGCACACTCCAACACATGCTGCATAAGCGCGCGCGCACACGCACACACACACGCACACACACACACACACACACACACACACACACACACACACACACACACACACACACACACACAGCAGTGCAGATGCTCAGTGTTGATGTGTGCAGGTTTATTTATAGACTGTGTGGTCACTAATCTCAAATGTGAGTCCACACGTTACATGAATAATCAGTGATGAAGTGCCTTTACAGCTGTTTCAGAGTCTGATAAAATAAAATTCTAATGCAAAGATGATTGTGAATATTAAAAGTTTTACGCAATTTAATAAAAAGCAAGAAACCATCTTTCCTCACCCATGTTAAAAAACTGATTTGCATTTCTATAATTACGTCTTTGGGAGCAGTGTTTTTTTTAACCTAAAAGATACCTTTTGTTTGTTATAGTTAAGTATTGAGAGTACTTCATATTAAAAATAAAGCATATTGGTATAGAGGGAAAATAACATAGCATAACCAAGGGCGCTTGAATGTGTGTGGGAAGATGTATTCACCCTCCCAAAGATGCAGTGGCCTTGTGTATTGTTCATGTGTCGTGTGTGTGTGAATGTGTGTGTGTGAGTGCTTACTGTGGCCAAAGACCAGAATTTTCGGGTTAACATATGAGCCATGGGCCTGCTTTACAAGTTTCAAGCGGTGTCGCCATTTCTACAACACCCTTTACGCTTCCACTATGTTTGCGTGTGTACAATATAAACGATAGCAGTGAGAACATTTTGGTGGGTTTTCAGCTTAAAGACACGTTTTAAGGGTAAAGATATCAAGTAGGCATATCTGCAGGAAGCCCAGTTCCTCACTTTTGTACAAGTACAGTCCCCTTGTCAAGTGCAACTTTCACATGCCTGTTAACTGGGACCAAAAAAAATGGAGAAATTCCTGGGTGCTGCTGTGTTCAGCAATAACATTTTTCATGTATTTGTGTATAAGTTCACACATTTGTGATATATTCCAGAAACAAGGAGATGATGCCTAAAGCCTTTATCAGCAGATAGGAATCCAACTATTATCCTAGGATAAAAGAGAGAAAGAAAGAAAGGAACGCGAAAGAAGGTTCAAGTAGTTGATGAGGTTTAAAGGAAAGGAGAGGCATTAATTTATGATGGCTGCACAGAGGTGGCACATCTTAAATGGAAAAGGATAGTGAGGAGAGTGTGTGAGTGTGCAAGAGAAAGAGAATTAAATTGGCTGTTTGTTCCTCATCTGTGCTTCAATCAGACTCAGAGAATAGCCTCTAGCAGTTAAACTTTCCAATTACCTCGAGCAGATGGAGCCTACGGGGCTCGATTTGGAGGGTTTGAAATGGCTGTTGTTGTTTACTGTTATCTGCTCTTGACTGTACGCAGGCTACAGTGTCTCCTCTTCCTCCTCCTCACTGACTCATCCATTACATATCTGATCAAGGTTAAGCAATATCTAACTGACTGGATCTTGCTGAGCAGCAGAAAGTAAGCAGTTGCTAATGTTAGCTTTTGACCAGATGGTTTTCATTTAAAAAATAAACCCTAGTTTGAAGTTTGAAGTCTATGTGACACCTGGATGAATGCCTTCCATTTCTCAGGAACAGATGAGCTCTTGAGCAAGGCTCTTAAAGCTCTGCTGCTCTGCTGGAGGAGTTTAGAGGCAAACAGAGGAGCACTGTGGTGGCTTTCAGGAGCTCCCCAAGTATGAATGGGTGTTACTGTGTGGATGAGAATTTTGGAAATAGGCCCGATTGGCATTCATGGATGCAGCACGTTTAGAAAGGTTTATTAGTTTTTTTTAGGAGATTGCAGGATGATTCAATTAAACCCTGAGTGGGCCTATGGTAAAAAACAAACAAGCAACAACAGAATAAACCTCTTTGTGATGAGGGATATGATTACATATGATTGAATCTGATACAAATCTAGTATCAGTAGTATTTTCAAAGCACAAAAGAATGGAAAAGCAGCTCTAATAGCCTTTGCTGGTTGGCAGAAACACTGAGCAGCCTAATTAATGTTCACCTGTACCTACAACCTGAAAATGTTGATTAAATGTATCTGACAAATACCAGCTGCTGCCACCTACTGCGCTACATATAAGCTAATGAGGCTCATGTTAACAGCAGTGAGTCCAC
Source organism: Aulostomus chinensis (assembly GCF_037954235.1). NCBI lineage: Eukaryota > Metazoa > Chordata > Actinopteri > Syngnathiformes > Aulostomidae > Aulostomus > Aulostomus chinensis. Next base: position 25,516,787 of record NC_141321.1, read on the forward strand.
ATACAGTACTTGTGCAGGTTGTTCAGACACAGGAAGCAAGAAGACCATTTCACCACCTGTACAAGGCAATTGCTTTTAACTACTTTTGACACCAGTGGTGGTGTTTTTTTTCTTAAAAAAAGATTATAGGGGTTATTTGATCTGCTTAAAAAAAGAGTGTTCTCTCCAGCTTCCTCCCACAGTCTAAAGACATCAAGAGGGGACGAGGCTGATTGATACTCTAAATTGACCGTAGGTGTGACTGTGAGTGTGAATGATTGTCAGTCTACATGTGTTGGCCCAGGATAGAGGTGGTAGACAATGGATGGATGGATTGATGGATGCCTCATGTTTAGCCAGGACCCTTCTGTACATTAAGTTTACACATTGTGTTTGTGTGTCTACTGTATTGTTTTGTACACTATTCACCCCCTGCTTTGTGTGTGTGTGTGTGTGTGTGTGTGTGTGTGTGTGTGTGTGTGTGTGTGCACTCATGTATAAACACAAGTTGTCAGGTAGATCTTTACCTTCAGTTCCTCCCCTGCGAGCCTCACTAACCTTGGGACGAGAGGATACAGGAGAGAGGAATGGATGGAATGGAAAGAGGACGAATAGAGGGGAGTAGCGTAGCAGTGAGAGGGCATCAGAGAGTGTGTGTTCAGGTGTGGTATATGGCAAGATAGATTACCCAACTCAACAAGCAATTTATCACTGTCAGAGAGAGTATGGAGAGAGGAGTGAGGAGAGAGAAAACAGGGAGGTTGGGAGACAGAGCAAGAGAGAGAGAGAAAGAGAGAGATACCAGGGACCCAGGTAATGGTAGGATGATGGGTTGGAAGGAAAGGTGGATAAAAAAGCAGATGGAGGACAGTTTTGGGAGATAAACACACTGATTCCTACTCATGTAATCAGAGTACACTGTCGTCTGTAGCAATGCAACTTTGCTTTAGTTCACCTCTCCAACCTTCATCACCATGTTGTCGTCTGCTCGACCCCAATTTCACACATCAACACATGCATCCAAATTTTTAACATATGTATAGACATTAGCAACACATGATGACATGTAGCAAACTATGTATTCAAATATCTAATGAAAGGTAAATATCATGTTGGGTACAGAATGATTGATTGTTGGAAAAAAAGAGACATCAATAAAGTGTGTGATGTGTGTGTGTAATAAGTATGAGAACATTACATCAAACACACTCTTCAAATTACTGTGTAGAGAGCAAGACACTCGAGCTGCACATGGTCACATGTCTGCTCTTTGTGTTGTCGCTATAATGGACCAATTTAAAAATAACCTTTAAAAATATGTCTAGTTTATCCGTACGTAACATTAGTGAATACATTTTCTTGTGGTCTCGTGGTTGTGATTGAGATGACTTGTGGTTTTGGCAGACAGCTGCTCCCCGTTCTTACCAGTATACTGCAGATCATCAGTGAGCTTTTAGTGATACTGACTCTGAACACTGCATGAGGTATGGTTCTTATTTATGGGGCATCATTGTCACTCTGGTGGAGTAAAAATGTCTCAATGGCAATAAATAGGATCTGGCATTTTCCTCTCAAGTCCTAATAAAAGTGGAAAAACTCAACATACTGGACATTTTCAAATACTTGGTCATCAACCAAACATGGCTGGTTTATAGCAAATGCAATACAAAGCTCCATTTTCACTATGAAAAGCAGACTATGGTGTTGCTGGCATGCAGGAGACCTGTGTGAAAGTAGGCCTTTAAGTAGATCACCTTCACACTTAAATTCAGTGGCAATGAAGCTACGTTTCTCATCTATATTGCCAGAAAACAACCTAATTGGCAGCAAACACAGTGAGAAAGATAATATCCCTATATATCTTTGGTTGTGTGCAAATGCCTCATTTACTGTGCAGCTCAGATGCAGATGGTAGATTCATTTAAAAATGGACAGCAGAGATTACTACAGTTCATTTACAGTCCAGTGCCACCATGAACACTTGGGTAATTTAAAAATACACCAGCCAGCGTCATCTGCATATAAAATATCCTGTAATTTAAGCAACTACCTCATTTAGGGCATTTACGTAGAGGGCCAGCTAATAAAAAATAGGTTCTCTTCCAGTCAACCAGCTCATTTGCACTGTGGCAGGGGGGCTCGTTTCAAGACCCCACTCTAAAGAAGATTTTAGTGTAGGCTGTTAACAGGAAGGCAGAATTTACCACACAAGCATTCATATTTAGCCTGTACACTGACTGTTCGGTGGACACACACACACACACACACACACACACACACACACACACACACACACACACACACACACACACACACACTACCAAGCAATGCTTTTTATGTACATGTGTGCTTGTGTGTTGGCACTGAGGAAAAAGTAACCCTGTACTACAGAATGCCTTACGAGCACTTAACCAAGGTTAATCCATAGCAATGCTTGCACAGCCAATTAATTATGGTTGTCAGTCGGACGCATGTAGTCCGAAGTACCTCATCTACATGATGTGAGGAACTGCTTCAAAAGCTCTCTGATGGTCTCTTTTAATGACACATTGACCTCTGCTACATGAGAGTTGCTTCCCCACAAGCATTCAAAGCAGTAACATTTCAAAAGGTACAAAGATCCTTGGAGGTGCCTCGAGGCATGTGAAGCCACTGTCTCATCCTCGAGGAGCGAATTATGCTGCTATCCTGCCCAACGCTTACTGACAAAAAGGACTTCCCAGCTGGTGAAAACCTCTTAATTTTTAGGACTGGTGCCGGTGATTCAGTAAACATACTAACAAATTATCACACATCGGCAAAGACGATTATTTGAATATTTATGTTGTCATCCCAGTTGAATGGTATTAGAAAATGACAAGAAAAGGAGGGGAATGATCATTGTGAGACAGCATTGTAGAAGGAGGAATCTGTGTTTGTGCATTGCAAAGGATAATTTGTCTGCAATGAGGGAGAATGCAGCAGGTAATCTACATTCCCTAAAGCTATTAGGTTGTGTGTGCTAATTGATTTCTGCATTGCTATGGCAACGCAAACATTCGCAGGCAGATTTGTTGTACAGCTTTGTTATTAATATAATGTGTCAACATGATGGAATTATATGTGTACATGTGTCCAGAAGTGTGTCTGTTCTTCTGCATTACAGATTTTACTGTATGCAGGTGCATGCATGCCTGCATGCGTGTGTGTGTGTGTGTGTGTGTGTGTGTGTGTGTGTGTGTGTGTGTGTGTGTGTGTGTGTTTGTGTGTGTGATGATACTGTAACTCCTACACACATTACTGGATCACATGCAGGAATGACCAATTAAAAGGCGATTAAAGGAGTGTATTGCTGAGAGACAGGGAAGGGGGGGATGGTACAGACAGTAAATGATGGGGGGGTTGTTAATCGTCACTGAGGGGAAACACAGAGCAACAAAGATAAAAGTCTGTGTAGGAAGGAGTTGGCTTCCTCAAAGTTTAGACTGAAATCACTGCTGGGTCTTTCTGTAGTGAGCTGCAGGAACATTTCCTCTCCTTTTGAACATCCTTATCTCCTTAAATCATTTGCCCTCAAAGTGGCCTTCATACTGTCCCTCCACTTCCTTAAGGCCCTCCTCTTCTCAACATGTCTTATTTAATTTTGGCGCTGATCATGATCTTTAGCACTGCCTACAGTTTCATTGTAAAATAATTTTATTTGTAGAATTTATATTGTTTAATTACTTTTATTCACTTTATTGAGACCACCAGCCAAATGGTTTCTGTTCCTTTCATCCTGTTATTATTCATTTTAAAAAAGAAGAGTTAATTACCTTCTTCATTGTCATGTTTTCTGCTTTTTTATATTTATCTACAGCAATCCAGTTTATGTGTTTAGATTAGATTAGATTAGATTAGATTGGATTGGATTGGATTAGATCATACTGCATTTATTTATTCCAAAGGAAATTCAAGACTGAGCAGCAGTCCCCATGTCACTTTCTATTTTTATATATGTGCATATCCTCCCCACATATTTATTACTCTTTTGATGGATAAAAAAGACTAGAAATTTTGACAACAAGTCTGTTATATGTTTATAAATTAAAGAAAGTTCCTTGCTTCACTGGAGGCTATTTCATTTATTTGTATGAAATATCACTCTACGTTGATTGCAGTTGGAATACATTGTGTCATCAAATTTGTTTTCTTCTCAGAAAAGAGGGGGTAACCGCTAAGTAATGATGGTGCTTTTCACTTGTTCCACTTCTTCACTTCCTCCATGAAGCTCACTATGGTGTTGTACTGAGAATTCCACACTCTATTCTAGTACCTGAAGGCAGCATTAGCCATTGCTAAGTTGAAACTTTGTGATTTAGCTTAAAATACTTCAAAATGTTGTGATAAGAGTTCAAAGACTATGGAGACAGTCAAATAAGTGCTTTTTTTATCACTGATGGAATTTAGACTAACTGTATTAGGATGTGTCATTTCCCCAAATTGACAGTCAAATCTGATCCTGTGAGACAAACACTGACATCCAAAGTTATGCACTCGTGTTTGTGTAAGATGCACAAAATGCAACCAGAGAAACACACATTCAATGAGATGGATCGACAGACGGAGTGTGTTTTGGAGAGACAGCGAGTGAGACCTGTGCTCTTAGTTTAACACTTGTGCAATTTATAACCTCTGTATTGTTGACTTTGTTCTTGCACAAACACCGGACTCAATCGTTCCCACAAACACACACACACACACACACACACACACACACACACACGCACACACACACACACACACACACACACACACACACACACACACTATTATTCTCCATCATGGGACCAATCTGTATGACATGAGCTTCTAACCCACTTGAAATTTATAGTATTTTCACAGTCTCTCATTGCTGGTTTCCATTTCTCCCTCTTTCTCATCCCTTTATCATTTCCTCACACACCTGCCTCCGACTGTGTGTGTATGTGTGTGTGTGTTTGTCTTGTCAGAGCAGGTGCAAGAGACCGTCTGCATCTCTTCTGCATGAATTCACTGATCCTAGACCTGCTGAGATATGCAGGTTCATGTGTGCATGATATTATACAGTGCATACAGGAGAAGAGGAGGAATGACTGAGAAGAGATGAAGGGAGGTAAATAAGTAAGTTGAGGGAGGAGGAAAAGTCTATGTTCGTTGGTTGCTCATCTGGAACTGATTACACACACACACACACACACACACACACACACACACACACACACACACACACACACACACACACACACACACACAACTGATAAACCCCCATCATTCTGGCTATATCCAGTTCAGACTGTGTTTGTATTTTTGAAGGAACTAAGATTATTTTAGCTGGAGTTATTTTTAAGTTTTTTTATCTGCATTCTCAAAAAACTAAATATGTTACAAGTTAAAAGAAGGACTTACAACAGACAGATCATGGTGGAGGGATCCAGTGAGACAGTCCAGTGTCCAGTGTTGTTTTAGTCTTAAACCCTGGTGAAGGTGCTGCATCATAGGAGATTTTACATGTGCGTGCGAGTGTATGTGCCAGGCTTTGCCCTTTAGGAGCTGTCGACTTTGGGATAATTCCTGTTCCAAATGCACACACATGAAGATTTTCCATCATGACTTCTTGACATTTAGTGAGGATCTCCGGCTAAATATTCCCTGTCGTAGCCACAGAGCTTCAGCCCAACATCGAGGCGGCATTTTCTGCCCCCAGGAAACCTGTGAACTCTGTCGTCCCGCTTTTGTGCCTTACACTGGGGGTAAGTGGAAAATGCCACTTTCACACCTTTAGAACAGAGCCAGACCTGCATTTTGTTTGCCAAAGCAATGTATTTTTGGCAGACAGCCCACAACCATGTCAGGACCAGGTATATAATCGTTCCCCCATAGACAGTATATCAAGAGCCTCATCCATGGCCCTCCATTGAGGTTTGTCAGTAGTAAACATCTGTAGAATGGCATCTTGGGCTTTCATTTGTTTCTGTCTGCGCAATGAGTTGCAGTCTGCCCTGACTCATTCATTTCTACACATGAATTCAGTAACGACAGCTCATAGGGGGCAACGTCCAAATCTGGAATTGTGAGACATAAATCTATTACATTGAGGGGACCTTCCTTTTGGGAACAAAAGCAAGGCTCCAAAATGTATACAATAAGACTGTAGGGTGAATACTGGATGTAAGGTGATGCAAGTAGATGTTAGGGTTAGGCAAACACAGTACTGAATGTGTGTGTGCATACATGAGCTAGACATAGTTGGGCTGGGTCTTCTTTTGCTTTCCAACCCACATTTTGAATTTTTTAATGCTGAACTTCAAATGCAGACAGAAAAAAAACAGCGACCAGCTGTATTTTTTCAACAAATCTTAACAATACTATTTTTAAAACACACACACACACACACACACACACACACACACACACACACACACACACACACACACACACTGACAAACTGACAGACTAAAAGTTGCCAAGATCATTGTCCAATTAGGTTGGATCCCGTCTCACTAGCTCTCTCTGTTCCTGTCACTCACTCCATCCTTGCACAGGAGAACTGAGGATATATTTGTCTGTCCTTGTAGGAGGAAATGAATCACATGAACTCACATAGACTATCTGTGGTGCTGAGACAGATTGAGTCACTCACAGCATACTGATGAACTCAGGGGTGAAGAGACGGCTAGAAGACGGAGATAGATGGGGCGCAGGAAGGAGGAAATATAATAACTCACAGTTTTAATTCACATTCCGGTCTTACTGCAATTGTCTCTAATAATCATATTGAAAATTACATGTAATAAAACCCTTTAGATTTACAGATTTTATTCATTAAAACTCTATTTTTCTAGCTTGAGCTTTGACTTGGCTGCCAACAGAGTACTGAGCTAATTACAGTGTGTGTGTGTGTGTATGTGTGTGTGTGTGTGTGTGTGTGTGCATTTTGACTTGGGGAATGTAGCTCAAGGTCACTCCTGTTGTAATGGATGAGCCGAAAATAACAAAATGAATCATTATAAGAGGAGAAATACAGAAATGGGGTCAAAGAGAGGGCACTGAGACCAAGAGTGTGTGTTTGTTAGGTTTGTTTTGCATGCTAATGGGATTAAATGTGTGCGTTGTTGCAGTTTTAGTGAAACCTCCCCTCATTCCTATAGCTCCATCTCTCTCTCTTGCCCGCCTTGAAACCACAGCTCTCCTTTCCTCTTTTTTTCCTTGAGGTAAGTTGGCTGCTGCCCAAATCTCAGCTAATTTGGTCCAACAAGGCCCTCATCTCAAGGACCGTACACCGTGTCCACTTTAATGCTGTTTTGGTTGCCTGCCTGCTGTATGTATATGCGTGTGTGTGTATGTGTGTGTGTGTGTGTGTGTGTGTGTGTGTGTGTGTGTGTGTGTGTGTGTGTATGTGTGTGAGACAAGGAGATAGAGAGGATTTGAAAGAGGCCAAGAGAGATTTTTTTTTCTTTTTCCAACTACCTTTTGGCAAAGATCTCACTTTTCTACTTCTCTCCAAACTCTCAAGCAAGGTTATTCACAATATCCTCACAATAGTTTCAAGAATAATCGATGACACATTTTGCTGTTGTTGACTGAACACAAGGGAGAGATGCTGACAAAGAACGAATGAGGATTTCAGATTGAATCTGTATTGTTGTTGAACTTTTTAATGAGCGTTACTGAAAAAAAGAAAGAAACTGCAAGCATCAGTTAAAACCACCACTTCTGTTTTGTTGTTGTTCAATTTTCTCCATGTTGATTCCTTGCATTACAATAACTGATGAAACGGTAAGTGCAGCTATAGCGATAAAGCTAATATTAACATGCTTGTTTGTTTATTATTGTCAATTGAAGTGGAAAAAAAGGTTCTTTGTGGGTAGTTTATAGATTTTATGTTGTCAGTCATATAAGAAAAATGTATCAGCTTTTGTGCTCGATATTTCCAATAAGCAATAACCACAGCATGTGCTGTGTTACAAGGGACTCACTTTGTCTTCATTAAAATGTATCATGGCGTCAAATGCCAGATAATGCAGTATCACAGCAAAATGTATGGTGACCTCTCAGCGGAGCAGAACATTCTTGCATTCTTGAATATGTGTCTGCAACTCAGTCCTCTTTGCTGCAGTCTGCCTGCATCCATGTGTGCCACTCCGCAAACATCTACGTCTGAGTTGGACACCGGCAGCTTGTTGGCTGGAGTGTGTTTGGTAGCTTATGCCAACCAGGATTATGTGTATTTGTAGGCCTCCTGCATGTGTGTATTTCTATGCTTTTACAAACCATGTTCTGTTCATTTTGCCCATCTCACAAGGCAGTCTTTATCCATAAAAACACACACACACACACACACACACACACACACACACACACACACACACACACACACACAAACACACTCTCTATATATCTTGTGGTCTTGTGGTTTGTTGACATAGTCAAGCGGGCAGCTCTCGGTGTGAGAGGTTGCATTTTCCTAATAGATGAAATGTTACTTTGTACCCCCCCCCCCACACACCACACACACACACACAGAAGATGTATTAATTGCAGGCAGGTAGCAGGCTTGCTATTGATAGAGTCTTGTTTGTGTGTGGCAGACTGTACATTACATTCACTCTGTTTTTATCGCTAACACTCTCTCATTCCATAATGTCGGCCACCAAAGAGGCCGACCACATGCAGGTCTAGACGGTTTTATAGTTGTACAATTTAATCGCTAGAAGGTTTCAGCACACAGCATTTAAACATTTCACTAATTAAGTGTTAAACAGACTATTCTGTGTTTACAATGTGTCAGGAAAAGAGCTTCTTGTTAATAAGTGCCTCTGCCTAGTGGTCTGGTCTCTGTTTTTGTGCCTGCTTTGTCAATCATCCGTCTATCTCCTAAAGTCGGAATGTCCCGATCACACGACTACTGATTAGTGACAGATACACATACATACAAGTACTGCATCTCCATCACTCATTCACTGATTAAGCCTCAACAAAGAGCTCATGACTTTAAGTAATGCAATACATGCACAGCCTCCTCCCTGGCATGATGATGTGCTGACATTATTCAAGTAGCCGTCCCAGCAGGTTGATCACCTGTCACTACTGGTAGTGTGTTCGCTGTCTAACTACTCAGCACTTTATTATACAATACATGCAAGTAAAGTTGTCCCTATTAAATCAGTCGCATGTAAATTCAAGGTCTTTATAGGTCGACAGTAACTTTTAACTGATGGTGAATGTAATGGCTGTTGAAAGCAGCTTCATGGAAAATTAATCTGTAGGCAAGATCGAGCGGCTATTCCAATGACTACAACATTGCGGTCTGCTAATACAACTGGGAAAATACTGGACACTGTTGCATTTAAATCTGTACACTATAAAAATCATCATCATCATCATAACATGATTTGAAGAGCTGACAACACAACTAGGGCAGAGGAACAGAGACATGTTTTCACAAGATATAAAAGAACCAAAAATGTTGGCAGTACTGAGATCTTGGCCCATAGCAGTTGAGTACGCATTATTGCTAACTGCTAGTTTCCTCGGGAATGAGTGGCTCTCACTGGAGAATCAGCTACTTTGGTTTCTGTTCTGAGAATTCCAACACTGACCTCCAGTACTGAAAGCAGCACTACAGTCTAGCAGGAGATTTGCACTTTTCAGGAATCACTTGAACAAGATAAGATTGAGGGTACACCTAGTACTACTAAAAAGTGGCCTTTTTTAAAGCTGAAAGCTACTGCACATGTTTTGTTGAATTGCAGAGCTTTTAAGCAAACACACACTAGCTGATTATACACTGATGCTGCACCTAAGCTGACAATTAGCTCAATTTTCTCTCAGCGCCAACTCAGGTGCCTCAGGTAAAGATAGATTCGCAAGGAAAAAACAATTTGTATTTAATGAGTGTTTGTGGGATAAAGTGTGTAAAAATAATAGAAAAATATTTTGTGTTTGGTGTCTTAAGATATTGCATGTACTTTTGGTAAACCGGATTATGTGGATATTATATTTTTACATGTTTAATATCTCCTTCTAAGACACGAGTGAGAAAGAAATAGCTCATGACCTTAGCTGGCTGTTCTTTCTTCTTCATTCCTTTTATGGTAAAGATAATTTATTCATTCCTGATTGTGAGAATTTGATTGTCCAGCAATTAACCTCCTCCACAGAGAACTGGTGACTGTTTTATCTTTCAGAATTTTAGAAGCTAATTTACTGTGCCAAGATGGTTAACAAATGCTTCAAAGTCACACCACACACTCAACACACACACAATGGCTGGCTGCAATCAAACAAAATTTACTAGCAAGAGTCCTCATAATGTAAATCCCTGCACTTTAGGGGGAAGGGTGGTGTGTAATATTGTGCAAGTAAGTGGTTCAGTTGTTCAGGTCTTGATGAGCAGGACAGTGTGTTTCAAAGCAGCTCTGCCAAAATTGTGTGTATGTGAAAGAGTGAATGAGCGATAACTCTTATTACATCATGTTTTCCCTCATTCTTTCAGATACGAGTCCAAACTAATGCCTTCTGTCTCTCTCGCTCTCTCTTTCTCCCTCTAGGATCCCTCCTTCTCTCTCCTCCTCCATGATAAGCTTCAGGTGCCCAACAGTTCACGGAGAGCATGGAACGAGCGGGACAGTCGCTGTGATGTGTGCGCCACTCATCTGACTCAGCTCAAACAGGAAGCTGTGCACATGGTCCTGACTCTCGACCAGTGGGACCTGTCTCCCTCTTCTTCCCCCCCTGCTCTGATTGGAAAATATGGATCTCAAGGAGCATCTGGATCACGGGAATGGCCTCCCCCTTTTCTTCCTTCCTCATCATCCTCAGCTGCTTCTGCTGTTTCACATCCTCCTCATACTTCCTCCCTGTCACCTTCTCCAAGCCCTAGCCAGACCCCAACACCCAGTCCGAGCCATGGACCACCCAATCCCAGCCATGGGAGTCCGTCAGTCGGGCAAACATTGACTTGTGTTTCCACAAACCAACTGCTTCAAGGTCCGGGACACAGACTGGGGTCCAAGCCCAGCTCCCTGGGGCTTGGAGGGGGGATGGAAAGAAGGAACGGCTCACCAAGTTCAGGAAAAGTGTCCGGTGCCCAACAGCAATCAGTGACTGGAGTAAACAGCCCTGGGAATAACAGTGGCAGTAATAATGGGAGTGGAGCAGCACTACAGACACATCAGCCTCTGAACCGAACAAATGGAGGGGTCACTCTCTATCCATACCAGGTAGGCTACAAGATACAGCTCAGTACTTACGTCATGGTCCAAACAGTCCTGGTCAAATATTACTCCAATACTAAAGCTTTTTAGGCATTAGACAGAACTGCTGTAAATACTCAGACAACAAAAGCTAATTACAGATCTTCAAATGCAATTACACCTTAGATTTTAAAACTGCCCCAACATTGAACTGAGCAAAGCTTTCAAACTGATATTTAGGGAATTTTTTGATTCATTATTTCCACTATTAAACCAAACCCACAGAGAACGACCACTGTGATGATTTCCTCTCCTGTGATTCAGACAGCACGCAGCCCATCACATTTAAAGAAGAAATAGAAAATCAACAACTGACTTCAAAGATTTATGCTGAAAGTAACAAGAAACAACAACATTCAGAGAATTGGAGTAGAGTCTAAAGTCTAATATTTGTCAAAGAAATGTAGTTGAGTAAAAATACAGGCACTCTGAATATGTACTCAATACTCAAGTAAATGTACCTACTCTGAGTCATCTCCTCTGCTCTCCTCTCCTCAATGACAGTGACAAGCTTCTCGACAAATTGAAAGGACCAGACATCATGTCCAGACTAGCAAGGACAAATAACTCAATGCTCTTTGGTCCTCACCAGCTTGGAGACATCATGTAATCAATTGTGATTGGCTCGCCTGTTTCTTTTGTATAAGCGTTCTCTATGAAGTTTCTGAGGATTGTAAAAGAGAAGCACCTTAAGTATAAACTGACTGCATTCTAGTCTAGTCTAGTCTAGTTTGACCCTTCAAAGCACTTGACAACACATTCACTGTCTCACACTGCTGGCAAAGAGTGCTTTGCAAACTTGCGAACACGCTCACGCACATAAATACATGGAAGGCGTCAGGAGCTGCAAGGGGGTTCAGTGTCTATCTTAAGGACACTTCCACACTGCTACACGACCCACTCCTGAGCCACAATACGTGCATGAAACAAACCATAAAAGAGATGTGAATAAAAATATATAAAAGAAGTTGTTTTAGGGGAAAACAGGAAGAGAGGGAGCGTGAAGAGATAAGAGAGGAGGATGGAAGAGGGGAGAAAACGCCTCTAGTGATAAGAGTGGTCCAGAGGTGTATGCAAGAAGAGCTGAGACTCCAGGGGAGATCTAGAGGTGTGTGTGTGTGTGTGTGTGTGTGTGTGTGTGTGTGTGTGTGTGTGTGTGTGTGTGTGTGTGTGTGTGCGTGTGAGTGTGTGTGCACGCATACGTGTACTACAGATGTAATAATTCATACAGTGATAATTAGAACTCTGGGGACTCTATGTCACACACCCTCCGTACCCCTTCACTCTTTCACTCTCGTTCACTCTCGCAGACACACACACTCACTTGCACACACACACACACACGCACACACTTCACTTCATGTATTTCTTACGCTTATTTCTTTTCTACTCCCTCACACATGTGTTTGCTTCATGTTAATTATATCCTCTCTCACTGTTTCTCATCCTTCTTACATTGTTATTCAGTCCATGACTTGAGTCAGACACTGAGATTCAAAATTGTTGATGGGAATTTCTTTTTCAGTCCCTGGAAGTTGTTACCCTATCTTGTTTTACTGGTCAGAAATAAATGAGGCACAACCTTTATATCTGGCCTATCCCTTTTGAAAAAGACATTTTCATTCAAATGTATTTGATGGTTCTTTTGTTTCAATTCATTTCTTAACATCAGCTCAAGAACTTATAAATTATCCCTATCAGTATATTAAATACACAAGATAAAGTGTGTGTAAGCTTCAGAGTGCAAGTGTGCAAACATTCTTTGTTAGAGGAACACCTCGAACAATAGAACAGTACTATTCAAGAGCCCTTCAATAAATTCACCCTTCATGAGGATTATAATCTTCAGACTTTACATTGTAATCTGTATGATTTATTGCAGCACTGTGCCTAACAAAGTGGCAAGTAGTATAACAGTATGTTTGCTGTGCAGGCTTTTCCCTGTATCAGTATTCATGTGAGAATGCAGATAAAAGCTAAAAAACAGGATATGCCAGCCTGCTTTTGTGTGTGTATGTGTGTGCTTGTGTGTGTGTGTGTGTGCTTGTGTGTGTGTTGTGTGCTGCATGTCTGTATTCCATGTTTGAAACTATAAATCTGTTGGTAGGTGTAAGATTTTAGTGTGTCTGAGTGTCTCGGCTGTAAATTTGACGGAAATGGTGTTTCAGCAGGAAAGGAGAAAGAGAACATGATCATAAATCACCCTTGTTTAGACTCATCCGGGGGGGCGGGGGGCAGAGAGGGAGGAGGAGCTGCCCAAAGAGATGAGTGAAAACTGCGAATGGAGACGGGGACATGAGGAGAGAGGAGAGTACATGATAGAGAGATATAGACAGTAGATGGGTGTAGACAGAGAAAAGAGAAAGTATGAAATTCTTAGAATGCTTTACAATGGCTGAGGATCAAAACGCTTGCAATGATCATCAGCCAAAACCAAAATCTCTTCCACCATGCTTAAAAAAAAAAAAAAAAAAAAGTGACAGAAGAAAACAAACCCATGTGGGGGGAAAGTGAGAGAGAGGCTAAAGGCAAAGCACAGCAACAGGAATCCCTGAGCTTTGTGGAAAATGTAGTTTCACACACTCTTCAGAAACACGTCAAGCTGCAGCAACACTGATGTTAATTCCATTTTCAGATAGAATAAAAAAGAAAGCTGAGAGGAGGAAGAGGAGGGGGAGGACACGCAGACAGATAAAGAATCCCATGTGTCTGCAAGTGTATCTGACATTAAAATCTAGCACGGTCAGCATTGTGGGAGGCGATACGGACGTGATCTCCACAGTAATGGAGTGAGTGTAAATCTACACCCCCTCCATTGGGATCAGAGAGCGGCTTGAGACTACAAACATTTCTTAATGTTATGAAACCAATTCTTGCAGTTCAGCTTAATGTAACGTAACAAACAATGTGATTATCATTACTGCTGCATGCCAGCCCCTTATCTACTGCATACGTAGCTCTAGTATGCCCCGCCCCTTCTCTACCTGCATACCCAAACCCAGATGAAAGCTTGAAGAAAAAAAACCCTCTCATCTAGTCATCTCAGCGCTTCACTCTCGTGGGACCCGCACAGCACCCTTAAAGTAGATCGGCATGTGCACTTAGAGAGAGATGCCTTGATTTTGTTTTTTTGAGAGATGTAAAATCTGGATTAAAGATGTGCAATCTTTGTTTAGCATAGTTGTCTAGCACGTGACAGTTTAGAGCTCAAACCCGGAGCCTTTGTGTGTGGGATCTACCTGTTCTGTCCAGTAGCCGATGAGCATAAAAGAAAGGTTCAGACATTAATTCTGTTTGTCTGTACCGCTCTGTGACGTTACTGATCTCGGATCATTAAGGGCCTCCACCAGAAAAACTGTTAAGCTCAGCACCTTTCAAATGTGTAAAGTAATACTCACCCTCTCCTTCTCCTTCTGAAGACCCACTAATGCTATGCACGCATCCTCCACACGCTTCTATTCCTCATAGGGTTTGATAGTTGCTGACCACATTTGAGTTGAACCTCGAGTCAGTTTGAGCTTAGGACAACACGAGCATTGAATAGTAACTGAAGTATAGTTTCATTTAAATGAGTTTTTTTTTAAATCCAAAATTACAAAACTTTATTAAAAAAAAATGTGGCAATGAATCAGGAGGAAGTTCACTAAAAGGATGGAACACAGAATTTGGTGGCAATATACTTTTTTGGTGATAATATACTTTTTTGCCTTCGAAATATCAAGACTGAAACCTGCCTACTCGATACATAGACAATAAGAAGGTTAGAAAACATCTTTACATGAAACAAAACAACGCTTGACGACTACCTCAGACCGTCTCGGTCTCCTGTTTGTCTTTTTCAACTCGTGTTATCGTGCTGCCCATGTTCTGCCTACCAGAGAAACATTCTGGACAGAGATGTTTAATAAAATGGGAGTAAAACAGATTTGATATGTATATTTATGTTTGTATCCCTCAGGCTGTTTTTCAATTGCTTATTCAATCTACTGTATATGTGTGGATACAGTATAAAGCATATTCATTCCCACCTTCCTCTGCCTCGTCCTTGCCCTTATGTCTAACACTCTCACTCCCTCACACCTTTGTCTCCTTGCCTCCTCCATCTAAACATTGCTAGTCATTAATAACAATCTTTAATGTGACCTGTGCACTTGCTTTATTTTGCTTCCCACTCAATCTTGCATCCCACTGTCTGTTTCTGTAACGCTACTTTCAATATGCATAAACATCCAGTTTCATTTTCCTACTTACTTTCTTCTCTGTGTCTCTCTCCTTCCCCCAGACCAGGCGCTCTCACGCTCTTCTGGTGCAGTAAGCAGTTAGATTGGTTTAGAGATTGTGTCTATTCCACTGATAAAAGCAGACAAGACCACACACATACAAGGAAGTGGAAACGCTTCCTTTTTCTTGCCAAAATTCTGGCACAAATCCTATGCTGTTTGGCCATGGTTGGAGACTGATGGAAAAATTCAAGAAATGTAAGAAAGACAGATGAGGAAGGTGAACGCAGGGGAAATGGCGTTTGTGTGGTAACGAAGATGAATGAGAAAACTTTTACCTTTTTTTTCTGAGTGTGCATTTTTTTTATCCTTATCTTTCTAGAGAAATCTGATATCACATTATTCAAAGTCCAACACAGACCCAACAATCTCAATGTTCTGTCAAACTCTAGTCCGTGTTTTCATTGATTACACCGTTATTTTCTGCCTGTATTGTTTTTCTATTATTCTCGTTATATACTGTATGTGTGTGTGTGTGTGTGTGTGTGTGTGTGTGTATATATATATATATATATATATATATATATATATATATATGATTACATTATGAACACAACTAAATAAAAATAATCTAAATCAATTTAATAGGCATTACCATGCTTATATTCATGTTTTCCTCTTGCAGAGTAGCAAGTTGATTTCAAGAGTAATGGGGGGGGGGGGGTATTCAGCCATGTTAAGTAAGTTTCAAAATATTATTTTACACTGCAGTTTTCCTGCTTTAGGCAGGGTTAGAGGTGTGAACAGTTGCAGGATAATGCAAAGAGGAAGTGATGTCTATGACAGTGAGGTTGCAGGGTGTTCCATACTGAGGAGTTAGAGTGAAGGATGTTCCCTTAGCAGGCAACCATGAGGCAGCACGAGAAAGCACCTGTAAAGCTCGTCCAGCCTGGCGTTAAATGTTCTGCACCCTCACTGACTCACCACATCTATAACCACCTTTACTCTAGTTTTAAACTCACATTAAAACCAGCGTGGACATTTTCCCCCTCACTGGTGGGGTCATTTTCCTCTTCCCATTCATCAGGATAAATGAGTAACCTGTACAAATGCACAGGTATTCCACAGAGATCACTAGGATCCTTATTCCAGAGGGTCACCACCAGTGCTTTAATAATGCAGTGGTAGAAAGCCAAGTTGTCACTGGAAATGGATGTAAATGCACAGAGGAGTGTGGTATATAAACTATAAAGGCACCTAATTTACAATAGGTCATTTATCAATGCAATGGGCTGTGAGCGTGGACCTAAGGAGCCCCCAGCAGTAAAAATACACATACTGCAGCAGATTTACACACCCTCACACACACAAGTGCAGAGGACTGTGCACACTGGAACATGCAAGGACACACACAAACATATTCACAACATGCATACAGGTACATACTGACTTTTATACAAGCTATATGGGAACTTTTATTAGAGTGTGTGGTTATGATTTAGGTGCACCGCTGTCTGGTTGTTGGCTACACATAAAGAACTCTAATCAATAATCCATATCTATTTCACGAATGGTTTGCCCACACACACACAAAGACACAAACACACATGTACAAAGCTGTTAAATGTGTCACGTAAATGCCTCTTTACACATCTGTGTGTGTGTCTGAGAGAGAGAGAGAGAGAGAGAGAGAGAGAGAGAGAGAGAGAGAGAGAGAGAGTAACACTTCCCTTTATAGACAAGAACCGAGGTAGGGTGAAATGAGATAAATGAGGAATAGGAAAAAGGGAGAAACAAGATGTGAGATATGAGCAGTGTTTCTCTTTCCAAATATTTATATTAACTACAATCTCTTTCTCAGATGATTAGCTAGTATTTTCTGTTCATATCAGAATTATCAGCTGAGTAAAGATATCCAAAACATATCAATTATTTCAAAAGGAGGCCTGTATACAAAGATAAAGGTGCTGCATACAGGTGGTCTACAGTTTAGAAGATGAAACATTCGGTTAAATTTAATTTCATAAGTGTTTAAAGGTCCTTCCCCACTACTATGGTATTTAATAAATCGCAAATGCCATGAAGAACAATCCAATAACCAAGAAGAAATGCAAAGTGCTTAAGATGGCAGAATAAAAGGACACAATGAAATTAGATACGATAGAAAAAGTACAGGGAGGGATGAAAAAAGAAGGATGGGTGGAGGTGAAGGAGGGATCATGAGGTTAAAAGGGAGGAATGGAGGAAGGAGGATGTGTGTTATTTTCTGTCTGTCTTGGACCCAGACAACCTTCTGCTGCTGGTTCTCTGTGATCGCTGGAGAGCTCAACGGCTGTGTTTCTGCCAAGGAGAACACACACGGGCGCAGACACACACGCGGGCATGCGTTGTTCCGAGACTTCCGTAAACTCATTTGTGCGGGTTTGCATGCATGCGTGCATGCGTGCATGCAAACACGCACAAACCTTAATTGGTCAAAAGTGACTTGTCCTGTGAATATGCTTAAATTAGACCAAATTAAATCAATTCTAAATTAATCAAATGAACTCAATGAGATTATCACAAATATTTTGCTAATACTTTAAAATAAGAGTTCATTAATAAGTTATTTAACGCTTAGTTACATATAAGTAGTACTGATTAAGCACTACTTAAGCATGGTTACCGATAACCTTTGTACCTGATTTGTAACATCCAGTTCGAGATGCTTTTTTTTTCTTTTCCATTTCCTGTTGTTCCGAGACTTCCGTAAACTCATTTGAACAACAAAATGCAAATTTGCCACATGTATACATATTTTAAATCTACATCCTTTTGCCATGTCAAGTTTAACGATACATTTATTGAACTATTTGTTTCTCTCCCTCTCTCTCTGTTCCGCCAGATCTCTCAGATGATCTCGGAAGCTTCCAGAGAAGGTTTGACTGAAGCTGCTCTGAACCGATACAACACACACTCACCCTCACACACGAATTCATCACCGCACACAAACTCTCCGTCTCACGCTCCAGCTGTAACCACGACGGCCCAGACCACCACCTCTGCTGCTGCCTCTTTCTTTGCCAGGTGAGCTGCATTCAAATCAGAGCATCACATTCAAGCTCGTGCTCAGATATCTGGGATACGTCAACACGTGGATGCACAAGATGGATCAGCTGTCTGTGACACTGGTACAGTGAGGGTTTTTCATTTGGAAAACTTTTAAAATTTAAAGGTCAGTCACTTACTTGCAATGTTCATTTTGCAAGGCTGATGTTGAGCCCTGACTCAATTTGATTTAAATATTTCTACAATCAAAGGAAGGTTATTGTTGTTAAGTTGTTTTTCACATAGCTTTTCCATCTGAGCTAATGCATCTGCTGCTTTGAAAAAAAGGCAGACTTTTTCTTTGTGAGTCAATTAGCTTCATCATAGACGACTGCTTTACTGCTGTAGACTAATCTATTATGATGTCATTATACAGATAGGGTTCATTACATTTAGGCACAAAAACATGAAAGTTAAAGGTTTGAGATCATCCTGGTTTGGATTTAAATTGTGGAATACGTTCTGAATAGGATTTGAATGGAACTCTTATCTCCCTCTGCCAAATCTGGCTCACTGGACAAACCTGCCCCAAACATGGACCTTGAGTTGTTTTAACAACAGGAACCAGTGTCCATCATGGGACACTGAACCAGAAAATTCATGTTCTCAACAACGACAAATGAGCTTCATTGATTTCTGTTGACATTTTCTGAACTGTAAGCATAAGTTGCCACCACAGCAGAATGCAAGTTTAAGAGTAGGAGTCTTCTGAGAGGCCCCCTGTATGTTTACTTGAATAGCCAATGACTGAATAATGACTCAACAAAGAAAGACTATCTCAATAGGAGGTAGATTCTAGATAATCGATTCAGAAATCCATTGAATGATGCAATACTGATATGAACAATGTGTTGTTATATTTTAATCCCACTTGAATGACATTTTCTGAAGATTTGGTGAAATTATAGGAAGCATTATAGGAAGCTATAGTGGAAAAGTGTACATTTACATATATATGTATGAGGGGGACAAACGTATTTTAATCAGTTCTTTTGTGAATGAAGCAACTAGTTGCAGATGAGCTGTGTAATCAAATTTAAAGAAATGCACAGCAACACAACATCGATAAGACATGAGTAATATGGGTAAATAATTGATGAGTAAACATCGCAGGCTCAAAATGAATGAGGAAATTATTCATGGCTAATACACGCCTGTCTGAGGCATTGCTGAAATGTGTCTAATGAACTGGTTAAAAATAAAATATATTTAAATATATATCTATATCTATAGCTACACATCCAAAAAAAGGCTGATGATGAAAAGATGATCTGGATCTTTTCTTCTGTGCGTTTGACTTACGGCTTACTTGCTCCAGCGTGGCAGTCACAGCTCTGTCCGTCTTTCAAAGCATCAGGAGAACCTCGTAAATTGCAGAGGAACGTATACAGACACATGTGATCACACGCTGTCTTTGGCTTGCTTTCTGTGACCCCTGAACTGTGAGGCAAGGACATTTTACACAAATACACACGCACGCACGTACGCGTACGCACACACACACGCACACGCACACGCACACGCGCGCGCGCGCGCACACACACACACACACACACACACACACACACACACACACACACACACACACACACACACACCTGGTTGACATTCCAAACATACAGCCAGCTGTCTTTGAGCTGATTTATAAGCATCGGCCTTCTAAGTGAAAGAACATGGTTTATTTAATGGCGCAGGTGTCAGCGTTGGCGGATAAGTGTGTAGTACTGTGTGTCCAGCTGTCAGTCTTCCTCTCATGTTTTCTGTTGTACAATTAGATCTTGTAAACTGAGACGTGCGAAGAAATAAGTGTCAGACTGTTATTTTGCTGTTCCAAATTTGACCCACGCACATACTTATCTGATATTCTCTTTTATTTATCTGTATTAATCAGGCCTCTGGGTGTGTGCGTGGATGTCAGTCGATTTCAGTTTAATTGGCAACAGAAACAATGTACACACTCTGTCACCTTTTTGTTTTCACTTGGTGTGTGTGCATAGTGTGTGTTTGTGTGTGTTAATATTTGATGCAGCCATGCAGTGCTGGTAAATCTCATGGCTGTTATGGTCTTTCCTATCAGATGTGGACTGCATACAGATACTCCTATTACACACGTGCGGGCACACACACACACACACACACACACACACACACATACACACTAACACACAATCTTCCCTTTGCTTACTGTCTCGACACAGAAAAATCCACCGCTCCCTATCTTTCTTCCTCAACCCTCCTTCCTCCTCATCCTCCTCTTTCCTTTGCTATTCCTCTATTTGCTATTATTTTTCTTTTGCTTCCTTCTTTCACTCCTTTCTTCATTCCCTGTTGTCCTCTTTGTATCTCTCCCTCTTGACTCTGTGTTGACCTCTTCTTCCTGCTGTTAATGTGCATATGAGTAATATCTTTCATTAGTACCGATCTGTCTGTTAATATGTCACACAGTAGCACAGCATCTTTCCAGTGCTGCAGTGGCCCTCTGGGGATGCTTGGGCTAAAGGATAGAGATATGCTGTACATGCTAGGTAGTGTGTGTGTGTGTGTGTGTGTGTGTGTGTGTGTGTGTGTGTGTGTGTGTGTGTGTGTGTGTGTGTGTGTGCCTGCATGCGTGTGAGTGTGTGAGCTCCCACTTACTGGGGGAAGGGAGTTTCTATCAGTGCAGGAATTTTTTACTGCATGCTTGGCGGATTGGATCTTTGGGGATTTGGCTGACTCGTGTGTGTGTGTGTGTGTGTGTGTGTGTGTGTGTGTGTGTGTGTGTGTGTGTGTGTGTGTGTGTGTGTGAGTTGTTAGAAGGTAGCAGACCAAATGAATTGGTCCCAAGTGAATTGATGGATTGGGAAGGTGTTATTTTGGATAAAGAATGGTTGTTAGATGGGGAATGCTATGTCTTGCCTATGTCTAGCTCTTGCGTCCTCTGTTTCCAGTTTATTTTTCAGTCAGGTTTTAATTAGCCAGGGATAGCAATGCTCGATATTTAAATAGATGCTCAGTGGTAACCACCAGAATATACATATTCCATAACTGGACATTTCAAATGACTTACCCATGAGCCATAAATGCGAAACAGAAACTAATCATCTCTGGTGGTATTGTCAAAGGTCTGATGAGCTTTAGTAGTATTTTATTTTTCTTTCTTTGAAATAAGAAATGCAGTGGGTTTGGAACAAGAAACTGACCCAGTGTCCTTTATCCTGTGTTAAAATCCTATATGTATCATCAAAAAACATTATTATTGTTGCTACTTACAGTAAGTGGAGCATTTAATAACAGTACTTTAATCAAAAATTCTTAACTCCAAGTGGAATAGGTGTCAATGGTTAGCATTGTATTTTCCATGTTTTGTATGCTCATAGTGTAATAGATAGAATGTTAAATAAGTAGAAAATGTGTAAATTGTCATTTATGCCAGTAGATATTGTAGATACTGTCAGTAACCCCCCACCCACCCACAACCACACACACTTCATCACTCTTTGTGCCTATATCTCTTCCACTGATGGCCAGTTAAATAGAATGTAATTAGCCACTGAGCCAACAAAATGGCCCAGAGACACCAGTTGTAAATCAGCTGTACACACGCATGTGTGTGTGTGTGTGTGTGTGTGTGTGTGTGTGTGTGTGTGTGTGTTGTGTCTTCCAAGTGGGTCTTTGTAGTTTTGTTTCATGTGTAAGGGATTTGTAGTTGAGTGACTGAAGAGGACAACAAAGCAACAACATGTTAAGTTGCTGGCTTCATATTTGTGTGTGACCCCAGCTGTCTAGAAACATGGAGGAAGAGAGGGGAGACCAGAACAGAGAAGTGGAGAAGGATGGAGGAAAATAATGAGGGGGAGAGGAAAAAGATGTAGGGAAAGATAATAGTGTGAGAAGGTAGGAGAGAAGTGAAAGATGGAGAAGGGTGGAGGGATGAACAAAGGGAATCGAGGAATAAGGCACATAAAGGTGACGGGGGTGGGAGGGGGGCAGACGGAGGAAGTGCTGATGGATGGAGTGCGGGAGTAGATGGATGGAAAACAAGTGCCCTTCACTTTAGGGTTAGAGTGGGATAGATCCACTCAGCCAAATCCCTGGCCACTTGTCATTAAACGCTACCAATTTGTTTGTGTGTGTGGATGTGTATTTGTGCGCATGCGTGCATGTGCGTACGTGTGTGTGCGCTGCTTAAATTTAGCCAGAGATTAAACCAGTCAGACACCATCTATTATGATTGTCTGGCTGATTGATTTGAAGGACGTGCTATAAAAACCATCACAAGAGGTAGTTTGTTTATGACCGGTTGAATAGGAGGTTTTAAAAAAATGCTTTGCTGCAAACTGCTGTAGGAAACAGATGCATCCATCACTGGAATGTCTCTGTGACATTCAACCCTGCTGCAGCTTCACTAGTCTGTTCTTCCCATTATTAGAGAGAAAAAGATATTAAATCTTAATTCAAACGTGACTAATGCAGAGTTTCTTACATCACTATTATTATTTTGAATGTACGTTATCGTGTCCTAGGCTTCTGAGACGTAGCGTATTAAATTATGTAATGTAAAATTATGTAAAATCTATAATTGCTTTGATCGCATTTGCTGCAATATATGGGCTTAGGTTGCACACAGTGAAAAACTAATTAATGTTTCACAAAGTATATGCGCTCACACACATATTCATTGACACCCACACACACACACACACACACACACACACACACACACACACACACACACACACACACACACACACACACACACACAGAACACAGATAATCAACAAAATCGCCTGGGAGAGCGATAGTCAAATGGTGAAAAGCTGCACCGTTCTGATCTGAATCCACATCTTTCTTCTCCTCTTCTCTTCTTCTTGCACTGTCTGTGGCTTCTATTCCTCTCTCTTTTGCTGACTCTCCCCGTTGCTCTCATTACCGTAACCTGCTGCAGTTAATTGAAAGCCAATGGTGTGAGAATATGGCTCTTTGACAGAGAATGTGTCAGGGCACAAGGTCTCTCTCTCTCCTCTCCATCTCCTTCTCTCTGGCTGTATCATCTTATATATTTGAAGATTGATTAAAGCCGAGCAGGATTGCCTTCCAGTGCAGTTTTAGAGGGTTTTTATTTGACTATTCCATTAATAATGTTACTCTGTGAAGAATATATTTCTGCTAATGAAAGTAAAATGAATGAACATTGATAACTTGCTCTTGTGCATTGCGTTATTATCTTTATGACCACAATCAATACCCGTTTGAGGATACTGTTAAAGAAGACTTTTCTCTATCAGAACAGGGGCTCTTTTTTCATTTCAAATGGCCCAAATTGTTGACACATTTGGAAACATTTATCTCGGCAGAAAGGGAGCAGAAGAACATAGAGGCCAAAAATGATGTGTGGTACCTGTGTGCCAAGAGAGACAGATGGGAAGTACCTGCTGTGTTAAAGTAAGAAATGAGAGAGCGAGGCGAACAGATGGAGACAGAATTGAAGTATTGAATTGGAGAAGTAGAAGTAGAATTGAAGTATAGATATAAATATATTTTCTGGTGGCTCCTTTTGAGCAACATGCCACAGGGAATTAGGCAGCAAGAAAGCAAATGAACCACTCCCCAACCAGATGTTGCTACATATGTAAACAGCAGTGTGTATGCCAGCATGTGTGTGTGTGTGTGTGTGTGTGTGTGTGTGTGTGTGTGTGTGTGTGTGATCAAGTCAATCCGCAATTAGCATTTTTTTTGCACTATACTGCGGTAAACTTGAGGAATGTAATTATAGATCAGTGTTTGCATCATACGTTTGAAACATGTAGTGTGTAACATCAGGCAATCAAGCACGGCTGTAATATCTGATTAATTAACAGCTTCCTCTCTTCTCCTCTCCCTCTCTCCCTCCATCTCAGAGCGGCACAAAAACTGAATTTAGCATCCAAGAAGAAGAAACAGAAGACCGCCACAGTGCCAGTGCCAGTGACATCATCATCACCAGCATGTGACCCCCCTCTGTTCCCAACCAATTTTAGCTCCGCCCTGCTGATGGCCCCACCCCCGGCTCCACCCTGCCTTCTTCGTGCAGCTAACAAGATCAAAGACACCCCTGGGCTTGGAAAGGTAACAGAATTAGTTCTCTTCTTTTCTAAAGTAATTTTTGGAGCATGTCACATTTTTCATTGGCAAAGAAGCCAGAAAGCCAGTCTATGCAATTTTTTCCCCCCTTTTGTGGCATATGGGGGATGGTGATGCTGAGCTTTACATATATAATAGAATTAAACTTGAGTTTAGGATGAGTACTGGAATGTTTCACAAACACTGACCTTTATTTGAACGTGTCCCCTGGCTTGTGTATGTCACCCCTGCTGCACCATACCAAAATGTAGCCTAATGGTTGCCACGGTAACGCATCTCAGGCTGACAAAAGTCATCTGTCACCCTTGCCAGCGGTTGATGAAATGTGTGTATGTTGTGTATGTGGGGGTGTTCATGCTTCTCAAGTGTGTGCAATATTGATCGTCCATGTAATGAGTTTTTAGTGCCCCCCTCCTCCACAGTTTGAGCGAGGGGCTCACTGAACGCGTGTGTGTCCTCTCTCTTTTAGAAAATGAATGAGTGTGGAGGACAAAATCAAACAGACATCAGTGTCCATTACTGTACATAGAGAAGAGAGACCTTACACATGCCCTGATGAGTGTTAGTGAGGAGACGTTGTGAATGCATCAGAGGTGCTACGCAAGGTGTTTGAGCCCTCCTTGTCTGCTATCAAACAATGGTATTTGAGAAAGAAACCAGTACGAAGTGTACAATTGTGCTTTACACAAGCAGCAATTTACATTCCAAATTTGGAAATTTAATGATCTGGCAGTTTCATTATTTGTTCATCCTTTTGTGCAACTGATTATTTTCCTTCCCTTTAGTCTGTTTTTCTCCATATGGAGGTGACAGATGTCTCCTCCGTTGTCAGGGAGACAGATTCACACTCACATGGTCTCAAGCACATGTTAACACACACACACACACGCGCACGCGCACACACACACACACACACAACAGCTAATATGTACATAATGAAGACAAAATTCACATGTATATTAGATGATGTGAACACAAACCATCACACAGTCATTGTGGCCTGTGTCTCATCCCACTGTGATTTTGTAATCTTTTGACAGAACTGATTACTTTGTCTGACCCAAGTCGTTGTACGCAACTACCTGCTGCTAATCCTGATGGTCTTCAATCATTACAAACCAGTTTTTCACATGTGAATTTTAGATAAATATGTTCCACATATAGGTGATTTGAACAACTCTGACCTCCTGCTTGCCTCCTGGTAGTTTTTCCATCCATCCAGTTAATCAGCTGATGAACCCAGAAACAAACCACTAAAACTGATGAGGAAGAACTTGATAATTCAATATGAAGATATTTTAGAGTCGATGCTAGCTTTCACCTGGTAATGTGTTATTCTTAAATGCCCAGTTTAACTGCTTGAGCTGATAAGCAGAGCTGTGGTTTGAAAGGAAATGGGGAATGAAAGGAGGAGGAGAAGTTGCACTGAGGCCAGGAGGTTTTCTGTATTTGGAACATAACAAGTCTCTCCTGTGAAATCAATTGAAACTTGCCAAGGCCTAATCAAATACACACATACATGTGCACGCACACACACATAACATATGGAAAGAAAATGGCCATGGTGATATTTCTCCAGCGAAAATGTCACCTGCAGTGGGGGTCGACTTCCTGCTGAAATGGCATTTGTACACATTCACATACAGAGAAAATGCATGCATACATGCTTGCATGCCCACAAATCCATAGGATTATACCGTACAATGAAAGATGTCAAAAGAGCAGCAAAGCCCCTGGAGGAAGTGCGCATGATACATCCGGCAATACATGGGCTTGTCGGTGTGTGTGATGGGCGGTTAGCTTTCACCCCCCGATGTTAATGTGGCAGAAAACAGATTGAGACATCAAATTTAAAGCCAGGGGAAATCAACCTGCACAGGCCGGAAGTATTGTACTGTGTGTGTGTGTGTGTGTGTGCGTGCGTGTGTCTGTTACAGAGAGCTCAGCCTTGTTCCAACCAGGAATGTCGAAATAAATGAAATCCCTCAGAGGATGTTTCTGAGTGACGTGTGTATCTCAAACTCCCCTCTAGTATTTTTACACGATGCTTCTCTATGTGTTGCTGGTAAGCCGCATCTCATATTACAGTAATCACATCACACAGCTGGGGCTCCTCCATTCAGACCGCTGGCCGCAGGGAGAGATGCGTATCAGTCAAGGAAATTAAGATGTACAAGTATAATCACGGAGCGATCAAACTCATTTATACAAAAAAAACCCCAAAAACTACAAAAGACACATTTTTGAAGAATAAGGATGTAATATCTTAAAGGAAATCTAAACGCTTTTAAAGAAATCCAATATATTGGGAGGATAGATTTTAGGACAATGGATGTAAAAATTATGCTCAAGGCATTTCAAATATGTCCACCTGATGGAATATTACTGCAATAAAGACTAGCAGGTTTGATTAAACAGAAATTAGTGCCAAGGAAGAATTACAGGTGCAATGTGAAATCCTTAAACCTCAGTGACAAGTAGTTTAGGGTACAGTTGAACAATTCTGATACTGCTCATCTATGATGATTCTAATTGATTCCCCATTTTGATTCCGAAATAAAAAAAGAGGTCTAGATGATCACAAGTTTTAGATAACAAAACAACTCTATTCTTCTGAGTGTTGTTAAATGAAGATAAAGAAAAATAGTATCTTTAGCACTGGTATTCACTCTGAAAACTATTTGATTTGACATCAGTGCAGGCTACAGTATATATCTTGGTATGTGAATGGTTAACACTAACATTACAGTATTTGGCTGTAGGAAATGGACGCTCTCACTCCCATCATAATGCCATGACACAGGTCATTAAAATGTATCCATTCAGATTCTGGTTATTGATTTTTACCTTTAATGGAATTTCAGACCCCAACCACAGTGATTCTTAGGAATACTTAAAACACAAGAGGAGTTCAAGTTCTTCTTCATGAGAGAGAGAGAGAGAGAGAGAGAGAGAGAGAGAGAGAGAGAGAGAGAGAGAGAGAGAGAGAGAGAGAGAGAGTGGTTATATCATTCCTGCCATCAGTAGGGGGGCAGTCATCTCTCCTCTCTGAAATCTCTCCCTGATCTCTCTTATCTAGCTTCTCTCTTCCCTTCTCATCCCTTCATTTTTGCTCTCTCTGCTCTTCTTTATTTCTGAATGACAATGAAGGACTGTGGGAGTTTTTCCCCCTTCTCTTTCATCTCTGCAGCCAACATTTTGCACGCGCGCACACACGCGCACACACACACACACGCACACACACGCACACACAGATTGCAACTTGACCTTGGGGGGAAAAATGATAGTATGACAGCTAATCAATTTTTAATAGCAGCTACGATCCCTCTCAAGCCACAAGCTGCGTGCATCTGTGTCACGAGTGAGCATGTGCAAGTGTGTTTTCCATGGGCTTTTGTGTGTCTTCGTGCCTTTCTGCATGCCTGTGTGTCTTGCATCTTAATGAATGTCTGTTATGGGAAGCCAGCAGCCACTTTGTTCCACCTTGTAGATGAAATATTAATGTTGTGAGTATTGGCAGAGCTGGAGCATGGGAGTGAGTGACTGACACACACACACACACACACACACACACACACACACACACACACACACACACACGTCATGTAAACATCATACATCTGGTTGCATGTTTAATCTTACTTATGGTATTAGTTTTTAAACAGCAAATCTCATGAAAAGAACAAAATCAATTCTTTTATTGTATTTAGGTAGCTGAGGATTGTGCATGATCCCGTTTAGAAAAGCCTCAGTCCCCAGTTAAAAGCATTCATGTAACAACAACAAACAGGCAACATGGTCAGAATACTGAAAAAATACGTTATCACTCATATGACCATCCCTCCCTCCCTCCCTCCCTCCACCCATCCATCCATCCTTCCCTCCCTCCCTCCCTCCCTCCACTCATCCATCCATCCATCCATCCTATCCCAGCAGCTTTCGTGTAAGAGGCGGGATTCGCCCTGGATGGGTCACCAGTCCATCACAGGGCCAACACATATAGACAGACAACCATTCACACTCACAGTCACACCTACGGTCAATTTAGAGTCTCAATCAGCCTCGTCCCCTCTTGATGTCTTTGGACTGTGGGAGGAAGCTGGAGTACCAGAGAGAACCTACACAGGCCTTCTTGCTGTGAGGCGACAGTGCTAACCACTGCACCACTGTGCTGCCCACAAATATGACCAATGAATGGAAACTTGGGAGGTCTGTCAGTAAACAGTGATGACAACTAAAGCAACCATGGGTCTAAATTTCCATTAGCTACACAAAAATTAGCTTAATACTGAAGACCAATGTATGGACATTACTGCAGGGTTTACTTGACCATTTACTTTACCATTGCTTGTGCTATCAGGCAAAGTAAGTTTTCTCATCTTTCACTTCAAACGATGCCATGTCATGTGACTTGATTAACTCACCTCATGAAGCTCTCAAAAACATTCCACTTTTCCTAACGGGATATTTGACAGCATGTTCATGTGGGCTCCACATCAGTTCTGACTTCCCCGTGCCATCCGTGTGTCTCTGCCCTGAGCCTGTAGATAAACACATTTAAGAATCGGTCACAACTCCTACTGCACCGAAACCGCTGGCCGCTGTATATTTTAGCAATTCTATTCTGCTCGAACAGCCATTAGTAGTATTTTACTTTTAACAGATATGTAACTCCAGCATCAAATGGGGTTTGTTACATTTACTAAAAAAAAAGTGTAATGAAATATAACGTGCCTTATGAAAATGTTAATGCTGTTTGACTCCGAGAATAGAAGGTAATAAGCTGCACAGTAATAAGAAAAAGTAAGAAAAAAATAAGTAAGAAAATCACCAGATGTATCCTGCAGTGCTAGAAAATGAGTCATGGCTTCAATAATAATGTCACTTGGGACTGGAAAGGCGGCAAGTGACCTGTCATTGAACATTTAATTTTGTTCGTATAATTAGTTTGAACTGCCCAATCCATGTTACCCACAACTGAAGTGGTGTGGTATATCTGGTTATCTCCATGGACCCTCAACATGGATCTTACAATGCTGTGAGCTGAACTGGGTGAATAAATTAGTTAAAATTAGAATTGATTTGAAAGCCTGAACTTGCTATTCCCATACGGCGTTTGTATCTGTCTCCCTGTACATGCCTTTGGATGCATATGTGTTTCTGCAGTGGTTGGGAGCCAATTAGAGGCCAGTCTGAGTCTGATATTGATTTTCCAGCCAATAGTAATGAAGCACTGCTGTGAGGAGCTATCGAACAGGCTTTTTTTTTTTCTGGTCTGGTCCGGTTTCCTTGACACTATTTAGCTGAATTCCTTCACTTAGATTGTGTGACAGACTTTACAGTATCTGTGTTTGAAGTATGAATCGGACATTAAGGGAGTACTGCACGCTGACACTCAGTATTTTTTGAAAACCTTGACACTTTGGCACATTTTAAAGCAGTGCAAGGATGTTAAATGTCCTTAAGAGCTATAAAAGTCACAGCATTTACACAGAGACACTCACATTTTTCGGCATCTTTCCTGGTCTTTTTATGTTATCTGCCAGTTTTCACAACCTTGCATCTGCTGTCACTGCCACAGGAAATGGGAAGGAATATAAACCTGTAGGAGGTAGAGGCTGTTATTCGTCTTGTCATTTGTTGTGGGGAAGGGAAAGAAAGTGACACCGGAAGAGAAGGAGATTGCATTCACAGTGGATGTGATGGACTGGGTGATATACTGCAATGAGGATTTTGTCTTTGTCCTCAAACAAGAACAGAGATAGGAAACAGGACTGCAAGTTTTGAGAAAGGAGGAGGGATGTGAGGGATGATGGATATGAGGAGGACAGGTCGTTGGCTTTCTTTTTCCACTGTTCCACTGTTCCTTCTCTTCCACATTTTTTCATCTTTTACTATAAACTGAACAAAGAGTCCATTAGCTTTGTGTGCTGTCGTCAGCATGTGTGTCTGCATGATACTGGCTGCGGCACTTTGCCACACGTATTGATCCACCGGTGAAAGTAGGCCAAGGATCCTCCGAGAATATTGTGGGTTTTATAACACACACGTGAGCACTAACACAACTGAGCTCGACCAGGGTCTGGTGTTCTTATATTAAGCATTAATTATTCTTTCAGAGCAAACAGGTGAAAACTATGCATAAAAACAAAGTGTATACGCCTTATATACACCAATAAAAGTATTTGTCAGCCTGAAATAGAAATGGAAACTAAGGCAGACAGAATTTAACATAAAGGCAAAAAGAGCTTGCATTTCTTTTAATCATGATTTCTGTTCTGTTCAGACACGCAAGCAAGTGTACACACACACACACACACACACACACACACACACACACACACACACACACACACACCTATCAAGAGACAAATGCAAGCATTTGCAGCTGCTGAATCAAAACTCAAACTAAGGTGAAAAGAATAAAAGAATAGCTCCCTGCCTTTATAGATCCAAACATTTTATATAGGCAACATTTCAGTCACAAAGTATCTTGTTCAAGCATTAGAACATCACGAAGCAGAGGAGCCCAAACTATCACACACAGGTGATTCTGCTGTCCTGGTGTTATCATTGGTGTGTAACCGATTAATTCAAAGAGTTTTATTCAGTCCTTTACATTTGTGAGAGGAAAATCTGGCTTGGCTGTGCAGTTTTTCTATTCTTTTCTGAGCTGATTGAGAAGAGGACCATGCGTAACAAAGAGCTTTATGAATATGATGATATGAAAAAATGCACGTTACGTACATTTCTGTGCCGTTGAGTTTTATGTATCTGCCCCTGGTGTAGCCTGTAAATGTTTCAAGCACCTTCCACAAATGCTGTTCAGAAATGTGTTTTGTGATATTTATCGCAATTCCCATAACCAGAACAACACAAAAAAAGATAAGATGCTGATGCATCAGTTTTCATTTTGTTTGCTGTGATAGTCACCACAGAGCTTTAAAAAATGGATGGTGGTTGATGACCCTCATGTATGACTGCTGTCATTTCACACACACCCTCCATTTTTAAAAAAATAGACATGGACTGGCATTATGGCCCCTCCTTCTCTCTCTCCCTCCCTCCCTCCCCCCCCTCTCTCTCTCTCACATGAAGAAGAAATGGGCTCTCACAGGGGGAAGACTTTATGAGTTACGCCTTGTAAAGAGTACAACAGTAAAATTCTTCCCCACAGGCTCTTACTGATGTGATGGGCTCTTTTATTGGGGTCAGGAGAGGGCATAGCACTAAATCCAAATGTGCACGTGTGTAGGTGTGTGTCTGTGTGTTTGTGTGGTGCAAACAGTTGACCTGGATTTAAGCCGTAGGATCTCAGTTTACCTGGGTCACCAAGGTTACGCATGAATTGTATTCAGGTAGTGTCAAAGTGGATCTCACCCCCGTATCCATGAACACTAGGCATCACTTCTTACACACATGTTATCATATTCAGCTGAGAAAGACTGTAACTCAAACACACACACTGACTCATACAGTTTATTGGATCAACTCTGTTAAATGGCCCATGGTCATTTAATGATGCAACCAAAGGAAAGCCTGCTAATGTGTTTTTAGATGTCAGTGAATGAACGGGAGACAAACAGAAACATAATAAGAGCTTTTAGAATATGATTTTGTCGTTTGTGCATGACAGGACATTTTAGTTGCAACTCACCAGCAGGCTATTATTATTATGCTTTTATCTTTTATAATACATAATTTGAATGAGTTTTCATCAATGTGGCATAACCACATTCCGGTTGTTTTAGCCCCAGGGGCATGGAATAATTTGTAGAAAAAAGAACTTGGGTTAAAAATCTAGAAGTTGCTTGAATAGCTTGTAAATGTTTCAAGAGTACAATAATGTAGTGGTAGAGGGTTAATGTAAGATCAGTTCAAGCTAAAATATAGCATTAAGCAACATAAAATATTGTTTGAAATATAATTAGAGTTGAACATTTTTTGTTAATTGTTTATCAGTTTGTATTTATGACTTAAATGCTGTTTATTCTCAAAACAATTATCACCCACTTTTTAGATATCCATCCATCCATCCATCCATCCATCCATCCATTTTCTTCCGCTTCTTCCTGTTATTAGTCAATTAAATATTTTATTTATCTTTTTCAAGCTCAAAATACTAATCTTTCCCCATTTCATTTGTGTCTGTGTTTTATTTGATGATTAAATGCACAAATCTCTACATTTTGGACAGTTGGTCAGACAAAACAGCCTGCTCGAAGACATTGTTTTGCACTTTTTCATGTCATAATGAGTAATCAAGAAACTAAATACTGTAGATACAAAACAATGTTGAGATCACTGTGAGTTTCATGATCCCGTGGTAGTATTTAATCAGAAACAGAGTGTATTGAAACACACTTCAGACGGTGATGAATCTGCACCAACGAGCACAAACAGTCCTCTCCTCCCACTGCTCTTCCCCTCTCAGGAGTCACATCAGTTTCTCCTGCCCTGCAGACATAAAACACTGCCTGAAATGTTGTATGGGTAAAAATAGATTTAGAGTTTTTAGTTGCAAAAGCGTATGAGGGATTGTCCTGCTTATTTCCAGTCTATGACAAATATCACGGCTTTGATTCCTGTGCAATTTTTTTTTTTAAAAAGTGTCTTAGTGCCCAAACTAATGATGCATCGGTGCATATTTTTTATGACATCAGGAGTGTAAGAATGAGAAATTTGCAAGACTTCTGCCTGTCAGTCTGTGTTTTGTGAACTGTCAGCTGCTTAGCTGTTTGTAGGTTTTTCCATTCTTTGGATGTCCAAAACCATCTATTTTGTGCTCAGAGCATTCTGAGCTGGAGCCAGTCTATAGCCGATGGCTTTTATTGAGTCAGATTTCACCGTCCGGTCATCATTCATCACTCTGTTGTTGAGGACGATGGAAGTTCATCGTCACTTTTTTCCCCCCACTGTGTAGATCCACACACATTTTCATGTTTTTTTAATCAGCTGAGTTGATTTACAACTTCTTATGTTTTCTCTTCTTCTTACTGATGATTAAGTTTAGATTCCACATTTGAAACAAAACAGAAATATAGATGTGTTGGATTAATAAGATTTAATTTGGCCAGGTACAAAAAAAAGGATAATAAAAATGCACATCTACACAACTTGCAGTAATTGTAAGGCATTGCTAAATTGTTATTTTGTTACAGTGTTTATTTATTCTTCCTCTGTTTACCAGAACCAGCACCAAATTTCGGTAGACCTAGAGATTTGTCATGGACTTAAAAAAAGCGCCATTTCTTTTAATATCACTTTCAAATATCTGTGAGGATTAAATAATTTGCTAACAGGTTAAAAGTCAACCCTTGAGACAGAATCTTGATGCTTGAATCAGCTCTTCATGACTGTTTAAATCAGCCTTACAAAGGAGATCCGCAGAGGTGAAAAAAGCTGGAGAGATGAAACAGGATCAGTGTTATTGATCAGGGTGGCTCCTGTCAATCATCAGTTTAACCAGAACTCTCAAATGTCAGAAAATCTAGTGTGAGTCTTCTTTATAATCCTACAGTGAGTAGAAGAGATTTAATGACACACATGAAAGTGGAAGGGGCTGAAATATGAGCGAAAGATGGAGGAGGAGAAAGATGAAAAAAATCAAGACTAACTCACCTGGATGAGCCACGTAACTTGAAAGAGAGTGATAATAAGCTGCAAGAGAGTTTGAAATGTTTTCTACTAACAGAGAAAAAGAGGTTCACATGTTGAAATGCCCTGGAACACACTTGCATTTGATGACACAGCATTTTGCTTCCCCTGATATCAAAGAGAACAACAGCAGCTGTCAGATGCTAAATTGCAGCTGCTAACAGTTTGTGACAAGGGTGGGAGGAAAGGAAGAGAGAGAGGAGGAGAGGAAGCTAAAACAAGATTCCTGCTCTTCAGGCTTTTGATGTGTAGCAGTGAGCTAAAGAGGGGGAGAAGAGAGAGAGAGCAATAAAGGAGGGATTTATGCTAGAAAGAGAGGAAGATTGTGAAGGACTTACAGGTAAGAGAGGAGAAGGTGAGGCGATGAGAGAGAGAAAGGTGTGTTCAAAGAACTAAAAGGCTGTATGTTTCAGCTCTTTGTGAGGTCTTAGTTCATCATGGATACCCTGTACGTGAGTTCAGATGCCTTCTCGCATCATCCTCTGGAAATATTCGGAGCCTTGAAAGTGAAGAAGAATTCAGTAGTGAGTGCAAGAAGTCACAGCCAGTCTGTTGTTTCTAGTTTCCATCCATCCATTTTCTTCCACTTATCCTGTTAAGGGTCGTGGGGGGGGGGTGGAGCCTATCCCAGCAGCTTTCGGGCAAGAAGCAGGGTTCACCCTGGACGGTTCACCAGTCCATCACAGGGCCAACACATAGAGACAGACAACCATTCACTCTCACAGTCACACCTACGGTCAATTTAGAGTATCAATCAGCCTCGTCCCCTCTTGATGTCTTTGGACTGTGGGAGGAAGCTGGAGTACCAGAGAGAACCCACACAGGAACAGGGAGAACATGGAGACTCCACACAGAAAGATCCCGTGCCCGAGCCGGGACTCGAACCCGGAACCTTCTTGCTGTGAGGCAACAGTGCTGACCACTGCGCCACTATGCCACCCTGTTTCTAGTTTCATGTGAATTAAAAATGTGAAGTGCGACTTTTGTTACACTTGCTCATACCTACATTTTCTATCAAGGTTTTGTATTCATCTAAAGTTGTCTTCGACCTGATTACCATATTTGATTCGTTCCTATTAAGAGCATTTAAATGTCTTACATCACCCACAGGTCAAAGTGATGGTACGCGTGTGTCCAGTGTCCCAGTCCGAAGCTACCGAGTCAAGTTCCTTCCTCAAAGTGGATCCCAGGAAGAAACAAATCACCATCATGGACCCCTCGGCCAATCAGACACCAAGCACCGCCACACAGAAAAGAGCAGGAGCCAGTCAAGTTCCTCCAAAGATGTTCACCTTCGATGCTGCGTTCCCTCCTGACGCATCACAGGTAGCACAAACAAGCAAAGACTGCCTGACTCTGTTTAGATGACATCATGTCACAATGGCAGATATCTAATTGATATTTATTTGACATCAGAAAATAATTGGAATATATTTAATTCCATGTGATTTTTCCTGTTTACATTTTAATAATACATGTCCACATCTGTGCCACATGTGAGCAAAAAATGTTTGTTTTTTTCTTAATGTTGACAAAATAGCCTTAAGAAAGCCTTCATGATTTGGCAGTTGCATTTAAAAAAAAATCTATTTGACTCATTTAAAAGTCCCACTATGTTTGTGTGTCTAGTTTCACTCCTCATCTGCTGTTCTTCAAACGCCCTTCTGAATTTTCTGTCTCAAATGTTTTTTTGTTTTTTTTAACTTAGCTTGAACTCATTGTAACCATCGTGAATATTGTATGCTGATATAAATATTTTACACTACAGGAGCCAAACAGCAGTGCCTAACTAGAACAAATACATCCATACTTTCTGGTCTCTTTCTCCATCTATGTTAATGTCTCTCTGTTGCTAGGCGGAGGTGTGTGCGGGAACGGTTGCTGAGGTGATTCAGTCGGTGGTGAATGGAGCAGATGGCTGTGTCTTCTGCTTTGGACACTCTAAGCTAGGTAACGCTCACACACAGGCTACAAAATCAGGGTTGTGTGTTCGTGAGTCATGTTTAACGCGCGTCCGACTGTCAGCGTGTGTCTGCCTCCGCTGGCCCTCATCTATCAGAGAGAGAAAGGAGAGGATTAGTGTCTGCTGAGGCTGAAAGCATTCTCAGTCTGCTCTGTCTGTGTCTCTGTCTTCCTTTCTGTGTCTCTAATCCTTCTGATGCCCATTTGTAGAGAAGCTGTCTTAAAAAGGGTCAGGACCTCTTATTGAAGACTGCAATGTGTCTGAACCAACACAAACAGGCGCAAAGGCCCCCTTCAACCACCACACACACACACACACACACACACACACACACACACACACACACACACACACACACACACACACACACACGTTCAACCAGCGCGGGTTCAACCCATGTCATGTTTTATCCCTGTACATTTAAGTATTGTCATCCCTCGTGCAGAGAGATTTTTATATCTACAGTTGCAGCATTGAACTGCTGGCAGAGGAGAAACTTCCGCCTGATGACCACAACCTCTTAATACAGGGGCATTAAATCTATTAAAATTACAGGCCAGAACCATGAAACCAAAACCAATAAAAACTAAATGAGGATCCTTCCATGGTGGACACACAACATCCCTGATCACTGATGTAAATCTATGGGTGGCAGTTCATATTTCTGTTTAAATCATAAATTTCATTTATCTTCATTCACTGACTACAGTTTTTTTTTTTTGTTAAATAAGGTTTTTTTTTGGTATCAGTACACTTAAAGTCTGTAGGAGGAGACTCAAAATTGGACTTTTTAATGTTTTAGCATCAGTAACCTCTGCCCATCATGTGACCTTGTTGAACCAGGGATACAACAAAAAAACCTGGAAAAAAAAAATCATAATTGTTTGTTGTGATAGTGGTGTCTGTTGTTTTTATCACTGATGCCGCGATCAGGGAAACATTGTAGTATGACAACAACAAAGTCCTAGATTAGTGAATCAATTTAATTTGGAGTTAAGACTTAAAGGGAGTACTAGGTTTCTAAGAATGGAAAAAGCTGATAAATCACTAGAAAAGCATGAATGGGTGAAACCATGGTGATAATACAGTGAATTTAAGCAGGAACATGGCCTGCACACTTGGGTATTCATTTTACTGGTGGCTGACATTTTTCCTTTACCCAGGGGTTTGCTGAGAATTATCTTCTAAATGTTTTATTAGTACAGTAACCCAACATTTTAAAGAGAAACACAGCTCTCCATGACACCATCCTGTTATGCATCTCACCTTGTTTACATGGTTTCACCCAGCAGTCAAATATGGACACACAGTCTCACAGTTCATGATGATTCATTCTGTGGGACTGTGCCTGAGACTGATACTTCCATCATGCCCCAAAGTCACTCCTCTGATTGGCAGCATCCAATGGTGCTCTTTGATAGACGTACAATAACTGACTCATCTGATTTTGATCCTGTAAGCGTTTTTAGACGATTGAGAAATCCATCAAACTGCAACATAGTTTGCTCTTTCAATCAATGTTACTGTTATTGTTAATGCCATTGCGCTGCCCTGACCTTGCTAGCAACAGTTTTAATGGCGGCTGCTGTAACCGCTGATGAGATCATTCCCAGTGATATAGCTCACCTAAGGCCATGGATCCTAATGAGGCTGCATTATGAGGGCATTACCTTTTTCTCTAATTAAAATGATGAAAGTAACACACAGAACATTTATCTTTGGCTCTGTGGCCCTCGGCTGTAGACACACATGCAGGATCAGACTCAGAAAAGTCTACTCATGTGCACACACACGCACATAACCGTAACAAGGTTTTCACTGAATAGAAATAAATGAATAAAGCACCAAATACTGGGGGGTGTATGAACTTCAGGAATGTAATTGAATCATCTTGCTTTAATTTATTTCTGCTGGAGTTGCTATTGGATGTTGGATTATTGGTCTTGGATGAATCATCTGGAGTGGGTGATATAA
Organism: Aulostomus chinensis; assembly: GCF_037954235.1. Lineage (NCBI taxonomy): Eukaryota > Metazoa > Chordata > Actinopteri > Syngnathiformes > Aulostomidae > Aulostomus > Aulostomus chinensis. The sequence continues at coordinate 25,555,021 of NC_141321.1, forward strand.
TGCTGCCTTGCTCTTTCCCCATCCCCTCTACCTTCCTCTGACAGCTTCAGTCATGCTGATGAGATCAGTTACCATGAATATGCATCAACTTCAACACAGGAGAGATACTCTATGCTTTATTGCCTTCAGCAAAGCATTACCTTATGGTAGATTTATGTTAATCAGTCGAGCGGTCGTCGTGCTGACCACATCTTAGCAGGCTGTGGGAGTGAAGGAAACACTAACGTATACAATCAGGCAGATGTGTAGTTTCAGATTCCCTCACATACATAAAGGCCGTAAATAAGAAATGTTCCGTGACCATTACCCTTTTTTTCCTTCCCTATATTGTCAGATCAGCCAAGACGGAGTAGTGATCCGATTCAAGAGTTTAATGAAATAGGCCTATAAATAACAACAGCATATACATCTAATGCGGTATAATGTGATTAGATCGTATTAAACCTTCTGTGAATCTTTACTTTTACAGAGAATGAAGCCATAGAACTTCAGCCATTTACTTTGAGAGCTGCTCCTCTGGTCTACATCTTTGAACAAATATCTTCTTCACCATGGCTTCAGTGTTGATGTGCTGCATGTAGCATTAGTCAGCGATAACTGGGCCAATGGTGATGTAGCAGTGTCCCATTTCAGAGCTAATAAATGAAGTGGTATCAGCTTAGTGTTGGCCTCCATCCATCCATCCATCCATCCATCCATCCATCCATCCAGCCATCCCTTTTCTATACCGCTTATCCGTTAAGGGTCATGGGGTGGGTGGGGGCTGGAGCCTATCCCAGCTGACACTGGGTGAGAGGCGGGGTTCACCCTGAACGGGTCACGAGTCCGTCGCAGGGCCAGTCTATTTGATAAGTTGTATGAAAAGCAATCAACAAACAAATCTGTTAAATGAGCAAAAAATGCTCCTGGGTTGTTTTAAAATTTTATTTTCACAGATGATTGTTATATTCAATATATTCTTTAGCAAATATGTCACATTACAAACAACCAAGCATTTTTGTGTTTTGTGTTCGAGAACCTTAAAAAGCAGTGCTGCCTATTTATTTGTTGTTCTTTGTCAAGCATGTGACTCCTCTGTTTTAGGAATGTTTTTGTGACAAATCATGAATCGCATCTTTGTTTTGACAGTAAGTCTCGGCCCTTCAGAAACCAGTGGGGGAGAACAATGTAAAATTACAGTGAAGCTGACAACCTCCCCTCCGTCTTATCTCTGAACAAATCACACACATTTCTCTCCCCTGCATCACAGGAGTCAGGTGTTTGATGTCCTCAAGTGTTCATGTGGGTGTGACATATGGCTTTGTTTCCATGTGTTTTTGATCTCTAACTCCTGACAGCCAAAGCAGGGGTAGGGGGGCTAATCATCCTCTTGTGGCTCAGAGGGACAGATCTGTAAGCCCTGAGTGAACACCCATCCTCAGACTTTCAAACACACTTCATGCACATGCACATTGCTTTTCCCCCGGGGGGTCTTTTTTTGATAATGTTTTCAATCTTTCTTTTCACCTTTCCTTCCATCTGTCTGAACCAGGCAAATCCTACACCATGATTGGTCGGGATGACTCTCTTCAGACTCTGGGTATAATCCCCTGTGCCATCTCCTGGCTGTTTAAGCTTATCAATGAGAGGAAGGAGAAAACAGGAGCACGCTTCTCGGTCCGTGTGTCTGCAGTTGAGGTCAGTCTTACGGTTGGAGTTATACTGCTACAGGCGGTTACAGCAACATCAACATACCTACCTACATATCCAAAACTACACTATTCTGTTTAATAAGTAGAAGCACTCAGAGAGCACACACCTTCACCAAGGTAAACTATTGATCCTGATGCTTTCTAGCTTGACCCTTAAACAAAACTGAGCAGAGTTGAGTGGGTGTTTTTAGAGTGGATATGTGGAGTTTTCATGAAGACTAATGTGTACAAAAAAATACCATTCCCCGTGTCCACTAGGTGGCACTAGAGAGCTCATACTTAATATACATTACAATGCTGTACATCACATGAAGACAGCGCAGTGTAATTTTGATGTTAATCAAATATGTGTTGTGTTAAAGGCTTAGTTCCTGTAACCACTAGGCAGCGCTAAGACTATAAATTCAGTTTGTAGTCATCTTTAGGCTGGGACTCCAATGAAACTTGTGAAACTTGGAAGAGATCATATGGTTTGTGTTCTGCAAGGAAGTATAAAAATTTGCTTGCCTCAACATGGTAATTAATGGGCCACAAAAACTTCTCATACACTATTGTTGATAGAACCAAGAAACACACAAACAAATGGACAGAAGCCACTGAAATCATTACCTCGTTGTAAATAATGTGAAATGAAGGCTGGAATTTTCTCATCTTGGATCAGTTTAGGAAAGTATTTTTCCCAAAATCAAAAGAGGATTAAGTAACCACTGGATGAAGTAAATGACATAATACAGAGCTCTCATTGTTTGTCTGCATGTGTGTGTGTGTGTGTGTGTGTGTGTGTGTGTGTGTGTGTGTGTGTGTGTGTGTGTGTGTGTGCGTGTGTGTGTCCGAAGGTTTGGGGAAAAGAGGAGAACCTTAAAGACTTGCTGTCTGAAGTGGCAACAGGAAGTTTACAGGATGGACAGTCTCCTGGAGTCTACCTGTGTGAGGACCCCATCTGTGGCATGCAGGTATGACCTCCCCAATCAAGAAGCAGCTTTAGTAGATTGAACTGTGTGTGTGTGTGTGTGTGTGTGTGTGTGTGTGTGTGTGTGTGTGTGTGTGTGTGTGTGTGCGTGTGCGTCAGCCCCAGGCTTATGTCAATGTGCTTTCTTCTCTATCGCTTTAGCTAGCCTGAGACATGCTTGTTTGTATGTAACAGAAATACTCACCTTGAAGCAGCAGATTCAGTATGATAATCTTCTGCTTTTAAAATGCAGTTTCCTCCTAAAATGCACAGCACATTTCTGAAAGTTAAGAAACAGCTGCTTTGTTTTCTTTAATCTGATTCACATTGAATGATGTTACTACTTGAGGGGAAAACTAAAATGGCCCTCTATTGTTGTTTGCTGAGACATGAATGAAAATATCTGGAACTCCCTCAAAGTTGAATGGCTTCTAACCACTCACTCAGACTCCATCCCTTCTCTAGGTTTTCTGGAAATCAGCTTTCTAGTTTTTGCATAATCCTCTGAACAGTCATACAGAAATGGGTCAACATGCAGACAACATAACTACATGAACAAAAAAAGGACTGCTTTAAAAATGCTCAAAAAGAACATTTTTATCCTGATAAATCTGTGTGTAAAAGAAATTGTCAGACGTGGCAGAATAAGAGTGATTGGCCTTTTACTATGACTGCACTTCTATTTTCTGAAAATACTACAATTAAATGGCTGACTGAAGGTTGACACTTGGTTTTGGGTAATGAAAGTTTAAGAATTTGAGTTAGGGACGAGGGAAGGCATCTGAATTAAGCAGTGTCAATGATGGGTCCCCAGTGGTGATATAAGACAAGGTTGTGTGTGGAGTTATAGGTTTATAGGATTAGAGGGTTTGATACAAGCATGTCTGTGTAATCCTAACTAATCTGACATAATCTGATCAGTAATGATACCCTTCAGATACAGACACATATAGAAACGTAGATCTCCTTCTCTTGTGCCTGCAGGCAAATTTTAGTTGATTATTCTCAATTTTCTTTTCCTGAAGGTAAGTGGAGACCGACTAGCTGTACCGTCCCTCTCGTCTGTCCCTGTCCTCTTGCCTCACACTGCTGCTTTGTCTCTGGCTGTTAAAAAAGCACAATGTTGTTTTTCCTTCCTACACTGCAGCTCCAGAACCAGTCAGAATTGCGTGCTCCGACCCCAGAGAAGGCTGCTTGGTTCCTAGATGCAGCCATAGCAGCCCGCCACAGTAGCCAGCGACCTAATACCACCGAAGAAGAGCACAGAAACTCACACATGCTGTTTACATTACACATATACCAGTATCGCATGGAAAAGACAGGCAAGGGAGGGAGTAAGTATCAGTGTTGTTTAAATATCTTTTTATATATGTGGCACATCTTCTAATGCCATCATGGACTCTTTTATCGCTACAAAGTTTTGGGGTTTGATTGACAGTTAATATGCACTCGTCTCTGCACAAACATCGGGGTGATAATGTAGGAGTGATATGACAGATTTCTGACCAAAACATCTGTATTTAAAGCATGCGAAAGCGAACGTGAGATTATGGCAGAAAGATTTGTGTGTGTGTGAGAACGTGCATATGACACACAGAGGAGCAAAATATCACATGCAGGCACTGAGGATGTTTAAAGATGACATAAACAACTGATGTGGCGTGTTTCACAAGTCCGCAGGGATGGCGGATCCTGTAATTACAGTTCTGAACAGTCTTAACCTTTAGAAAACTACATTTGTGATTACATGTCTACAAGCGTTCAAAAAATATCTGAAGCTGTGACCTTTGCTGATGTCAGTAGGTGCAAGATGTAACATTCTGATACTTGTTTCTCATGCACCACTGAGACTTTACTGCCACAGTTCCCACCTCAGACATTGTTCATTCATATGTTCTTCACTTCTTGCTATCTATGCATAAAAAGAGCATTTTTTCCCCCAAATTCATGTGTAAAAGTAGCAGCTGTAATGCAATAGATTTAGGCGTATCTGCTTATGTGAATAGCAGCTGAATCTCCGACTAAAGGCTACTTCTTCCCTCAGGAATCAATGTAACTCTTTCTTGAGCACATTTTGACTGTTAAACAGGATCTTTCCACCTTTAAGAATAAGTTATAATAAGTGGGTGCAATTTTAAGAATTTTAATAAGGTAAGTGACATTTTTAAGCTATATCACAAATTATTATGCAAAGTATTTTAAATCATCCTCAAGCATGGCTTGGGGTATCTTTAATGGGATGAATATGATTGTAATTCAAAAGTTCATCTCTTACCTCCCACCATACTTTCCTGTCTCCTCCTCCACTCTTCCAGTGTCAGGAGGTCGCAGTCGCCTCCATCTGCTGGACCTCGGCAGCTGTGATGTCAAAGTACTCGGAGGTGGAGCAAGCGGGAAAAGCAAGGAGAACTCTTCGCCCAGCTCTGCCCCTTTGTGCCTTTCACTGTCGGCCCTTGGCAACGTGATCCTGGCCCTGGTCAACGGGAGCAAACACATCCCATACAAGTAGGCTTGTGTGTGTAGGTGTGTCTGTTGGTGTGTGGAGAGGAAAGACGTGTCAATGTTCTTAGATGCTATGAGTAAATTCAGAAAATGAAAATGAAGATAGAAAAGTAGAGTGAAGGACAGTTCGGAATGATTTGAAGCTGAGGAGTGTGGCAATGAAAGAGGGTGATGGATCACTAAAATTATGGGGTCTTACTCAGCACTAGGAATTGCCCTTTGTATGAATGGTGTTTTACAAATAAATTTGCCTTTGCCTTTGTCTTACTGTTATGAACAACAACAATAGCCGTCACTTATTAATCGCATTGGTTTTGCTGATTGTAATGAGAGGAAGGGAGAGTGAGAGAAGATATACAGTAATCCAGACAAAGATGGTATGTAATGTGTGTTTTTGTGTTCAAATGTGTATATCATGTGTGCTCTTTCTATAATTGCTGTAGTGTGTTAAGTATGCCCCGGCAGTGTACAGTATGTATGGTATGTAAATGTCCTCTTTTTACCTTTCTCTTTATTTAATTCCTATTTTCTTCCTTCCTTCCTTCCTCCTTACTCCCCTACTCTCCTCAAGGCTGTGTAGCTCTGTGCTCCACGCTGGGTTAATTTAATCACCAGCTCTTGCATTTACATTGTAAAACAACCCCCACCATCACCCGACAATGAAGTTGTGCTGTTGTCGGATTGCGGGGGGATTTCGACCGGTTTAACAGTGGAGCCTTTGCAGCCATGTTGCTGCCACCATGAACTTGGAGCAAGTCTGTCACATTAATGTCACTACAGAGTCACAAATCCTTGAGCAAAGGAGCACAACCATGCAAACATGGATGGAACCTGTAGAATTCTGTGCAACTGCAGAGCTTCGAGTAATACGTTTGGCTGTTGGTATTTTTTAGCAAGTGCTGACAATAGCTTGCAGATCTTCTTCCTATAATTATCATTAATTTAGAGGGAAGTAGCACTGGAAGACAACAAGTGGAAAACTAGAGAGCCTACAGCCATGCCGGACATATGTTAGACACTTATTATTAAATGCAATCCGTATCTGGACACATTCGATGTGGAAGACACGTTTAATGTGTAATTGTGTTGTGATTAGAATGTGACTGGGTCTGCAATGATGTCCACCATGATAGAGAAGAATTAGAGACAGCCGGTAACAGTAAGAGCATCTTGACGAGATGCTGTGTTGACATGAGCCTTCTGTTGATTTCCGTCCACCTAAGACTCACATGCGGGTTTTGCTTTGGAGGACAAAGCTTGACAGTGAGGATAACAAGAGCGATTTCACTACATCTGGTGTATCAGATGGTCATCTAGATAACACGTCCAGCTACTCCTGCTCCTCCCAACAGAACTCCATCATATTACTCTTTACATTAGGCTATTTCTCCAATTCATCTCCCAATACTTTCATCCTCTAAAGTCAGATTTTTCACACTCTGGGTGAATGTCACGGTCTTCAAACTAGCAGTTCAGCATGAATCCAGAAAAGCCTGGATGGAAAGCACACCTGTCGAAGGCTCATCTTTAGTGAGGAACTCACTGTTATTTGATATCTGATACAGGAGGGCTCATGTTGTGTATTTCACACCAGAAAAAAAAAAAAAACACATGCACACAAGTAATGTTTTTTTTTTTTTTTCAATCTTCCTCCTAACAAAATCAAAGTAATGGGAATATACGCAGTTGCAGGATGTTAACATTTCCATCTTTCGACAAGCTTGTTGTTACTATTCATTACTGGGAAAAGCAATATTACTGCAATGCGTCACTGCCCAAAATTGGTCAGGAGACAACAGTCATTCTTTGTGTTTTTCTGGCGTGGACAGGTATGATTCATAGGCTAAATCATAAATTCATTTAATAAAAAGCCATTTTCTGAGAATGGAATTTAATTTGTGCTCCATTAAATGTTTCAACTCAAACTCATGAACCACCTGGAGTTTCCCTGCTGAAAAGATAGCTTAGGGGCACTATTCTATTCTCCAGCTCCAGCGGTTGATGATATAACTTGTTATTATTGGTTTCCAGTAATTATGGTGATCTAGGAATTTTGATGTTGCATTCATTATAAGATGGTCTTCAACCCAGAAGCCTTCCCTTGTTAAAATATGGCAACATAAAGAGCGGAGGCAGAAATACAAGGTCTGATTCAACGTCCCTAGCTCTAGAATTAACATGCAAATGAATACTTCATGACTCATGAATTTACCCACGTTAATCTCAGGGAGAGATACAGTGACGAGGGATAGAGGGAGTGAGAGGGAAGAGGATTTGTTGAAGCCTGAGGCAGCAAACAGAAGGAGAGGAATAGCACATTGAAGAGAAAGAGGAGGTCAAGATAGAAGCGTGTACACAAGTATTCGTGTGTGTGTGTGTGTGTGTGTGTGTGTGTGTGTGCGCGCTGGAGAGACATGCCTGCAGGCTGTGTTTTTAGAAAAGGGGGACAGCAGCATGAGGTATTGGGCCACAGAGGAGCTGTACTCACTGTCAGCCTGCAGGCCTCAAAAACACACTCACACACACACATACACATGCACGCACATACACACAAAAGACAATGCGCGAGTGCAGTAGGCCACCCAGGAGAAAGTCTTTTCTTAAGCACACAGCCTAGTTTTAGACTCCCATCAAATCTCTTGAGGAGAAAGATCATCTCCCAATATTAGACTACATAATATCCAGAGTGCTTCACATAAGACTCTGGAAAAGCAATGGTTTTGATTCAGTCCATGAAAAACATCATCAATAATTACTTACTAATAACTTGGCCTTTGGAATCCTTCTGCTTCAGGTGTGTATGTGTATGTTGGTGTTGTCATTATCACCTAGCATGTCTGGGAGGAACCTTAACTCAACAACAAGAAAGGGACAATGAAGGTATTGATAATGGTCCAGGTGATCCTTTTGGAAAACTGATTTATCACAATTTTGAGTGACCATGCATTTTTTTTGTATTCCAGTTTGTCTTTCTGCTCATATCTCTGTGCATGTGTGTTATTAGGGATAGCAAGCTGACTATGTTGCTAAGGGAGTCGCTAGGCAACATGAACTGCCGGACCACCATGATTGCTCACATCTCTGCCTCGCCCAGAGACTTCTCAGAAACCCTCTCCACCATTCAAATAGCATCCCGTGTCCTTCGCATGAAAAAGAAGAAAACAAAAGTCACTGTGGTGAGCTTTAATAAAACCTTGATTCTTCCAAAATATTCAGTAAAAGTCTCATAAAACCAAAATTTTGTGTAAATTTGAGTCAAAAAAGTCTAGCCACTGTGGTAAAACACTGTACACAGATGTTCAGCTGTTATTTTGTGTCCATGACAAAAGTAAAGCATCATACTCACAATCTTGACATGGCACTGATGTTTATGTCAAAATCCGGCATCCATATCTCCAACTATGTGTTGAAATAATTCTGCTGTGAATGATAACACCTTCGAGAGTCAGGTGATAAATTGCATCCATCAATCAAAAATATGTGGTTGTAGCGCCGCTGTCAAACTCTATCAGCTCGACTTACCTCCAACTGTACAGCTGAGAGAAGAAGATGGAGAAAAAGTCATCAGCATCCTACATATGGATAAACAACATGAACGTTCTGCATGTCTAAAAATGGAATATTTTCTCTGTCGTTGTTTTTGCCTCCTCACACCATCTCTCGTGCTGTCATCCTGTCTCTCTTCAGCAATACACCTCCAGCTCCTCTGGAGGAGAGAGCTCCTGTGAGGAAGGTCGTATGCGTCGCCCGACCCATCTGCGACCGTTCCATCACCGCGGCGACAACGACTCAGACCTCCCATTGCTGCGTCTGTCCAGTGACCCTGATGAGTACTCAAGTAGCGAGCAATCGTGTGACACAGTGATCTACGTGGGCCCAAATGGGGCAGCTGTATCAGACAGAGAGCTGACGGATAATGAGGGTCCACCTGAATTCGTACCAATTATTCCTGCTTTGCTTCGAGGTAAAACATCTGAGCCACATCAAACTCAAAGCCAGGCAGTCGGAGTCCAGAACAAGGTAATTTGAATTTCATAATGTTTAGAGTTTAGACAGTGATCCAAAAAAGGTGCACTATTGATTTTTTTCTCCCACAACAGGTGCAGCCTCAGCCAGAGAGCCAGGATCAACCCAGTGGCCCCTCTCAAGCATCTCAGTCACTACTAGGGCAGCCTTTGGCCCCGGTTCCAGAGGAAGGAGCCGAGTGCCTAAAATGCAACACCTTTGCTGAGCTGCAGGAGAGACTAGACTGCATTGATGGCAGTGAGGAGGTGAGGGGAATTTCCTGTCTGCTTGTTTTTGTGTAACAACAACCATAAAAGCAAAGAAGACAATCATGAAAAAGAAACTGACAGTTGTTCCAGTGTGATGAGCTCTTTTGGTGATTGTTTGTGAAAGGTTTGGTGATGTGACTTGGAAAATGTTCTCTGTTCGAATGTAAAAAAGGATATTTTTATTTGGTTTTCTGTGTATGAATAATATATTTTTATGTGTATAATTTCATTTTCCTGTCATTCAGTGAAGCATGTTTTTAGTTTTGTAACATACTTGCATTGGATATATTTTTTTCCATGGAGCGTAGAGCAGAGAGGTGGACCCAACTGTTGGAAATTTACAGGCATATATATATATATATATATGAAAATTCTTTTTTTAGTTTCTTTAGCTAAGACATTTCCTTTGTCTGCCATTAAATTCATTGATATAAGATATTCTCATTTGAAGAATAAGGCCTTGCTAATCCTATGTGTTTTTTCTCAGGTAACAAAGTTTCCCTTTGAAGAGGTTCCAGTGAATAAACAAAGTGCCAAACAAGATCCATGCCCCCCTTCAACAGTCCCCACCTCAGCTTCCTCTGCCCCCGACTCTACTGCAGAATTAGATACAGAATCCAAAACAGGTAAAACTAGAAAGTACTCTGAGAGCACCAACCTAATTTGCAGACCTCAACAAATTGATTTGATGCTTAATTCAGCATCAAATCAATGGAAAGTCCTTTTTTTAACTTTTATTGCATGTCAACTTTGGGTTCAAACTCTGAAATCACTATTCTGTAAAACATGAACTCTTTGTGTTCTGTAGGAGGTGCAATGCAGATTTCCTCCTCCGCAGCAACAGTTTCCAGGAGGAGGACCAATGACCAGCAGCTACAGGATATTAAAGAGGTGGTGGAAGAGGCAGAACTGGCCCAGACAATGATCCATAGCCTGGCTCAGAGTTCTGGTTCGCCCATAGTTACTGGTACCAGGAATGTTACAGGAAGCAGCACCTCCAACCCCCTGCACAGGACCAAAGGCTCCCAACAGTCTGACAGGTGAGGACTTGCAAAAGTGTGTAGAATATTAAACAGTCTAACTAATAAACTGCTGTAGCATGATGAGTTTGAAATGCCTCAGTCTACACTGTATGATTGTCATGTCTGTATATGGTAGTATGTTCTAGCTCATCAGTGAAATACTTAAAATATGAAGTAAGTTAATCATAGAAAAGTATCCGTTGTTTATTTCTAAATCTTAGGAGAGAGAGAGAGAGTGAGTGTGTGTGTGTGTGTGTGTGTGTGTACTTGGTTTGTGGTCTGATCCAGAACTTATGCCACTGTTTGTGCAGAGTTGGCTTTGATTTGTCACGGTTGCATCATATAAAAGCATCACAACTAGGAAATCCAAGCTCACTTGTAGAATTCCGGCAGTGGTCTCAGGCTGACACATCAAAGGAACATGCTTTTGTCAGGTCACTAATTAACACTCTTTGCTTCATATTTAAAGCTCTTTCAACCTTTTATTGTCACAAAGACAACCTAAAACCTTATAGCCCTCGTCCTGTTGAGAGGTTTAGGGATCAGTCCTAAATCCTGGAATTAAATTAATGTTGTTATTTATTTCCACTTCTCTAAGATTATTATTAATTCCGGGTTTCTTTCTTTCTCATAGTTTCATACAAATATAAATGTTTTTCAGTATTTCCCTCCCCAGCTTGGCTGGATGCTCTTCTCTCTGTAGCTGGAGGAAGGTCAAAGGTCATCTGAAGGATGCTGGGCTGAGCCTGATAGCATATATCTTTGCGTTACTGTTGATGTCTTTGTACGGTGTCATGGCACTCTTTCTGCAAAAACAGCCATTCTGGTTCTGTGTCTACAGCACCCTGGCTTTTGCCACCATTGTGGCCTTTGGCATGGGACTGTCGGCTGGCATTCGGGCTGACTGCATGATTGTGCTACCATCACTGTGCTCAGTTCATGGCAGAAACTTTCTGCTCTACCTGTTTGTCTCGCTGCTGCTGTATGGTCCACTAACCAACATGCTGGAGAACACGAAGCGAGCTGCCAACAGCCTACTGTGTGGAGCCGAGCTGGCAGCCAATCAGACTCAGGAGCTAATGCAGAGAGCTGCTGCACCGCTCTTCTCTGTGTTAGACAAGATCAGACAGCTCACTAGTAATGCCATGGCCGTGGCAGGACGGGTCCAGAACTTCATCAGCGCTCTGACTGACAGCATTCGCCACATTGCTCGCACTCTGAGGAATGTCCTCCACTTCCTGGCAGACATTGGAGACATCTGTAATGATAAGTTGGGTTCTCCATACAGAAAGTGTCGTGCAGTTTTCTCAGAGGCTCGTGCTGACTGCTCAGAGAGGCTTGGAGATTTCAACTTTCTGTGTGACATAGTGGACGGCTTCCAGTGGCTCTGCAACATTGCTCGTGCTGGTGAGCTCTTCTGTGTCATCCCCTCTTACATTGCTGACCATCTGAAGAAACGTCTGGCAGACCCCGTCTTAACAGCCTTTGAACACATGAAGCGGGAGTTTGACTTTAACATCTCAGGCTCAGTGACCTTTGACCTGGACGCCAGCAGCAACAAGTCCCTACAGGAGATAACTCATAACATCATGGAGGAAGTCTCGTCGGACCTTCAGTTTCTTCAGATGCTGTTCGAGCCGCTAAAGTACTGCAGCCTCATTCTGCTGGCCTTCTCCTTCCTGAGAGCACGGTGGTACAGGCAAAGGTACCTGTCTGACATCAACTTTGAAAATGTCTACGTCAGCACTCAGCTGGTCGAGCTTGACCAGCAGATGACACTAGAGGATGGAGCTTCTGTCATGCCAATCACGCTCCACGAGGCAAAAACCTATATCACACCATTGTCGTTGACCCTGACAAACAAAGAGCAGCGGGCCATCTTGGGAGGTGTGGTCTCGGTAGTCAAGCACATGGTGATCGGTGGGCTGCTGTTGGCACTTGACTTCATAGTGTTCTGGATGCTGGATCAGGTGCACCACCATGCGACAGGGGATGTTGTGGCCAGAGTTCCATTCACGATGTCGATGCAGGTGAATGGATCAGGGTACGCCTCTGACATTTTCAGGGATCTAGTGGCATCATTTAACGTCTTACAGCAGGGTAATATCACTGTGATCAGCAAGAAATGTTTGTTGGAGCCGTCAGAGCCCAGCTACGCCACATGTTTCATATTAGGCTTCCTCTTGGGTCTGGCTCTACTCATCACTGTGACTGGAGCATTCATGCGGCGCTGCAGTCGGCTGATCTGTGCTTGCTACTATCCAGAGAGAGAGCTGGAAAGGCTCCGGTTCCTCCGTCAGAAGATCCTGGATGAGAGGAGGGCAGTGGGCAGAGCCCTGAGAACCTCTGCTACCAGGAACCTAGCTGATGGAGGGGGAAGAGAGGAAAGTCATCTTCGGACTCTGCTGCTACGACTACCTGGTGGAGGTCACCTGTCTAACTTGCTGGGTTTGTCATCAGTCACCTGTTTGGCCTGCAGTGAGAGGGTGGGGCCGGAGGACGACAACATGGTCATATGTGATGTACAGCAGTGTCCAGGCGTGTACTGTCGGCCATGTTACCACAGTCTAGGAAACACCTGTGTTGTCTGTACACGACCTCTGGTCTTCCAGGAAGATGGTGAAGAGGAGCTCGATTCCAGCGATGACGAACAGTTAAATTTGTGGACAACAGCACTGATCTCAACGCATATCACTGACCCTGGGGCCCGGGCACTGATGGAGAGAAGGATCTCCATGACAGCACACCAGGGACCTTCTGAGATCAGTGAGGCAGACATGATCTACCAGAATGAATCCGGGTCAGAAAGTGACACCTCATCTTATGCCAGCCTTGAGGCTGTCGTCATCCACTCACCGCAACCCGTCCAGGATCCTGTGTTTGATTCAGACTGCACAACATCTCAGGAAGAGTTTGAGATTTGACCAGTGACCTGAAGTTAATATATAGTAATTTATTACAAATATGAATAAAAAACTAATAAAAAACAATAATGAAGAAAACTGTCATCATTTTTGACACACATGACATTGATTACATAAGATGAAATGTGCAATATAAATTTTACGTACTTGTGGACCTAATTGTGAGTGTTTTAAATGGCTTCTTTTTTGTCACATAGTCGTGAGAGTCTGAATTTGGGGAGTAACATTGATGGGAAGACGCGTCCTCTGGGATCACCGCGCCTTGGCATCGCCAGCCTGACAAAAACCTCTGACTACAGGTGAGATGCTTGAACAATGGTCAGTTTACCAGTGACATCTTGTCAGTCAGTGCCAAAGAAAACAAACTTCAGAAGGCATAAAAAATAAGCAGGCTTTTTGTTTGCTGGAGCTTCCTCAGTATGAGTGCTACATTAAAGAGTAAGCATGTGGTCTACAGTAAATGTTTGAGAATACAGCAGTAACCAAATCCAAACTGTTCACAGGCCTCCGTCCTCGCCATCACAGCGGTGTAAAGTCTATACTCAGAAGGGTGTGATGCCAGCAACACCACCCCTGTCTTCACACACTTTGGCTCAGGACAGCCAGACAACAGACACTTTGACCTCAGACAGTATGCATCTCTCTACGTGCTTTTGAATTGTGCTTTCACTGCAGTGTACCTTGCATGTTTGATATCTTTCACCACATATAATTGTGGAGTCGTTTGTGTGTAACAGAATATACCTGAAAAACAACTAAAGGAAAATCCTGGCATCATAACATGCCATTTTGTGAAATGCCATTAAATGGATCTACGTTTTCTACACTTGCAGTACAATTCACCATAAAATGTGTGTTGCTGATTCTGCAGATAGTTTGGCTGCAGACAGTGGCCGTTCCTCCACGGAGTCCCTGCTGTCCAGGACATCTCCTGTGGGCATGAGCCCACAAATCAGAGAGCCAACTGCATCCCTATCTGCCAGTCTTGGCTCAGCTGAGACACTCTGTGATGATGACGTCCCACCAATACCTTTGGATATGCACAGGGACGGTGAGTTGCAACTAATAGAGCTATTTCTACACAAGGGAAGGGAATGAGATGTATAAGTTGTGAGTCACATGCAAATTACAAGGGGGTGTCGACCACACAAACAAAGTCAATGTCTCCTTGAACTCCAGCAGTATGTGTCGGACCAGCGGGGCCTCACTTGCTTGGAAAGGATGAACTAATCTACTCCGGAGCTGAAGAGGATCTTGATATTCTCATGGAGAATCAGGGCCTGACGTGTCGTCCAATGAGCATCATCAGCTTCAACAGTGACTGCTGTCCTGTCAACACTATCGCCTCAGACTGTCAGCCTGTCCGGATTCACAGAGGCACTGTTGAGGATGGAGCTTTAGAGGATTATAATATGCCTGCAGGTCCTTCTAAGACTGCCGGGGTTAAAGAAGTTGTAGCCATGGCAGAGGTTAGTGTGACTGACATTGCTTTGCAATTAAAGCACCACACACCAATTTGTATCATTAGAATCTATAAATCCAGTGTGCCTTTTTTGGACATTATATAAGCGTATCAAAGATTTTTAACTTAAATTTAGATAAAATGTTTCATGTGAGGAATTCATGGATTGGAAAGTGCTTTATAAATGAAGCTCAAATAATATTATTTTGACTTATTATTTTGACTTATAGATTATAAAACAGTTTTAATCCATTCATAAAATTATTTCCTAGGTGTAAAAGCTGCACATTGCAATTGAAGAAAAGTTTCTTTATTTGCAATGAGCAACGTTTTCTCCTGCACAAGCATTTTTTGTGGATGTATGCACTTTTGATCCTTGTTATTGAGTATTACACCACACTACGGTCTGATGAAGATGTACTTCAAGGATAGAACATAAATCTTTTTTCAATGAAAATCATTGCAGGTGGCAATGGCCAAGCTGCGTCTTGAAGGAGAGGTTTTATCCTCATCAATATCCTACTGTGGTTCCTCCTCCTGGATGAGTGATCTGAGTGTGGGCAGTGAAGCTGACCAGTCACTCCACAGCTTCAGCCAGTCCCAGAGCCAACAAGGGGAAGCCATGGCTGAACCTGAAATCAACCAAAGTCTTGCCTTTCTCATGGATGGGCAAGGAGATAATGAAAGCAGTGATAGCTCAAGGAGAGGAAGTCTGGAAGGAGAGGTGGTGTTGTCAGAGACCAAGGGTGAGAAGGGAACTCCAACCAAGGACAGGCAGAGGAAACTACCTCCCTCCATGGCTAAAACCACCATTCAGTCTCTGGCAGGACTTGGTAACCTCTCACCCCTCAAAACCACAGTCAGTGTTCATCCGTGCGTAGCTGTCACACCCATGATCATGCAGGAACCGACCATCCACTCATTAGCAGGCAACTCCAACTTAATCAAAGACTCTGTCAAATTCAGCACACCGACTTCCATATCCAGTGAGATGAGCTTTGAAGACCCCTGGTTGAAGCGTGGCATGGAAGAGGGAAGGTCCAGGGAGCTTGTCTATGATATGAAGCCAGAGAAAAGGGAGGCAGAGCATTCAAAGAGCCACTTGGGAGAGAAGACTGAAGTAGGGAATGGGGACTGCCGGAGTTTCTGCAATGAGGGTAAGAAATCTTACCATGCTAAGTGATATATTTCTGATAGCAGATATACGTGGAATGTCACCTTAATTTCTTATTCTTCCCTCAACAGGCGAGGATCATGGTAGCTATAGTTCAGGCGGGGATGTGGTATCATCTCCAGATTCCTTTAAGAGAGTGGTGGATGGTTGTGAGATGGTTGCCGTTATTGCTCCTGGTGAGTGCCTGACCAATATCTACAACCCAGATGTCCACCGAACTGCCAGTCTTCCACGTGGCTGGCATCGCCTGAACCGCCATGATGGCTTGGATAATGGAATAGAGTACAGAAATCTTGGTGTCACCTCTTCAACTCCCTGCAGCCCTCGCGCCACACTTGACCGCCGAGGATCAACTGGAAAACTTGGCTTTTTGTCACACAAGAGGGGAGGAATCCCACCTTTGCCACCAGTACGGAAGTCGAGCCTCGACCAGCGTAACCGAGCAGCCAGCCCACTTCACCAAACCATTCATGGACTGTCATTGCTGGGTACCTCTGCAGATGACGCAGGAATATCTGGATGTGGCACCAGACAACGGGGCTCAAGTATAGATAGCAGCAGACTTTTCAGTGCCAAGCTGGAACAACTCGCTAACAGAACCAATTCTTTGGGCCGGGTCCACAACTCTCACAATGGCTCCCATCACTATGACTGCTTCTCCCTGGAAAGGGGTGAGAGCCTAAGAGGGATAGGAGGAGGAGTGAGGGGGGACAGTACCATGCCTCGTACTGGCCGCAGCCTCACCCGTGCTGGATCAGTAGCTTCTCCTACTGGAAACAGCAATAGCCCCACTTTCAGTGCCAATCCTGGTTCAAGCAGCGCCCCACAGTCACCAGCCAAATCAAGTGGCCAGTCAAAGATCTCTGCTGTCAGTAAGCTGCTGATGACCAGCAGCCCCAAGGCCAGGAGTCTGTCTTCATCCAGTACCAAGACTTTGAGCTTCTCTACCAAGTCTCTCAGCCAAGCTGCCAGCCGCAGCTCCAGCCTTCCTCCGAATGGAAAAGTGAGTTCTTATTCTTCAGGCCAAAACACACACGCACACTCTGATTAGCACCTGCTCATCAGTCAAGGAGATGAACCACTCACTGCATCCGGTTAGTGAATGTAAAGTTTTAGTCACAAAACACATGAATCAATAACTCACTTCAAGTCATAAGCTAACCTTTTTCTTTGCAGTCACTGGAGCCTTATTGCCTTCTACCAGCCACATTAGCTTTTTATCTGTTTCAGCAGCTCCAGAACTCAGTCCAGGGCACTCTGCAGCAGCAGCAGCAGCAGCAGCAGCAGCAGGGGCCATCGCCAGGATCCTGGTCCACGCAGTCTCTGAGCCGCAGTCGTGGGGGAAGTTTGGCTGCTAAGCTGCCTCTTCGGGCTGTAAATGGTCGAATTTCAGAGCTCCTCCAAGGAAGTGCAGCCTCCCGTTCCAGGACTCATGCCCAGGGAGGAGGCACGGATCCAGGGGAGGACAGAGGGGTTGGAGGGGCAAGGTTAGACAGTTTTACTTTATTTTATATTCTAGAAGTGCAGTCTACGTTACAAAAAACAATTTATGTCATGTGTAGGTTTTTCTAGCAAAATATTACTTTTGCCAAAAAATCACGACAATGAAAGGGTGAAGGTGCAGAAGCCTTAATGTTGACCCTTTCAAGATTGTGGATTAAAATTGTATTAAAACCTGTGTTTATGCCTTTCCCCAGTGGAGGGGGGGCTACAGCAGGGGGAGGTGCTGGAGGGGGCTCTGGAGAGGAGAGGGCAGCAGTGGTCCAAACCCTCCCCTCTCCCTACAGCAAGATCACAGCTCCCAGAAAACCACACCGGTGCAGCAGCGGCCATGCAAGTGACAACAGGTAAGTCCAGTTCCATATTGAGAAATACAGAAAACAAACAACAGCAAATCTGTTCAATTTTTTTGTTTAAAACCCTAAGCTGCATCATGTGATATAATCCAAATATTCATTTACCACTTGTTTGCTCCACAATCCATAAACACTTTGATTTTAACAAAAAAAGAAATAGTGCAAATGGGTTGGTTCAACTGAATATGCTATCATGATTGAACGCCAAACTGGAAGTGGTATAATAACCTTTGTATTTAGGTCAAATCAAAGTGTTTGAGGATGACTGAGTGTATTGGGAAGACAGTGGTACTGGACAATGTACTTGTGAGGTCTGACATTTTTAGACAGTTCTGCAGTTTTTTGTGGTTGGCAGCTATGGACTGCTAGTAGCTACAAGCGACATGTATGCAACTGGCTTTTTCTGCATTCTAGAGTCACAAAGAAGTAATTCAGCTGAAAAAAATGTCTTGGGAGACACCTATTTGTGAATACCCGAAAGGAAAAATACACTCTCTGGGAGAAGCATTGCTATTCCTATTATTTGGGTTAATAACGACTGCTTTGTTTAATTTGACATGAAGAAGAATCATGTTTTGACATGTGCCATTGTTTTCTGACTATATTCACATTTCCCCACCAACAGCAGTGTACTCAGTGGCGAGTTACCTCCAGCCATGGGCAAGACAGCATTGTTTTACCACAGTGGAGGCAGCAGTGGCTATGAGAGCATGCTGAGAGACAGTAGCGAGAACACAGGAAGTACATCTTCAGCTCAAGACTCCCTCAGTGAGCACAGCTCAGCCACCACCTCCTCCAGACGGAGCTCCAAGAGCAGCAAGAAGAGCAGGAACAACACAGGTCATTTCAATCGATATATGACTTTTCTGCTTAATAGGACGGACTACCAGGGAAAGATTGGCTCAGTCTTGCTGGCAGGCAATAGGGGACAAAACTATGAAAACAATCTGAATTAAACTTGTGTTGAAACCACAAAACTGAAAACTCTGGTAATGTTTTACAACCGTTACATGTGTCAGAATGTGACATTGAGAGACAATTTGTTTAGTCATTCGTGGATTCATGATTGAAAGGTCACTTGAAAAGATAACTATTTTTATTTTGCTGGTACAAATCAACTTGTCACTCAAAAAATGAAAGCTATAAACAGAAAAGCTCTTGAAGTAAAATCAATGATAGAAATAAATAGACGCACTGCTACGAGGTGAATCCTTTGATGAGAAATAACAATGGGAAAGCGGTGGACAGATAAGTGTGAAGAAAACTGTGGCTGCAGAAGGAGCAAGGTAGTAAAGGTGACCCTGACCACCCATCTGTGAAATGGTAAAGGGGATCTGCTGGTGTGGGAAATAATGAATATATATTCACCAGAACATTACACAGAGAGCTTTAATGTGCCTGCCAAATTACACTCCACTGGTTAACCATGAGAATGGATACGTGCATAAAATCAGATTTGACAGAGGCAGCTCTCCCCGGTGAGTCTCTGATTATTGATTTAAATTGGAATACCCTTTCCATCTGTGTGTGGAGTGCAGCCTCACCTCCTGCCATGCAGCATAAAGTCTAGATTTACTCTCATTTTTCCACAATTGATTCTGTGCTTCAAAGAGCCCGCTTACTGTCAAACTGTCACAAGACGACACAAAGAACAGGAAAGAGAGGATTAGTGTGTGTGCGGTACACTCAGGTGAAGCCAGTAGAGGCTGTGCTCAGGATATATACAACAATTCAGCTTCAGTTGAGACCAAATATAAAGAGTAAGTGACATTCATTATAAAAACATAATGCATCAGTTGCTCAGTCACTCATGATTCACTTTCCATACGTTCTCTATTCCATGTCTCAAACTCTCCTAGTTTCATCTTTTACTCTCACACATCTCCCCCCCTCCCGTGCAACTTCTCCCAGTTCTTCCGCTGTCCCCTTATATGCTGATTCTTGCTACATAATGAAATACAAATGTCTCTGCCTGACCTTTCTGCACATACTTAGACCACGAGACAGCCGCAACCTTATTAAAATCACCGCTGTCTCTTTAACGGCTCTCTCTCCTCGTTCTCTTACACCTTATCTCACTGTTCCTGGTTAATCTGATAACTCACATTCCTGTCGACATGGTTGGCAATTTCCATGCAAAGTATGCATGCACATGTAAGTCTGTGTTCATTCTTGCATAGTGGGCACATCAGAGGATGACCTGCTGCTCATATCTATCCATGGGTTTTGTGGATAGACACAAAACTTTTTTTTGAATCTTGCCCTGAACTCCATGTGTTTCTCTTTCCCTTTCTACTTTTGATCTCGTTCACTCCAACCATGACCTAACTCCTCTTCTGGTGCTTATTTCTATTCTAATCACATTTTCCTGTTTTCTTCTGGAATTTTGAGGTTTAACAAACACAAAGTGGTCCTCCACTTAGCCATGAGGGCAGTTTAAAATATCTAATAAACACAACAAGCCATTCCATCTATTTTGCATTTAAAGATGAATCATTGTTTACATATTGAAAGAAGCCCCTAAGAAAATGTTACGTCGCTTAGTATCTGATAAAGAAACCATGGTTTTATTCATTACTGTGTAGTTATATGCAATCACCACCCACTGTCTACTTATTAGCTGTACATGTGCAATCTATCCATCCATCCATCCATTTTCTTTCACTTATCCTGTTAAGGGTCGCGGGGTGGAGCCTATCCCAGCGGCTTTCAGTCGTGAGGCGGGGTTCACCCTGGACAGGTCACCAGTCCATCACAGGGCCAACACATAGAGACAGACAACCATTCACACTCACAGTCACACCTACGGTCAATTTAGAGTATCAATCAGCCTCGTCCCCTCTTGATGTCTTTGGACTGTGGGAGGAAGCTGGAGTACCAGAGAGAACCCACGCAGGTACGGGGAGAACATGGAGACTCACACAGAAAGATCCCGCGATGGAGACTCAAACCAGAAACCTTTTTGATG
Organism: Aulostomus chinensis; assembly: GCF_037954235.1. Taxonomy (NCBI): domain Eukaryota; kingdom Metazoa; phylum Chordata; class Actinopteri; order Syngnathiformes; family Aulostomidae; genus Aulostomus; species Aulostomus chinensis. The sequence goes on from NC_141321.1 coordinate 25,575,843, forward strand.
TGAGGCGACAGTGCTGACCACTGCACCACCATGCCACCCATGTGCAATCTAATTTAAACTAATAGAACCAAGAGAATCATCACTTTTCTGACAATTTTAACCAAATTTGAAAAATGATAAGCTTGTGGAATTCAAGTCAGAGCTGTTGTATTGACTATGTTGTAGCTGAAGACGCTAGTGAATTTAATCGAGTATATAATGCAGGGCTGTTGGTGAAGGTTCTGTGTAATGTAGGTACAGTATAGTCGAAAAGAGATGTTTTTCCTTTGTTGGTCTGTAACTGTCTTTCTTGTCAATCTTCAGGTCTCCAGCGCCGTCGTCTGATCCCAGCTTTGACCTTAGATTCCTCCTCTTCCTCACCCTCTCATCGCTCCTCCAAACAGGCCATCACGTCCTCTTCTTCCTCCTCCTCCAGTCCAGGGGCATGCTGGGTTGATGGCCCACTAGGGCCCCCTGCACCCACAACTCTCCGGAGTACGACAGCAGCGACAGAAACCTTTGAGATCAAGGTGTACGAGATAGATGATGTGGAGCGGCTGCAGAAGAGGAGGGACAGAGGAGGTAGCAAGGTGAGAAGAAGGAAGGAGACTGAGGGATGGGGGGGGGGGGAGAGAAGTTAAGAGAGGCAGAAAAGATGACCAGAGGGCAAAGAAGAAGAAATGAAATACCTGAGCTACTGTGGTGAATGAGGAATGAGCTGTGGAAAAAAAAATGGTTTTAAAAATTCATCAGTTAAAAAAAAAAAATCAACAAGTAATTAATATCAGCCCAACATTCTGTATGATCGTATTACTCTTAAGTGTCACTTCATAAAATGTTATATATATTCTTTACATTTTGCAGAATATAGAGTGGTACAGTATAAGTCATGAAATTGTTGCAAATTAATGCATGGAAGGGTTTAGGTTCCCTCTCTCTGTATTCAGAAGAGGGAGCATTGTGCTTTGAGTGGAAGGGCGGGAGAGGAAAGCATGAAATATAGATTTTCCCTGCAGCGGCTTAAAGAAAAGCCTGAACCCCCAACTGCTCTGGTGAAGCTGTTCTGACAGTAGCCCACTGCAGTTATACTGGGAGTCCATGAAGTGTGACTATATGTATGTAAATCTATCAATGCTGAGGTTGCTGGGATGTGTTACACACTAATCTGGACAAATGAAGTTGAATTGAATTCATGTGCGTCTGTGTCCACCTCAGGAGGTGGTGTATGTCAGTGCCAAGCTTCGTCTGTTGGAGCACCGTCAGCAGCGCATCAGTGAAGTCAGAGCCAAGTACCAGTGTCTGAAGAAAGAACTGGAACAAACCAAACAGTACCTGATGCTGGAGCCACACAAATGGACCACGGAGTGTAAGTGTAATAGTACAATTAACATCCAGTCCTGCTCTGTGGCATGCACAAACATGCTGAACTAACACAGTTGATCTTTGGAAGTGATCTATAAAAACGGTCCAACGTTGGGGCAAGATAGCAGAAGCTCTGGTCACTAAGGCTTCTCAACTAGCAAGTGTTTCTCTAAGAACACCGACTGATGTGAGATCTATCCTCTATGGGAACATTGGGGGGGGGGTAGACAGCGGTGCAAATTCAATGAGCCTATTGCTCGTGAATTAGTGATGACACAAACCTGGAGCAAAAACAGAAGGGCAACTGTTCCTCAGGTGGCTGAGAAGGTCAATGCAGGACATGATCAGACTGTCAGCAGCAAGAAACCGCCACAAATGTCAGTCAGTCAGTCAGTCAGTGAGACAGAGAGAATGTGAGGGGAGGGAGAGAGAGTTTTTGTAAGGTTGCAGTGCTTTAACTTGTCATTGCAAAGACAAATACACATTTGGTTCAGTTCAGTGGTGCATAAAGCAGGCTATGGGTGACAGAGATGTGCAGTGTCACAGGGAGGGATTTGCTAACGTATTGACCCCCACCCCCCCCCACCCCCACCCCCAAAAAAGGTGCTTCAATTGTGCAAACCCCAAATGAAAAACCAGTATCACTGGGAGGATTTGTAATGACATAAAGACTGACATGATGCGGCACAGCCCTGCTGGTCTGAATGGGTGGCAGCACCGGTCCACGGGAGGCAGGAGGGGTCACGGTGCAGTTTGATGAGGATGAAAATGATGTGAATCCTTCGCTGTTGCCTTTGCAGAGACATTTCCATCTCTGCCAGGGTGAATTGATGCTGGTGCCTCATGGTGACCTGATGACGACACTTTACACTGACCTTCAGTTTGTCACCGCCCAGTCCACCCTCACACTTACATGTAAATGTGTATTTAAACAAACCACCCACTTTTATGCTAACTGATGAGATTTTAGTCACAGTCTTTTAATCATAGCAGAGTGGAGTAAAATAAATCAGGCTTAAGCTAGAAATACTAGTTAAAATGATAACTCTTACTGGTTTAGCCTTTTCGGAGAGTTGGCTGGAGGCATTTTATCTTTCACTTTGAAGATTGAACTTGCGGGAGCCTTTACTAAAGCTCTTCCTCTCCATGTGTGTTCATATCCAGTCGAACTGCAGCAGGCCTATGAAGTGGACTCACTGGAGTATTTGGAAGCTCTGGAGACAGTCACAGACAAACTGGAGACCAGAGTCAACTTCTGCAAAGCCCATCTCATGATGATTACCTGCTTTGATGTGTCCTCAAGACACCGGTAGACAGATGGAGAGACTGTGAGCTGGCGGGCGGAGGGGTGGACACACAGCTGGACTCAATTAGATGTTGACATTTGCTCCTTGATTACTCCTAAATAAATATATCTCATTGGGTGACTGGTCAGATGGAAGGAGGGATATAGTGATGGACTGACCACTTAGTCGGCGTGTCAGCCACCCTAATGTCTCCTCCAGATGTAAGTAGGCAGAAGGACGGACGGATGGAGAGACAAATGGATGAATAAATATTGATGGGGAGCCTGTAACAAACACTGAACAGCATCTGAGAGAAGAGCCACAAATCAGGTAACGTTGGGCAGACGGAGTTAAAGAAAAACAAAAGCATCAAATATAACCAAGTGACCACAGTTTTCTGCAAATCCAAATTATTGGACTGCTGAGATGCCTCTTAGATTTAGACATTTAGGAATGTATGCAGGGAAGGTAGATGGAGAGGAACTGCCAAGCTGCCATTTTTTTTTTTTTTTTAAATCAGCAAGGATAAAACGAAGAGGTGCAAAAGAAAAGACCATTTTGGAAGAGCACTTTTTAAGAGTTTACAGTTGAGAGCCACTGGCTGTTAATACAGAGTCATTGGTATTATTGTGCAGTTACGGATAGAGAAAAACTGAAGGACAAAGAAATTATGATTTAGATAAGTGCCTTGTAAACATTTCCAACAACAATACCTAGACCCATTATCTCCCTCAATTTGTGTACATGCCGTTTAGTATGGTGCTAGTTTAGAAAAAAAAATACACAAAAGATGAGTGTCCTTGAAAAATCTTTGAATTTATAGCTATTTCTAAATGTGGTGTTTTACTGTGGGTCATCGTGTCCACCGTTATGATAAACAGACTAAAAATACTGTATGTTTAAATGGTATTCAGTACATTAGTAAAAAGTAAAATCCAACTGTCTGAATGATGAAAAAAAAAAAGTGGAAGACCTACTAAACAGCAGTGTCCTCAGCGTGAACACCAACTCTTCTGTAAAACTAAAAGGGACCAAAACATTTATTGAAAATGCATTTTTATCGAATGGTAACACAACTTTTCCAGGATGTAGACTTATAAGTATTTAAACCAACAAGAAAAAAAATTGTTTCTTGTGGTGTTGTTTTTAACCTTGACTTTACCCTTAAATAGAGCACATCTGAATTATGACCCTCTGGGGCTCACATACAACCCCCCCCCCCCCCGATACATATGTGATGGCTTTTCCATATTTAAAAAGAATTGGAACATATGACTCACATATGAGAGGAGAATGAGAATGTTTGTTTCGGCTGATCCAGTGTTAAGTACATCCATCGATTGACTGACATCTGTCTGACTGAAAGGCAGCCTGTCTGTTGTTTGTATTTGTGTTGTTCTGCTCTATTCTAAAAGAAACTGAATGATTTGTCAATGTGTGTGTTCAATTATAAGGTAACTTTTGGTTTTTTATTTTGAAAGCAATGGGACCACGTAGAGATGATTTGTCATAGTAGGAGAGGGACATTTCAAAAATAAATGTTTCATTTATAATTACTAATTTGCCAATTTAGACTGGAAATACATGCAGGTCCATCTTTGGTTGAAATATTTCAGAATTCTTCTATTAGGGGCATTATACAAAAAAGACAAAGAGCTCAAACTTATATCAAATCAAAGAGAACTCAAGAAAATGACAACCAAATTAAGAGAAATATATCTCTACCTGGTTCCATGTCTTTTAGAAGAATAGCGACAAACTTAATTTAACATTGTTATCTATGGTGCTTGAAATGTTTATGATCTAAATGTTTGTAAAAATATAAATATCTGAAAGAGCCTGTTTCCCTCCAAAATGCAGAACATTACCCTTCAAATGCTTATTCTTACATCGCATTGTTACAGATGTTGGTCGCCACACTCCCCCGAATAGCTTTTGCACAGCAAGCAGAGAGCATTCTGGGACGTTGTGTTTGTTTGTCCGAGAGGTGAAAAGAGGAAAGGCGCTGACCTCACAGGAGTGGAAATGCTCTTATTGATACCATTTGTAGAAAACAAAGAACAAAGAAAAAAATAGAAAGGTGTCTTGGTTTTAAATGCCACGGAAGCGCAATGCATCTTCCTGCCCTTGAAACAAAACTAGTCCAGTAAACTGACACCAACAGGAAATGTCTACATCCGTTATGTTTTTATCTTTTCACAGTTTCTTAAAGAGGTCACTGTCGCCTGTTACGTGAGGGGTGCACACGCAGACTCAGAAATTAGCCGGGAGCCACACCAGTCCTGTGCTGTCTGATCCTTTCCTGTTTTTACCTCTCAGTTTACAGTCATGAATGAGAGATTATTGATTTGAGCTCAGGAGGGGCAGATTCACTTATTGTGTTTATTTATTTACACCATATGATCTTAAAAGTTACTATGCATTGAAAAAAACTGTACATACTTTGCTGAACCCATGTCACATATTAAGTATATATACTGTACACATATCATATATACGTTCATCTTTATTTTCTGACATTGGTCTCATTTGCTCCTGTTGTTTGTCTGTTTTTTTTTTCTTCTTCATGGTTTGGGTTTCCTAAAACATTCACATCCAGGGTGTGCCTCTTTCCCAGCATATGTGGACTTTGATAGCTCATTAGGTGTCTGATCAACTATTAACCGATGGTTCGTTGTTTTATATGTGAAGAAGAAAACTTTTTAAGTCGAACACAACCGTGTTCTTTTAATAGAAATGCCAATATATGCTTAAGTATTAACGAAAGCCTTGTGTATTTAGGGGAGTGTTTTGGGAACCCCAACCTCTGATTGGGTCAACGGCATGTACTCGTCTCCAGATTTACGATGCTATGTGTGAGGTTTTTCTCGTGATATGTCACCGCAGAATCTACCTGGGTAGCACTTTATAATTTTAGCAATAATTATGAAAAACACATGACACAAAACAAAAACACATGGCTGGTTTTGTTCATTGCTAACGTAATAGTGTTTGTTGATGTTACCTTTTATTTTATTTTATTTTTTATTGGCGGCAACCACGCTAAAAGAGGAGCCCTCATTGAGAGGTGCTTGAAATAAAACGGCGCACCAAATGTGTTTGAATAAAAGAACTAAAGCCTGAATGAACAAGTAAACATATGTGCTGTTTTGCAGATGTGTTAAAGAATTATAATGTGTTATCTGTAAATCCAATACATAGCATCTTTATGGAATATTGTGCGGTGGTGTATGGATCAGACCACATTTTCCAAAAATGGTTTCATCCCTTTTAAGTTCCGATTACTTCGAAGATTCAGTGGTTTTAAAATCTAAACTGTAAAATATTCAGGCCAGTCAGTTGAAAGTGCCCATCAGGTAGAACAATGAGTCGATGATGTCATGCTGCTTATGTACCATTTCCACAATTCAACTTACTTGCTGTGCTGATAACCATTACTGTTATGTCTTTGAGAAGTGTGGTCTGACACAATGTGTAGATGGAAGAGCAAGATGGGGGGATGTAAATAAAGGAATGTATTGACAGAGTCTGACATGTTTTTACTTCATGCAAAAACTGCAGTGCAGACACAACACTGTCAGTTAGTAGTCACTGTGAGTTCCACTTTGAATTTTTGACTAAAACAAAAAACACTTCTTTTTTTTTTGCACCAATGACTCAAACCTACATCAATTTAAAGTACGTGTCAAGAGGTAAAGAGTAAATGATGAAAGTCAACATACACGAAGAAGCAACTAATTCATATTCAGGTGTTCAACCCTTGTTCTTCTGTCGTGATCACTTCCTGCCAGGCTGGCTTGCTGTGAAACACATTCCCCGCTTACATTTTTTTTCTGTTCACCCTCGCATTGAATATTTTTTTGTTGCAGGACGACTGCTGGTTTCTGAGTGTGTACTTAGAACCACTTGTGTGTACTTAGAAAGAATACGTGAGGAACAAACTGATAAGTGTTAACAAGTTCTTACCAAAAAAACACCGAGTTGAGCTCTGTGCAGTAGATAACTAGGACGGAGTGGACCGTGAGATGCTAAATTACAGGGGTTGTTGGCCCAAAAATGAAAATAAAAAGCGTAAAAGTTTACAATCATACCACTGGAAAATCAAGTGAAGATTTTCAGTGCACAAAACATTGGAGTGTCACTGGAAAAGACAGCATTTGAAGAGAATGTGACCAATTTTCAAACATAAAAAGATACATCATCAAACAATGAAAGGCCTCCATTCTGCCTGTGCAAAATAATCCAACTGTCCTGACAGCTTCAACATGCTGAAGTTCATTTTTGGTCTTTTGATGAGTGGAAGAAGTTACTGAGATAATCGAGGGACAGAATCTTTGATTTATTAGACGGACGGCCTTCCAAGTCAACACATTTTAACACAAGTAAATCTTACTGAGACGCTTTGTTAGTTTTTCCTTTAATTTGCCACTTGTCTTTACTACCTCTAATATTAAGATATGACAACGGACAACGGGCATTTAATGGGCTGACAATATCCCAATCTGCTGGACGCCAAGGAGGGAGGGACAGCACACAGGGAGAAAGAGGTGAGGGAGTGAAGGCAGGGAGAAATGGGGGCGGGAGGTGTATCTCTGAAATGAGAGCAAAAATTGAAAATGGGGGAAAGTGAACGGCAGGAGGGCAAGTGAGTTAAAATGGGTGAAAACCACAGCGGTGTCTTTTCTTGATCGGCTCAGGCTGCCTGCTGAAAAATGCAGAGGAAAAAAAGAGAGAGATGGGGTGGTGGTGAATGTAATCTGAAAGCCTTTGGGGAGCAAGAGAGATAGAGAGAGAGAGGAAGAGAGATAGAGAGAGAGAGTGAGGGAGAGAGAGAGAGAGAAAGAGGGAGAGAGCGAGAGAGTGAGTGATGATAGCAAATCTAATTTGATGGTTATGAGGTGAGAGGAGAAAGGGTGAAAGACAGAAAGCAACAGAGTCAATGAAGTGAGTAATGGAGGGCGAGAGCGGAACTCTCTTGCACGTGTCACTCAGTGTGCATGTGACGGCAGCGCTACTGTCGCCTTCACATTCGTTTCATTCCGTCTTCCCAAGATAAAATTAACTAAAGAACATTTCTTCCAAATATAGGAAAAGTTACGTTGCTGCTGGAAATTAAACCCATTTGAATTGGTTCCCTTGGACTGAAATGGTTCCATGCACAAATAAAGGACATTTTTGCAGTTTCAAATATAATCTTAACGTAAGGTATGCAAGGCAGGTCTTGACATGAGATTTTAAAGGACAGATGTTCAAAAAGAAAAATAGTGAAGAAGAAAAATCAGAAAAAAAAACCCAGACCAGACCAGGAAAGACCAATGAATGCTGAGTAATCTAAAAACAAAGAAAGACCTCCAGATGGTGAAGAAAAGGATCATCCCTACAGGTGTAATCTTTGGTTTTACCAGACATTGACTCAACACAATATTGTATGTAGAATGTTTTCTGCTGAAGAGCAAACTAATAGCTTTCAGCTGAGTAATCCAGGATGGGGCTGGGTTTAGAATCTCTGACCTGTCAACTGTTGCAGAACTGACAGCAAAAAGTGTGGGAAGAGCAAAATCTTGTATTTGTAATGTTAAAGCAAACATAATATCACTCTAATCCTCTCATAACACACTCATGAAACGCTGCCATCCATTTTGCACAAGGCCAGCGGTAAGTGGGTTTAGGTGTGTGTGTGTGTGTGAGAGAGAGAGAGAGAGAGAGAGAGAGAGAGAGAGAGAGAGAGAGAGAGACTACCACATTCCATCACAAACACACTCTGGGCTTAACCTAGAAGTTACACACACAGACAGAATCACACAAAAACAGGGATTAACCCAGGAAATGTATGAGATGGATATGTGAAAAGGAAAGATGGATGTTTTGAGAACCAGACTTTACTAAAGCAACACAAGCATGGAAACACACGCACGCACGCACGCACGCACGCACAAACACACATGGACATGTGGTCCCTCATTGCGATGGAATCTACAGATTATGAACAAGAGACAGGATCTTCTAAACTCTCTCACACAGACAGACCCTGAAGCAGTATTTTTTCACGTAGACATGACAGGAATATCACAGAGGCAACAGTTTTATATTTTGTTGCAACAAAATAAAAGGCTAATGGTAAAAATACTCAAAGTAATCCAACAGGAAGGCTTGTATGTATGCGATTGGCCGATGAAACACCTTGTCATATGATGTCGTGCTGCATTACAGCAACACTGATGTTCATCTACTAGTTTCCTAGCCTGCACAGCGAGGCCATCTGTACCACACAAACTAAAGAGTGGAGCCCTGCAACAACGTCTGGATCTACTCTTACCTGAAACCACCCTGAGAAAGTATAAAGCAAGTGAACCAATCAGCTTTGCATTCTAACTGCTCTTCCACCATCCAGCAGTAATGTAGCTTCTGACTGGTTCATGTGGTTCAAGGCATTTTAGCTCCTGGCTCTTGAAGTCTATCATCCCTGACAGCCCATTTTCTTCCAACTGGCCAATTTGGGGAGGCGGCCTGTTGAACAATGGCCTGTTTTCAAGCCTGTGCTTGCTAACTGTACTGTGTAAGGGGCAGATAATCATTTGAATACTTCCTTCTACTAGATCAAAAAATAATCAACCCCTGACATGTAAAAGCTCAATAGATATGCCATTCAAATTATAATCCCAATTCAACAACTCCAGCAGGATCAGCCAAGCTTGGGTTGGGCTCCTGACACGAGCAAACATGGCAGCACACGTACAGCTGTGAGACCTACAGCAGAGCCGACTGCTTTACTTTGTGCTGTGTTCCATTGGGTTTGTGGTTGATAACGTCTTAGCCAGTTCCTCCCGTCTCTTTTGTAACGCGTGTTACCAGACGTAACAATAACACGACTAAAAACTCTCAGGTTGCAACGGGCGATATGCAGTTTTCATTGAAGTCAGAAACTTTGACCTCCAATGTTTCGTAGAATGCACTGAAAGATATGAGTTTCACATAAAAGTGGAAAAAAAAAATACTTCAGCCCTTGGTTATTTTTACGATTGTTTCATTGGATTTATTGTTACATTATCTGAGCCACAGAGTTGTTGATAATTCTCTGTAGTTTCAGGAAGAGCAACTTGCAACACGATAGTTATTATAATTAAAAAACAAAACAAAACAAAACACAAGTTACAACTGCTTTCAGTCGGAAAGTCATATCAGGACGTTTATGAAATGAAGTCCAGTGGCAGGGTTTTTGTTTGTTGTCTCAGTGGCTCTTGGGTGATTGATTGATGATCCATCTCCATGCGGCATTCCTCCAACTTCATCAGTAACTCAGCAGTTAAGGTGTGATCATCACCGTGGGTGAGCTTTATGATGTCATAGGCCTGGAAACAGAGACACACACCACTGCTTGATTTGCTGTCTGCTAACACTGGCAGATGATTGTAAATGTGTATAATACAAGACAAAATCCAACAGATGGGGACAAAAAACATGTTAATATCACTCTTTTTTATATTAAGTCAAGTCATAATGAGAGCTTTGACTGAAGTGGCACCTTTTCTGGGTGTGGTGTCACTGTTCCAGACACTGATGTTTACTGTGTTAAAACTAAAAGATAGAGTCCCATTAAAACCAGTGCCGGATGAAATACATCAGTTGTTCCACTAGAACATTTTTCATCCCTCATACCTGCTTGAATGTGTCAAAGGCATCGCTGATGTGTTCCAGGTAATGCTGCAGCTTTGCAACTCTCATCAGCTGGACTCCGTGGACTGGATGGGGATCAGGGTAGTATTGCCTTCAGAGGAGAGATCGAGAAAAAGGAATAAAAACAGGGCTGGCTTGTTCTGCCAGTTTGGTGATTAAACTTTGTTGTTTAGAAGCGCAACAAGAAAGTTGATTTGGGTTTTGGGTTACTCTGACAATCGTTTTCATTGACATTTAAGACTCAGAACAGCAAATTATATATCTTAAAATTAAACTTAAAATTTGCTTTTCACAGAATCTGCTTCAGTATCACATATCCAGCAGCAAGGAGAAAGAAGAGAACATTGAAGAGTGTGTTAAAGGGTACACGTGCATGTCTCCTTATTCATTTATTTGAATATACCTGCTGGGTGTGTCTGTCTGCAAGTGCGGGATTCTTCCTTTTATTTAACTCCCTCCACTGCAGTTTACAAGAATAAAACCCATCCATCCTGCATACGTAAATACACACAGACAAAAACAGCAAACTGATGCTGCACATACAGTATCAACAAGACACGCACTAACACGTAAAGACAGTCACACTCGGGGTATTCATGCATGAGTAAACTGCAGATATACACGTAGAGGTTTAGATGTACACAGCGTTGGCACAATGTCTTTTGCTACTCGCTAATCTTCCAAACCCAGGCACAGAAAGAGCCGGTGTTGCTGGGCATCTTTTCATGTCACAGCTTTGATTTTTTTTCCGATTACTGATGTGTATCCATGGTGACAGAGCCAGAGTTCTGATCAGCCAGTTCAAAGATTTTGACTCCTAAGACCTCTCTCTGAACACACATATGCATGCGCATGAATACACACAACAACAAAAAAACCCTGATGAAATAAGTCGATTAATGCTCAAAAGTATTCGATTAGAATGTTTTTTAATTTCTCCAGTATTTTCTGCATAAACTGACACAATTTGCATCAAAGTGGACTGCTCATATGCATGCAAGTGATGCGTAGTCATGTCTGTATATACTGAAAATTTGTAGTACATGCTTTTAAAAGACAGTTCACACAACACACACTCAGAAAAGTGGAACAGTTCCAGTCCAACATTGATAAATACACATCGGGGTCTTTTAGGAAGCAGCTTTGTTGTTGCTAAACACTTGGGTTCTCAAGACGCTCATTTACTCGGCTCTACTCCTCTTTTATCCTCTTTTCCTCTCAACTCCTCTCTCTAATCTCTTCCACCTTTCCCTATTCTCATCGTCTTTGCGCTGCTCCTTCCTGTTTATATTTTGCCCCACTAGCTGCAGGGATTAAAGTTGCCGACGTTGGATCCCTCTCTCCTTTTTATTGCTCCATCTATTCTTCTCCTTCAGATTACCTCTTCTTGCCCTATTAAGTCCTTCCTTCTATTTCCTGTTCTCTTCTCCAGCCCTCTCCAGTCTTGATTATACACGGAAAATGGTATTTTAATTTTTCATTGTCACTGTAAAGCTGCACTAAAATGCTCAAAGATAAAACAAATCGAGACAAACACACACACACACACACACACACACACACACACACACACACAAGCTAGCACAAAGAGAGCTGTAAACACAGGAACCTAAATCTCAGATGAGCAACAACATACATGCACAAGATGAGGTCAACAGGAAGCTGCCTCATGTATCACTTGATTTGAACCCTTGATTGTCTTTTATCTTCGGAGTGCACGGAAAACAAGCAAGAGGCCTTCTGCATTTCTTCTTTCTGATGGTAGTTTTTGGCATTGCTGATAATCTCCATTAAAAGCAGGCTGTAATGTTCGACAGTGGCATCTTACATCTTCTGCTGGAAGCTGTCTATCGTGTGTGCTTGAGCGTCACACAAGCCTCATAGCATGACATGTTCCACTATCAGAATTTGATTCATTTGGTCTGATAACATTTGGTCTAGAAAAGCCGTGCAGTTAAATGGCTCAATAAATGGGCCGGTGTGTGACTCATTTGGCCAGCAAGAATTCACCAGATTGAAATACTCTGCATTAAAAACGAAGTAAATCACTAAGAAAGGTAACCGTGATCCATCTTACTGTATTTGGATATCACTAACATCATCTCATCTGATCCGATTGAAAAACAGGGTCATTTTTTTTCACAAGAATGTTAAATCAGACACCAAGCAACTTTACTTCTAATAAATACAAAAACTTTGTTAGCTGGACTTGTATACAGTGATATGAAGGTACACAACCCTTGCAGAAATCTATATCATGTGTTTACCTCCTTTATTATTGAAAAATTACCAAATGCCACATTATTATTTGTTACAATTGACAAAAAGCTTAAAAATAATGGAGTTAAGGGTTTTGTGATCAACAAAAAGAGCGAGTGAAAAGTGTCCGTAACAAAAAATAACATCAAATGAAGTAAATAAGTTTTAAATTAAAATTTTACATCAGGGGAGCTTTTTTATTTTTTTTTGCACTTGGATGAAAACAACATGCATCTGAGGTATTAAGTCATGGACTGTAAAAACAACTTTACTTTTCGATTAAATAACGTCTAACCATGTAAATGAACTTGTAGCCATTGTAATTCCAAACTCAACAGCTTCTTCAATAATTTTCATTCTTAATGCTAATAGCCCCCCTTTTTTTTTATACCTTGAAGCCTAATTAAACAACTGTCTGACAAGCCAGCCAATTACAGAGGGGGTCCCAGATCCTGCTCAAATTGAATCATTAAACAGGAAGTTCAAAGACTAAACAAACGTTAGTCCTGCATGAATAGCAAGTTACAATATTGATTTAATTACCCTGCCAGCAATTCATGCAGCCATGACAAGTAAACACACACACACCCACACATCAAAACCAAACTCTAATTGTATTCCATCTTTGCCTATGAAACTGTAGCAATTAAAATTATTTTATCAACTTGCTGTCCCCTGTCATTCTCCACTCGTCCTGCTCTCTGTGAGAGTAAATTGAAGAGAAATAACATCGCGGCGTGTGCAGCTAGTTAGAAAGCTACAGCTCTGGGCTATGAGTAGGAGAGGCAGGCAAGGGGGAGAAATTAATAGTTGTGGAAAAGTGTTACATTCCCAGGGAAATGCAGCTGAACTAATGAGGCCCTTGTTTGGAACAAAAGATCCTCGACTTGCTGTTTGTGAGAGGAAAACAGATTATCTTACTAAGTCAGAAACGGAGGAGGGAGAATGCAAACATGGAGGAAAGATTAGCTGTATTATCCTTAATTGTATTTTGTTTTCTGTCCAATGCTGTGATTCCATTTCATCTCACCATTTCCACAGTTGATCAAACTGTGGTGAAGCAAACTGCCACTACATCTGCCATGCATTTGAATATGCTTTTAAGCCACAGTTTCATCATCTTCTCATCTATTTCACTGAACATTTCCAGAGAGATCCTGGCAAAAACGGCTAAAAAAGAACAAAAGAAAATATGACTCAATGCAGAGACCCCTGCTTAGAGATCACCAGCCTGTGATGGAGACAGAGGGGCTCGAGATATTCCCTCAAATTTGATGAGGAATACGCTTTTTATTTTCTCAAACCTTCATTTACAGCTTTCAAATTACACCTCACATCTTCTCTACTCCAGAGGACTTGAAAAGGTTAAAGACATCATTTTTTATTTTACTCGTGGTTGTACCTGGAGTTGCGTTAAATCTAATATGTATGGTTAAAGATGTACCTGAAGTACCTCAAAGATCAACAAGGCAGTGGGTGAGAGGTTGGTGAGCCCAGGGTTAGCTACTAGATGGCTACATCCTTCATCCCAGGCTGCTCGGGATTTTATGCACCCAGTTCAAACAAAGGATGATGAAAAGATTTGACAGATGCCTGGAAACCTGTATTTGGTATGGTTCCACCACAAAATCCCACAATAATATTTCTAAATAGATTTTTCAATAATTAGAAAAATTGATTAATATTGCAAATCATCCATCCATCCATCTTCACCCGCTTATCCTGTTAAGGGTTGCGAGGGGGGTGGAGCCTATCCCAGTCCATCGCAGGGACAACACATAGAGACAGACAACCATTCACACTCACAGCCACACCTACGGTCAATTTAGAGTATCAATCAGCCTCGTCCCCTCTTGATGTCTTCATATCATAATAAAAGTCAATACAATATCAATTTGATATTTTGTCAAAATGGTAGAACTCTAATGTGAACTGTATATTTTAAAAGAATAACAGAAACCATCAGAGGTGCCCATCCACATGCCTGAATGAAGCAAACGCTGAATTTACAGACCCTCACAAACGTTGGCCAGGTCAGTTTGTGGTTTCCAAAGCACTAAATATACAATAAGCAAGCACACATGCTAAGAAAAGTTTTGTCTCCACTGCAAACGGAAAAATAGTGTTGTACAAAGAGGACTTTGTATTTCATCAGCCACCAGTGAAAGATTCATTGTGTTCATCAATGTGCCAAGGCCACTGTTGATGAAGAAAAAGTACGCAATTGATTGTCAGTATCAAAGTGCTGCAACCAGTGCAATAGGAATAGGGAAAAAAAAAAAGTTCCTTTTTTATTCTGAGAGAAACCAAACAAGGACGCTGTACATACAAAAGCTGGCTATTAGCATTATGGTGCTGCCTTGAAATTTCAATAGGATGTTGCATCTTTTACATGTGGACAGTCACCCACTTGCTCACATACAGAGAAAAAGCAACAAGCTGGAGCAACTAAATGCATCCAGGACAGGGGGATATATGAAAATAGAGTCTGTTAGAGAGGGGATTTACGTCATGCGTGTGACAGACTGCACTCGCTGTCTTGCAGGCATTCATGTGTTTGTGAATGAGAGCTCGTCTCTACGGCAGTGAAATATGTGCACTGTGGAGACATTGACTATGCGAGCGTGCACAGCCTGCAGCCGATGTGCACTGTCTGAATGAAGGGGAAAACTCCTGAAATGAATAGAAGTGCTGAAAGCAAAGAGGAAGAAGTCCGAATACGGAATGAGAAAGAGAGAGAGTTTCCTGCAAGGGTCTTTCTTCTTGCCATGTGAAGCGCCCAGAGGAAGATGAGAAGTGAATGCGGAAGATCCTCCACCTGCCCTCATCTTTCTCTCACTTGTTTCTCCTGAATGCTTCTTTCTTTCATTGTGACCTTCCTTTCTTTCAATGTTGCTGTTTCCTCTTCATTTGTTTTAATTGACTTTTTTCTCCGTTCTCCTTTTGCTTTCTGAACATTTGCCTATCCTCCTTCTCTCCTCTCTAATTGCTGAGTTAACTGCCCTTTACTCCTCTCTTCATCTCCTCTCTTCCTCTGTCACTTCAATCGTCACTTAGCCCGCTTCTGTTCTCCCAAAAACCTCCACAAACACCCCTCACTCTTGAACTTTTCTGACACCAATCACTTCCCTGACCTCCATCACTTCCTTTTCTTTCTGCTGTTGTGTTTTTTTTTTATCTATTGATAGGGTTTCATGTGGCTACACTGCTGCTGCGCATGTGAGTTAGTGCAGTCATGCAACTAGAGGTCTGCCCACCCACCCACACACACCTCCTTGTGCTTACATCTTTGTGAGGACTTTCATTGACGTAGTACATTCCCCAGCCCCTCACCCTAAACCTAACCATCTCAACTGACTGCCTGACCCTAACCTTGACCCTAAACCTAACCAGAACTTAATTCTAACCCTAAAACCAAGTCTTGACCCTCAAACGGCCCTTTAAAGATGTGAGGACCGGCTAAAATGTCCTCACTTTCCAAAAATGTCCTCACTCTGTGGGTTACATACGTATTCTAGTCCTTGATATGTAGCAAGTACAAGAACACACACACACACACACACACACACACACACACACACACACACACACACACACACACACACACACACACACACGACCCTTGAACCAGAACAACAGTAGACTTTTGGCAGAACTCACTTAACAATGATATATGATACATAGATTTTAAGGGCTTTAGATTTATCTCATTCCCTCTATTTGGGGCACTTAAATAAGAGATTTAGTGTGGTATTTCTGCTGATTACATTTGCTCTCATGTCCAATCTTTAATCTATTTGTTGTGTTTTTTTTATTTCTTCTTTTCCTTAACTACAATTTTCTTGCTCTTACACACACAGTTTTCCTCTTCTCCATTGTATTCATGCCTCTGATGTGCATCTTAGGTTTTTCTGGGCACCTTTTTTGAATTTGCAGGTCCCCATTTTTGCTACTTTTGATAGCACTGGGTGGGTCAATGAGCAGGTTTAATAATTTACATACATTTTGGTTTAAATTCAAGTATACTGGATTTATTGTTGAATAATTATTTTTCTGCCAGTATTCATTTTTTGAATGAATGTGAAAAAGGGTTTACTTACTATTCCATCGTCGTCTTCCGCTTATTCCTTACTAGTAAGGGTCGCGGGGGGGCTGGAGCCTATCCCAGCATCTACGGGTGAGAGGCGGGGTTCACCCTGGACAGGTCGCCAGTCCATCACAGGGCCAACATACAGAGACGAACAACAATTCACACTCACAGTCACACCTACAGTCAATTTAGAGTATCAATCAGCCTCGTCCCCTCTTGATGTCTTTGGACTGTGGGAGGAAGCTGGAGTACCAGAGAGAACCCACACAGGAACAGGGAGAACATGGAGACTCCACACAGAAAGATCCCGTGCTGGAGCCGGGACTTGAACCCAGAACCTTCTTGCTGTGAGGCAACAGTGCTGACCACTGCACCACCATGCAGCCCTGATTTAGTTACGAATACTAAATAAAATTACTTTGCTTGCCCAGACATCACAACATATGATTTCAACGAGATTCCGTACATTTAGGTATCTGGTTAATCGGGTAACCACAATCAAATGGTAATTTGTATATTACGTTTTTCGCATTATTCATTGTAACAGGTTTTTAAGAAATATTTTCTTTAAATTGAATGAACACAAAATACCTCCAGTTAGACAAACAATGACTGTGTTACATGGACTGTAATAATATATTGACCTTGTTCTGAATAATTAGTATCTCCAAGGATCCACGATCAGATGCCAGTGAGTTGGGGAGATTGGAGTTCTGCTGGTAAACTGGGGGTGTGGGTCAACGTCTGGTGGAGGGTTCTGTCCACTAGCTTTCTGCCTGCCATGTTGTTATCCTGCACTGCTGTGGAAGCACTGATGCAGCTTAAATGCAAATGGAAAGGCAGCAATTCAGCTGACCAAATGAAAAAGGCCCAGAGGCAGCCAGGTGTGGAAGTCCATGTGTACCGATTCGAAATGTCTGAGACTCTCATGGTCCACCGACTGAGGTGCATCGGCGTGTGTGTCCGATTAGACCTCCTCTGAGGGCTGTGTGGACTTGATGCCATGAGCACTCCTACTGCTTCATGAACTTTGTGACCACAAGTAATTACAACAAACCTTTAACAACATTGGACTTGAGAGGAGGATTAAATTAGCACATAAAAGAAAACACGTTAATTGTTATGTAGCACCAGTGCAAACCCTACCGCACTTTATTGCTGCTGCGCAGAAAATCCTTGACTCTTTTGTCAAGGCAAAGGGTCAAACCAAGTGTAAAGGCCAAACTGAGTGCTGAGCCTTTCAAGCCTCAGATTCAGAGAAGAGTAGAGCATCAGATGTAGATTATCCCAAGAGATTACACTGATATAACCATACATCTTTATCCATGAAATTCTACCTCAACACATCTCCTGAATCTCTGCAGATAATCCTTCAGACTCCCTTCCCTCTTTCCATTTTAAAAACAATAGCGTCTTGCCCAAAATAACAAAGCGCAGTCTCGTCGACTTGTGACAGCTATGAAGGCATCAGAAATGGGGAGTAACTTTAATCTTTGAAGTAATAACTTTGAAGCAAGAATCCACTGTGGTAAAGGCAGTTATTTGAGTCGCTCACAACAACAAAGACATGCACTTCAAATGCACTCGGAATGAGTTACTCTTGTCAGTTTTTTCACAAGCTTTCTATACTAAACTCAGGGAAGAGGAAATCACTCATTCCAGTCTGTTCAAAGGTGGGGGAACTTTTTTTTTCCTGTTTGACTCGAGCACATAGAAGCAATCTCACCTGTACACTGGGAGCGTCCTCTCTCCATGTTGCAGAGCTTCGTTCCAGCATCCCAGGTGAATGGACGAATCTAGAGCCAAATCTGTTATTCTGAGTTTGTATAGATTCTCGACAGGCAGGTCGGCACCAGCGGTTGATAGCAGACGTGTACATCCCTCCAATACTGCTTTCCAATCTGGAGGAAGAGAAAATGTCATATTGGATGGCAAAAAAAAAGGAAAAAAACAGCTACATTCTCCAGAGGAAAGAAACTGATGTATCCTCTGGTTGACGTCACAGTATTGAATGGCTGATTATCCACTTATAATGATAGCTAACTGACTGGATTTCTAGTTGTTTTATATAATCATAATCATCATCATCATCACGGAAGAGGCAAAGGATACCTGACTGTGCGTGTAGTTCTTCCAGTCTAGGTAAATCCTCCTTCAACAGGCGCCATGTTGCTTCTTCACCTGACAGCAAGAGTCTCTCCTGGTGAGGAGCGGCGAAGAAGAACCATATGAGCAAGTGCACTGACTGAGAAGACATTTCTGTCACATGTCCCCATAGATGGATGGAGGGAGCAAATAGTTAAAAAAAAAAACCAACAACAAAAATTCAGTCTATCACTGTCACTATCTAAAATTAACTTCCTTCTGCAGCAGTATCGCATGCTTAATCAGATTCAGCTTTATTGGGAAGTGATTTTTCTTCTTTTTTTTAGAGTACAAAGAATTCAAGTTAGAGTTAATATGATTCCCCTGAAACGCTTGACTCTGACTAACTTTACAAATGAGAAGCCAGTTCCTTGCCACTTCATAGACTTTATGTTTATGGCTCATATTGGTAGCTATCAGCAGAGCTCGAAAATTGTACTCAGCACAAGAACTACAAGTCAAGAGGTCAAAAGACATATACACCAGAAATAAAAGAGAAATACACATAAAATATAGGATGTAAAATATAACAACAATATGTGTGGTATATCTGTTTTAAAAAATGAAAGAGCTATCGATCCTGGGATGAACAAAGACTGAAGTAGAGCTGTGATTTCACAGGGATGTATGAGGTGTCCCTAATTGACACCTTGTCCAGCAGATGGTTCTAAAAACAGATAAAGAGTGGATCCACAAAGACAGAGAGGTAATGAAACGAGGAGGGGAAACGTTGCAAGGGAAGGTCTATGTGTGATGAAACACAAGAGTAAGCTTTCATGGTGGTACAGGATAGGCGAGAGGATGTGCTTATTAAGAACATTCATTAATATGCACACAGAAACAGCAACGAATCACTACTGTTATGTCAAATCTCATCAACCAGTCCAGATATTTTCTTCTGAACCACCAATGGGAGCCTGCCGGTGGCACCAGAGGGAAGTCTGGATTCATCCTCTTGGGACAATAAAAGTCTGTGCAAATATTATAAAACCAAATTACTTTTAAAAGGCCTAATTTCTCTATTTCCAGCGTGAAAATCCTCCTGAATTGAAAGCACATGCTATTACCGCTGAATGAAGTTGGAGCGTTATACCAAATACTGAAGCATCAGTGTGTCAGCAGCAGGTCAGTGGTACAGCAGCTGCAGGTGGCGTTAGTTTGGACTACTTCTTATATAGTTTCATACGCAGGATCAGTCTGAGAGGCTGTGAGATGAATAAAGAGAAAACCAAGATCTCATACATACATCAGTCTTCACTTTGTATTCTTTTCATCACATTTTTGGAATTACTTAAGCATTTTAAATGACACCATGTGCGAGAAGTTTATTGGGAATAATCCCAAGTTTGGTGGAGCTGTGAAATCACTAACACACATATATCCACTCAAACTCCACCAACACACCATCCCCAGGTTTGATTTCAACACTCATCTGTCACCATGACAACTTTGGGTCACAACCCAGCAGCCTGCCATCATCATCTAAAGATTAAAGACAGAAAGAATGAGGAGCGTGTTTGTTGCATGCACAACAAAGGTGGGCTGAATAAAATAAATCCCATCGCACCAGCAACTCAGCCGAGGGTGTCTCTCTCACCTTATCTCCCCCCACACACACACACACACACACACACACACACACACACACACACAGAAGATATTCTTAGTGGAGCGGTTTTGTGGTGGAGAGCGCTTTGGAAATTTATGTAGAAAATAATTGGCACAGGAAATAGTGTGAGGTGATCCTGCTGTCACCATCAAATAATAGCAATAATAATTACAACTAAAATTAGTATTCTCATTAATGCCACAAATCGTCACAAGTTAGCTTTAAAATTATACAAAATAGCCCTTGTTGATGAGAATTTTTCCAAACTACTTTCCAGTAAACTGATGCAGCCCACACTCGTGCTTTTGGAGCATAAATTATGAATATGATTATGAACACGGTAGAAATTAAAATAGGCACAGTATCAGGTGCTTATAGGTAATGCATAGGAATGGTGGGTCGGACATGAAAAGTTTTTGCCTCTTACTACTCCTTTTCGGACACTAAAAATGGATGATCCTTTTCTTTATGATTATTTTATATTTTGAATCTATTTGAAACATCTGCAGAGGAGAAGGAGTCTTTTTTGCTGTCATTTTGTTTACTTATGAGCAGTGTTATCATTAATGTATCTGGTAGAGGTCCACCAAACTTGATGAAGGGGAGAAAGAATCCATTCAGTTTTAATGCAGACTCATTTCATAGAGGGAAAACACCCTTTTTTTTTGTAAACACAGGATTCAGCCAAAGTCGCCTCAGCAGAGGTAGGTGTTCCCTCGAGTTTCGATAGCTTTATATTTTTTGTGTTGGTTTTAACTGTAAGACTGCAAACTAAAGTGTGCTCCAAGCAGAAATACAAAGAAAGAAGAGTGGAGGAGGGGTTATGGGGAGAAACATATGGATCGAGAAAGACACAGCGAGACACTGGAAGACAAGGATGGAGTGGATTAAGACGGATGGAAAAGAAAACTGCTCGTGAAAGACAAGATAATTTTTCTCATTTTTCAGTTGGTGGTCAGAGGACGAGATAGAAATAGCGAGCAAGAGGGCGCAGAGAGGTGGCGCGTAAAAGAGTGACAGAGAGGAAGAGGGCGACAGCAGGAGATAAGATGGAGTAGGAGAGTGAAGGACGACAAAGAGGTGAGGACAGAGTACACCTTAGCAGGTTCTGCACTGATATACCTTCTGAGCTACTGGCAATAAAGCAGAAGTGTGTGAATGTGAGTGTGTGTGTGTGTGTGTGTGTGTGTGTGTGTGTGTGTGTGTGTGTGTGTGTGAGAGAAGCAAGGACATTTCTGTAGGGTTAAGAGACTGAAACATTAGGTATAAATTCAGGTTAAAGAATATAAATAAATGTTGAGTGATTAAGTTCATACAACTTATTAATATAGTGTTTTATATGCATACTCACCATATACTAACAAGGTAATGAAACATGAATTTCTTTCAGATATGTGTAGCACTCCCTGGTTCCAATCATAGGTATTTCAGAGTTCTTTTATATTTCAACATAAAACATTCCACCTGCGTGACTGCACATGTCAAAGATGTTTCTCTGCTGGTAGAGCAAGTTATTCCGCTTTGTCTCTTTCATCGTTTCATCACTTACAAACACTTTCTAGTTCACCATCAAAGTACCTGTCGGTGCTGTAAGTGCAGCTAACACCCTTTTTTAATGTGTTGTATTTGTCGAGAAATAAAATTGTACATTTACTGCAGTTTTATTCGGCAATATTTTGGTAAAGAAAGCACAGTTGTCACTAAAGGTGAAGGAGATTTTGAATACATGAGGGAATCTCAGACTTGGCAACTAAGTTGGAGTGTGTGTGTGTGTGTGTGTGTGTGTGTGTGTGTGTGTGTCTGTCTGTCCGTCTTACAGTGTCTTGGGAGTCACATTGCTGGCAGTGGCAGGTGAAATGGTACTGGTGTTCCAGCTGTTTCCGACGATCTTCAGTCAATGACAACGTCTCGATGTAACTAATAGTAAGCTGGGGCAGAGAGGACAGTTCAGTTAGATTATATTTATTCATGCAGTTATCCTTATTGCAATTTACAGTTTAATACATCCATCCATCCACTTTCTTCCGCTTATTCCTGTTAAGGGTTGGGGGGGCTGGAGCCTATCCCAGCAGCTTTCGGGTGAGAGGTGGGGTTCACCCTGGACAGGTCGCCAGTCCATTGCAGGGCCAACACATAGAGACAGACAACCATTCACACTCACAGTCACACCTACAGTCAATTTAGAGTATCAATCAGCCTCGTCCCCTCTCGATGTCTTTGGACTGTGGGAAGAAGCTGGAGTACCAGAGAGAACCCACACAGGAACAGGGAGAACATGCAGACTCCACACAGAAAGACCCCGTGCCCGAGCCGGGACTCGAACGTGGAACCTTCTTGCTGTGAGGCGACAGTGCTAACCACTGCACCACCATGCCGCCCAGTTTAATACAGTTCAGTGCAAATTAACATGGAAACATAGAATAAACTCAGTGAGATGCTAGGATAGCTAAGTGTGTAAATAGAGCCCAGGCTAAAAATAACAAAATTATCATTCAAATGCACTCTCACCAATGTGTGTTATCACAGTACTTGTCTATGATAACTAGCTTCCATATTCAGCCAGTTACTTTAGTAATGAGAAATCCACTGCAGACAGAGTTACTTTCATGTTGTGTCATTTTAAACCCTTTCAACCTTGGATTCCTCCATCAGTGATCAATTCAATTCTGGATATACAAGCAGAGGCAACATCACAGCTGATAGTTATAAGTCATGCTGTGGAGACGCAGTATGGGTTGGTCCTACCTCGTCTTCAGGGTCGATATCCCGAACAGCTCTGAGGTGGAGTTTGGTTCCCTCAAATACTATCACACAGTTTGGCCTGCAATCATGGTTTAGCAGCGATAAACTGGGAGAGAGTAAACAAAATGACACAGCAGAGGGTTGGAAAGGAAAAAGGAAAGAGGGAAATGAAATAGAAACGCATTACTAAAGTCACCAACACCTGACCCGAAAATCTACTTTTGAGACAAAACCTTTGACCGCAATTCCACATGCAGTTCCGAGAGAATTAGCCTTCAATCTAGTTTGTGTCCCTAAAAGAGACAGCACTCCAAAAAAGACTAATCTTAAATTGAGGAGTTTGGAAAATGTGTTCAGAAGCTCATCCTGCTCAGCCTCCACGTCTAATAGTTATAGGGTTTTTCAAGTCAGTCACACAGGTAAAATTTTAATTTGTGCCAAACCCATGAACGGAATAAAACGTTGCCTGAATTTCCAGCCATCTGGGAGGTATGTTAGTATGGAGTGCTGAATGTCTTTTCACAGCTAAGGTGCTATTACAGGGATAAGTAGCACATAGTAACAGGACACCGAATGTGAATCCTTGACATAAAAAGACAAAATGCATTTGTTTGTTTGTATGTAATAAAACAACCCTCTTTTTTATGCATAATCATGTGTGCTGATAATTTTCAACATGAATCCTGCAAATGGACAGAATAAAAGAATGGATGTGACCCATGATGTTTTTAGACTGGGACTACAGATGCGAGGTAGGAGCAGCTGTCTGAGACTGACCTACCGAAACGGCCATCGTAGCGACTTGTCAATCACATGATATGCTAAAGCCACAGCCCAAAGCAAACCCTGCTTTAAAATTGTATTTGACTCTAAATGGAACCATAATTTACAGAGTAAATGTCAATCTGCATAAGGAAAATCTTTATTCAAGCAGCAAATCTAGAGAGAAGTGATATTTTCTTTGACTTCTGCGTAACCTTCAGTTTGTAATCAAAGGGGTTGCCCCCTGCTGGCTGTAAGAAACACTACAAGTTCAAGACAATTCTGCATTAGCTACTGGCTTCTTTTATACAGCCGATAACTCTGAGAGCTCCAATAGTCTAAATACAATACAATTACAGATGATTCCCTGCACAGGATGACAAAATGAGCACTCTGCTTCAGCGATAATAAATGTCAGCATTCATTTCTTTCTATTTGTCAGTCTGTCACAAGCATACAGACATGCATAGGAGTCAGGAAACGAATACTCCACTTCTGTCAAAACAAAGGCGTGGTTCCCAAATGTATGTAATACAACCCATCATCCTCCAACACAAACTCACAGCAGCAACATCAAGACATCGACAGCAAAATGATTGGTTTACTTACCCTTTCATTGGGTGCATGAGGAGGTTTCACCATTTAAGGTGTCAGTGTTTACCTGACTGTGGTCTCACTCAAATCACGATAAACAAGGAATCTCAGATATATTTCCTGCAACAATTTTTCTGATGTCATATACTGTAAACAAAGAGGACTATGTTAAGATATCTGCGACGGAGAGGGAAAAAAATGTGTATTTACTTTGACCTGCGTGTGACCTAAGGAGGAGTATTTGCATTAATTTAAAGGTACTTTAATGACTGATTCTCCTTTAACTGTCCTATAAGACACACTCGCTTGTTTATAAAACAAAGAGCGACCAAATATCAGAACCAACTCAGCAGCAAAGCCTCTACAGTGTCCACATCGACAATAAGGTCAGATTTACTGCAGGACTGTGAGGGAGAGAGCTAATAACTTGGCCACTGAGTATATTACCTTCATTAATGTTTGATGTTTGGCCTGCACCTTCTCCACTATAAAACGAAAAGAACAAAAGCAATGCAGCTCAGCAGCTACATTTCACTCCAGCTGAGGCAAAAATACCGATTTCAATCTTTCTTGCGTTTAAATTGTGATTATATATGCTGGTATTTGAAATAAAGAGATAATTTAAAGACCTAGTTGCCTCATGAAAAGCATTCAATGTTACTGCTGCACACATGGCTGAGAAAAAATACTGATGGCGATGGTCTGTGCTTATAATCCCCTCCATTACTGCTGCTCCCATTTATTATATTCATCGAGCAAAACAATGGCTGCAGGAGATAAGGACCGCATGTGTGTGTGTGTGTGTGTGACTGCGTGTGTGTAAGCCTTTGTAAAAGCATCAGCAACCCTTCAGCCTAGTTCTGCGGCAGAGAAGTTGCAGGTTGAATATCAACTAGAAATCAAGCCCTCTAAACAATGCTTTTATCTGATGGAGGGCATCTCATTAGCATACTAATTAGATTAATTACCTAAACTGCGTCTCACATATCTCTACTCTCACAAACTGAAACTAACTGTTGCTGAACAGAGCAGGACAAAGAGTGAAATATCAAATGAGCGTTTGTCCAAGGGACTTTTCATTCATGCACAGAAAAAGAAAGCATTTTTGAAGCATTTTTCTCTGCTGCTTTGTCATCTTTCACACAGGGATGCAGTTTATAAGGCTTTGTGTAGACATAGCTCACTATTGAAGGAGACATTAATTTATGGAATTACATGTGAAAACTTGTTTTACAAAGTTTTAAAGTGAGATATTTTTCTGAGGGTCGCAGAGGACATCACTTTGCTGTGGTGTAAATCGTCCTTCAGTTGTTTGCAATAGTCTATTATTCAATCGAGAGTAATGAAACGGTTTCTACTGAAACAGACGAACAATCCAATAAACACCTCCAGGGTCTTTGCTCCATTGTCAGTTTAGCTCCTCTCACTCTTCATGGCACACAGCAGAGAGGAGACGAGAGTTAGAACATTTGAAACAGAGTTTTCAGCAAGAAGAGAAAACTGAACAGAGGTGTTGCCTCATCAGTGTACAATAATCCCCTCTCTTCAGCAAACCCATGGTTGCTCGGCAACCCAAAATATGAATTGGCAAGGGGCAATCCTGCAAGCAGGGCCCATCGTTTATGGATGAGTTACAACACAAATCGCACAGACACACACTGATACACACACAGTTTGGCTGAGCTCTGGTAAAGCCACTGTGACCATCTGACATCTCAACACTGGTCCGATAAACTGGCTGAGACACCTGCAGATTGTGTGTGTGAGAGTGTGAGTGCGTGTGTGTGTTTATGTGCGTGTGTGCCACAACAGGCTGAATTTGACCCTATACATCCAGGGCACATTCCAGGGATTACAGTACATATCAACTCCCTGTGTGTGTTTGTGTGTGTGTCTACACTGACAACGTGTAGCAATGACAGGTCAAATCCCACCCTTCACACCAACAAGACATATAGGGACTACAGTGTGTATCACTGTGCTGTCTGTGAGTGCTCCCTTTCGCTTTTCTCTTACTCCAAACACTTAAAATATTCTGTCAACACTCATTCTCAAGTTTTCACCTAAAAAAAATAAATAAAATATTCACTTCCTCGAACTTCAAACAACCTGTCAGGAAAATAAGGAGTGGAGTGGGGGAGGGCTTTTAAAGTGAGTGGGTAAAGGATGGGTGGGGTTGGCAGGTGAACTCCAGTTACTTTTAAATTTCACTGTGAATTTATTGTACAAATGAGAAAGAGAGAGAGGGAGAGAGAGAGAGAGATACCATCTCACCCAGATTGTGAGCTAGATTGGGAATAATGATGCTTTTTAGATGTGTATGCGTTCTGTGTGTGCGTGTGTGTGCGTTACCTTGGATACAGCCCAACTCCAATCTCTTGCAACTCTCCGTCACTGATGGTGAAACAATTACATGTCACCTAAAGGACAGAAAGAGGGTAAAAAGTAGAGACGAGAGAGAAATTATTTGCTAAATTGCCTCAGGGATCCAACAATACCTTTCATCATATGTTCTGAACATTTTCACTTTGGCACCTGCGAAGCCCCACTGGCACATGGAAGAAACATGACACGCTTGAGATGCAAAGGGCTCGGATTGTGTAAAAGTATCAGCTGGTTATTTCAGAGCAGGGCAAATTCACTGATTCAAAGAAAATAAAAGCCATCAGAGAAAAGAACCTGTGATATTTTTCATCAGCTGTTACAAATTTCATACCTTTCGGTAACCATTGAGAGAACTTCTAATGTGGAGGAAATGTTTTACTGTGACTGCCAAATGAGCTACGTTAACATCAGTTTAATAGTAGGTTAATATGTAAAGACGGCTCATAAACTACAAAGGAGAAACAGGTTATTATATTAAAATTAAATTATTTGAATTAAAAATTCAATATTACTTAAATGTACTGATCCACAGTTTTTCAGTTGCGATGTGATTCAGAAAGATGCGAGATCAAACTGCTACTGATACCAGGTGGAACTTGAGCGTTATTTGAACGATCCAAATAAAAACTGATTTGCAGTGAGACATTAAATACCGTTTCATTGATAACAACGTAGACCCTGCCAGACCAGGTTTGGGTTAGATATGAAAGGTACAGCAAAGGCATCAACTCCATTTAAAATTCTTTGCGTACAGTAACATGATTTAACTTCTCTCGGTTGACATCAATTGAAGACAACTTGGAAGGTCCGGCACATTTTACTGCTGCTATAAATGTTACAAATGAAGATTTGTTCATGATGTTCTCAGTTTTACGTGGGAGTTTATAGCCTCCCATTATGTGGTTTTGGTGATTTATTGTAGTATTGCCTGGACAGTTTGGATGTGGAGCGTTTTTTCATATGTCCTGCCTCGTCGGTTAGCCTCCGCTTCTACCCTGCTCCGTTTCAGGCCTCGCTGGCCCCGCCTCTATTGCCATTCGCAACTCTATAATAAAATATCACTCAAGACAAGTTGTGCCTTAAGTGTGAGACTGCGTACCTCCTACACAGTGTTATCAGTCTGAACATTTTTAAGATGTTCAGAATATATGTGGCCTGTAAAAAAAAAGAAAGGGTCGGATATTTACTCGGGGGAGTGGGGGAGTATCAGGAGACAGGATGGGTCATAATTTGTGATCCCCGTAGAGTTAATAGACTCCGGACCTGCTGCTGGTCTCCTAAATGGGCGGAGCAGCGGTGAAGTGTGACACAGACACAGGAAATGACTCTTTCACAGGCCGTCTTCTTTCTGAAGTGTTAGCTTAAATCAACTAAAACTGTTTTTTTTTTTTAATATCGCTAGCTTAACGTATCTCCAAAAATACATTGTCACAAAAAGCAACAAGTTGTATCGAAATAAGAACAGTTTGCTGACCACGTATTGGGATTATACACTGGTTCTGTCAAACTTAATAAAGTCACATATTAAAAGTTTTGCAGGGAAAATAATCCTCTACCTTAAAGGGGTGCTATGCATTGTGGGGCAGTTAAAAATGGCCAATAAACATATGATGCTTTTTTTTTTTTTTTAGCTTTTATCTATTGAGGGGAATCTCACTGCGTGACCCTCTCTTTAAACAGCTGCGCCCACATCACATTCACTCAGTTACACATTCATAACTGGAAGAACAACCGCAGTCTGATCTGCTGGCCACTGAGCAGCTCCACTGGAGCAGTCGGGGTTAACGGCCTTGCTCAAGGGCACCTCAGCGGCGGCCTTGCAATCAAGTACTTCTCTTATACATAAAGTGAGTGCACGATGTAGTTGGAACACACTATGTACTTGATATGATGTCATAGTTAATATGCATAGGTCTAAAGGGGATTAGGGTTGTCTGCAAGATTTCAAGGGACAGATTTACAGGAGCACATTAATGATCGAGACAGAGCTTGGAGTGGAAAGACGAGAGACTTCAGCTGAGGAGGAAATACATCTTTTGCTCCTTTCAATTAATAGAGAATATCTGGTTTGAAAACCTGAAAAAAGTCCTGCAGAAGTTACTGAAAAGGGAGATACTCGGAGGGATGATTAACAGGAAGACAAGAATAAACACGTGAAAACACAGATTACATTTACAAAGAGTGAACACAAACAAACACCCTTGTCTTTGATCTGTCAGGTATTGAGCTGGAATATTAAACAGCTCGTGGACGTGGTATGTTTGAGGGAACGGTAATTTCTCTGCCCCATCCAGAAAGTAGATAAATGAGTACAACTTTAGTAACATTAGTATTCAGGCTGTCAGGTAAGGTAGTAGAAAGCAGAAGACACACAGACAGAGAGGGTGGGGGGGGGGGGGTGATGGGGGGATTTAAGTGAGCCTCAGACAGATGTTCCCCATCCTGATGATACTACCACTGAACCAGGACTCATCAAAATAATCTGATTTGAAGCTGAGGTTGTCATCAACACCATTAGAGTCGAGCCTTGAGGGAAATTAGGGGGTTTTACGAAACTTATACACCACAAAGCCAACAGATTTGAATGTAATTATACAGGAAAACAGAGGCATGCGCACACACACACACAAACCGCACACACACACACAAACCGCGCACACTCACGCACGCACACACACACACACACACACACACACACACACACACACACAAACCGCGCACACTCACGCACGCACACACACACAGAAAAATCAACAAGATCATGGAGCCAGGCTGAATGACAAGTGGTGACCTTTTCAGATTGACTGACATTCAGAAAGAGAACACAGCCGCTGAGTGGGAGAACAAAGTAAGTGTAACTGAAACTTCATTTTTAATAGTCACCTCCCTGTACTGCTCTCTAGTCTAAAGGAGGCATTTGAGCCCCCCCACAGTTTTCATTTTATAAGGAAAAGGACGTGTTGATTAGCGACAGCATGAGTTTTGGTGGGTGAAGTGTAGAGAAAAATTAAACAAAGTGTGGCAGGGTGCTCTGCTGGGACCACAGAGCGTGAACACTAACACTCTCTGGGGATGAGATTCAATCTAGCAGAACACACACACCTGCAGAGCTGACTTGCATACAGCTTTTGCATCACTAACACATGCGCGCACATGCACATGCGCACACGCGCACAAATACACACACACACACACAAATGCTTCCCTACTTTACACAAATATGCATCTTATAACTCCAGTGACATATTTCTAACTGCCTCCTGTAGCCTCCCCTAGCCTGGTGCCGTCCCTCCTGCTTCCATCACAGTAACGTGAAGTAACTCTTCGCTGACACTGACAGCACTGACCTGACAATCAACCTGTCTTAAAAGTGTTCACCTGACAGTCTTACAGAGTATTCTGTCCACACTCCTGTATACATGCTGTAGGAATCAGACTAATGAATGAAGACATCTGTCCATGTTGCATCCCTGCGTTCTGCACCCTCCTTCAGTCCTGTGGTGCACAACCTACTGAATTTAATGCCAGACGAGCTTGAGTCAGACCTGGAAGAGGACTTCACAAACTACGACACTACACATCAAACTGCCAACCTTTGGTGCTCAAATGCAACTTTATAGAAGGTAATGGGGGACAGAAATGCTGAAGTGACCGCATGCTTGCTGCATCTCAAGACTGTTTTTCAAAGAATAACTTTACATTGCAATGATTTAGAAAAATCAGGAAATTAGTAGTAAAACAAACGGTGCCCAATCATCCAGTAATAAAATCTAGGGAATAAAATGTTGTTTTTTTTTCAAAATCACCTGAAGGGGCTTTATTGATACAACATCTTATCTTAGCACTACTACTTGGAGTGTAACATTCCCTCACTTATCTGAACACACACTTTCATACAGTCATGGTGGAAGATGCCATGCAAGCCATCAGGGGCTATTTGGAGTTTCAGCATCCTGATCAAGGACGTTCTTGTCTGTGGAGGAGCTGAGGATGGAAGAGGAAGTTAAGCCAATCTTCCTCATGAGCTGCCATGAAGATTGAGATGTATCCTCGTCGTGATTAGTTACAGCTCTACTCTACAAACACCCACAGAGAACGGGGAGAATAACACACAAAATACATCTCACTTTGGCTCTAAACTGACCTGTAACCTGTTTGCCGGGGTCACCTGGTTGTCCTTTCATCTGCATTGATTTCAAGTTTCTGGTAGAAGGCGATAGTAAATGTGCAATGTTCCACTGCAGTACCTCGGCTGCTGTAACACTTATCATACTGTCTATCCTCTCTCTTTTCTCCATCAATCTCTCTTCTTTTACATTCCAGTTCTGTATAGAGTATACATTTATAGATTCATCTGCTCTTTAGCTTTTAAATTTTCCATTTTCTAACACTATCACCTTTGCATTTGTCGTATCAATGCACTGGACTGCACTTTGGTTTGACTCTTTGCGATGATGACACTGAAGGGATTCTGACGCCTCAGTAGCACCTGGAGGAAACGTCTTCAAATGTAGGTCACCCCCCCCCAGCCCCCCTAAACATGTTTTTGGCCATAACTGTAAAAACTCCTGCACCTAATCACATTTCTGACCATTCCTCAACACTACATGTAACCCTGGAAAAGAAGAGATAGCATCATTAAATGTAAATCAATTCATAATATTCACTATATAGAACATTATGGACTCCGGTCAGTTGTAAAATGGTTGAAGGCTATAATGTATTGCATTATCGAAAGAAGAGAGTGAAAAATGTTGCCCGTAGGATAAACTCACTGCTTTCGGGCTGATGTGCATTTACAAAGAAGTAGAAGATAATAAAACTCATCAGCCAGGTGAGCGTACATCCATCAGTGACCACAGTTCATGCTATTTTCCTGCAGTGAGAGTGTTAAGCACCTTCCACAGTTCACCTGTTCTTTTATACCGTCCCCCGTAATGAAAGGGAGCCGTCCAATGCTACAAGTGTGAGTTCAGGCGAGGTGGCTGTCAGTCATGAGGTAGAGCGTCAGAGGAGAGAAGGCCAGAAAAATGCTGTCTGGAGAATTTCCTTCTATCCATCTTGAGGGAATAAAATTGAATTTCACAAAATGAAATGAAAGGACCACCCCAGCAAAACAATAAAGCCCAAATTCTTAACAGCAGGCTCTTATTGTGGATTACAGGTCTGATAGGATTAAGCCGCACCCATTCCCACTGTAGAGAATAAAGATACCATGCAGCATGGTGTGTATGTGTAAGAGAGTGAGTGAGCGTGTGTGTGTGTGTGTGTCTTTAAAATGACGCATTAAAATTGTTGGTCCCAGCATCAATTCATTTGTTTGCTCATTTATTTCCCTGACTGTCACCCACAATACTCACGCTGATTATGTTTGAGTGAAATTTGAAGAGATGATCAATGGGAGATACAGGAACAGAAGCAGGCGAGTCAATACAGCCTGTGATGTGGAAAATGAAAAAACACCCCATCTCTAAAATGTCAAATAGTGTTCGGGAATCCCCCCCCCCCCAAAAAAAAACCCAACAACAAAACAACATGTCACTCTTTTCATATGTTTTGGACTTTATGCTGCAGGCTGTGAAAACACTGTTAGTAGCAGTTTCAGTAGAATTTGGAGAGATGTACAACCACACAGAGTTAAAGGACTGAACTCTGCCAAAAAGAGAAAAAAATGAAAGTGGCTGTAGGAATGTGGAAGTCTGCTGGTGTGTCTCTGTTCCAGCTCTCAGCCGCCTTTTTACTCAATTCACATGTTCTCCACACCTAAAACATGACCTGTTCATGACCGAATGTAAATGTTACCTGAGTTTTTGCTTTGCGATATCTTTAACGCCCCTTGTTTATTTGTTTTTGCCAAACAGAAAATGTCATTAATGTTTTAATTCCATGACTTGAAATATCAAACCCCAAAGAAGCAAACTGAACATTCCTATTGAACTATTGAGTAAAAAATGGAAAAATATGTGCAATCATCACTTCTGCTGAGAACAGACTGACCAAATGAGTAAAATACAAAATTAAAATCATTAATATGAATGGAGAGATTAAATCATACATTACTAAGCAAGCTAACCATTGAGCTGCTACATATCCGCCCTCCTTCTAGCTTTAACTCCAGTTTTCTGGCGACAAAACTGCTTGATTTAATGAATCACTGCAGTCATTTTTAATTAATTTACTTATTTGTATTTGGACTGAAACAATGATGTTTCCCTGACTGAGTGTTCTCTTGTGTCAAAACCACAGCATTGTCAGAACTGTTTCATAATATTACATTTCCTACTGAGAATAAATGAACTGTCTGGCATTTTGCTGGGGGTTGGGGGATCATAACTGACGCTTATCACAATTGTAGGGAATGTCAGCAGTTTGTGAACCATAAACCAAACTGAATATTTTTTGAAGGTTTCTGAGTCCGAGTGATACTTCACCCAGAAAGCGTATGTTCATGGTAGCACTGAGCACCAACAGTTGGTGCATTCAATAGAGCAAACCCAATTTTTGGTGCTTGTTCACAGTAGAAAGGTTATTTTTGCGTGCTTTTGATCAGTGTTTGTGAATTCCTGAGCACACAGCTGGATAAAGACAACTAAAACTCCTCCGCCGCATTCTGCTGTCGTTCTCTTCATCCATCTTTGCCTATCACAAAGAAAATACAGAATGTGAGGAATCTTAGAAATGTAGCTTTCATCAGATCCAGTTCTTACTATATAACAATGAAAAGTTAACCATTAATTGCTGCTACTAGACATGAAGAAGAAAACACTGGGCTGGTGGTGTTTACTGTGAACTCCAGTCGGCTGCACAGGACTGCAGAGAGAAAGCCTGCTGACATTAAGTATTCATGGTGGGATGAGCAGATCAAAATGATTTCAGTGACATTTTGGAAACATATATGGGCGGCACATTTCTAAGTAGCTGGATGGGGGTTTGGGACGGTGTGGAGCGGGAGGTCCTGTCATCTCCTATCGGAGGACTTGGACTGCTTTGCTTTGTCCTGTCATGTCAAGACAAAGAACTTGTGACTGGATAGTTTACGTCTTTAATGTTGTTGGAATCGGTTCAATTACTGTCAATCTGGCAAGAACTACAAAGGCCATCAGTCACAATCAAAAGACGTGTGTGTTTTATGAGACTGTGTGTGGGAGTGTTTGCACTATTAATGCTTTGATAAAGTATTTATGACTTAATCATGGTGCTTTGATCTCTCAATAGACATGCAAACACACAGAGATAATCAGAAATAGCAGAATAGATAAATATCAGGTTGTTGCATGCGCACACACACACGCACACACAGAGCTTCTTTAGGATTTAATCACCTATAATGTTTTTTCCCTCTCCCTATTATCGTTTTTGTTACTTTCCTATCACTAAGTGGGCCGCAGTTTAAAAATCAGCAGATGTTCAGCGTCTGCAAAGTGCTTTTCTCTTGTTTCTCCGCAGTTTTCAATGTTCTGCTTTTTTGTGGCTGAAGGAGTCATAGTTAACAATCAATGTGTGATAGCTCAAACAATCAGGAGAATAAGAAAAGGATTGAGAATACATGTCACATCATGGAGTCACACTAGACTGTCAATGCATTGATATGTTGTTAAACACACACACACACACACACTGCTTACAAGTACACACTCAGATACACTTTCTTAACCATTTCTAACAAGTGAACAGATTCAATATGATGAAGATAGGACGGATCACCA
Organism: Aulostomus chinensis; assembly: GCF_037954235.1. NCBI lineage: Eukaryota > Metazoa > Chordata > Actinopteri > Syngnathiformes > Aulostomidae > Aulostomus > Aulostomus chinensis. The sequence continues at coordinate 25,610,436 of NC_141321.1, forward strand.
GAGGTACCACATACATGTGTCACTGAAACCCTACTTGGTATTGGAAGGCATTGGTACAGTATGTGAGCACACTAAAGTGCACATCACATATTTTTGTATGTACAAGCAAATAATAAATGTGTACACACACACACACACACACACACACACACACACACACACACACACACACACACACACACACACACACAGCCTTGGGCTGTGTGTCATCAAAGATGAGATTGCCTCTTGCTCCCAAATGACTTATTTCCATTTTCATACCCAATCATCTTTAAGAGAAATAGGGAAAGAAATTTGCTATGTGTGTTTTTGTCAAGTTGGCACATTTTCAGCTGATGAGCTGCAACACCCATATGAGCACAAACAGAAACACACACACAATCATATTAAATCTTCCCTGTCCCCAGAGTGAATCCCGTAGATATTTCCTTTTCCCTGCTGCCCGACAAGGAACAATTTGTTAATACTGTTTACATGTTACTAGCTAAGCTTCCCAGTACAGTTAAAGGTCATATTTGGAATATCAATAGCAAGATTGAAGCAGTCTGTGAGGTTGTTTTTTTTAAGAAAGATTCTTTTTGCAGTGTGCAGCAATGCTCCTCTCACTGTCAATAAGATTACATAAAAATGCAATCTTGGCACATAACAAATACCACATTGAGCTTTAAATGTTAGCAGAGTGTGTCCCAGAGTTCCAGCTCATCCAATATCGCAGCTGTTCAAGAACAAACATTACCTGAGAGGGCAATTTAGTTTCTCTTTCTTTCCCTGATTCTCTTGATCATTCAACCAGAAAAGAAAGAAATAAAGCAGGCAAGAAAGAATGCATGATAGCTAGTAGAGGAAGAAAAAAAAAGTAACGAGGAAATGAGGAAAACGTTAAGTTTAGCCAAGCAGAAAGTCTGGTGGCAGGTTAAATCAGGGGAACAGAGGTGGGTTAAGAAAAAAAGAGGAGGTTATTGTTTCCAGGGAAGTCTTTTTTTAGGCAATAGGTTTTTACTGTGTGACTGCTCTGCCGTAGTCTGAATCAAAGGATGTTTCACGGGGGAATAAGCGTTCCTTCCTCCTTTCCGAGGGCGGCAGTCAGTCAGCTCTGACTGGGTTTCCCTCTCACATCTTCAGCATCCCTCTGTAACATTGAGTGAGCACAAATGCAACCACAGGCTACTGAACATACAGGACATGCCACTCGTCAGCATTTAATGTTGTGCTTTGTGGAATATAAACACAATTTCCCCTTCCCACTTTATATAGCCGCAACATTAACTGAAGCAGCAAACTGGTTCAGGTTATGATCTAAAGAGCTGTGACCATGTGGATTCACTTGTTCATGCACCAAGTGAGTCATCAGAAATTAATTAAAAAATGTTAATAGAGTCAAGAAGAAGTTTCATTTTAGTGGAATTTTATCATGAAATTAATCATTTCCATCAAGAGAAAACTGTGCCCTTGTACAGCTCACAATCTTGACTTCAGATGAATTTCCTCCAAAACATAAAATGTACTGTGTACTATATACAGCACTACTACGAATGAACTATTTCTGAAAGATTCAAGATCTACAAAAGATGGCATTATCCTGGAAAAAGACGTGGGGTAAGAATCATAGATGGCGTTTCTGTTCTGAATGTCTAAAATCACCTCCAAACATGATTTGACACGCTACCTCTGACTACTTGACAGTTTACTAAAGACAGTTAATGTACCATCTGAATCAACAAACAGCAAACTATCAAAAATTTTACCTGAGCTTTGCTTGAATTAAAACATGTAGGACATTGTCTTCCCAGAGAAAGCATCTAAATAGGACATCAATGCAAATGTGTTAACGTTTAACTGTTCTGTGTCGTCTAGTGGCCATAACTTTAACCAGAACAAAGGAGGCTATCAGATGGCGGTCATATGTAGTGAGAGGTCCAAACACCAGCTATGTCCCATCTTCTGCTGTAAGTGTCACATCTCCATGCGACTAAAAACCGTCTTTTTAAAACCAAAACTTTGCTCATCTCCTAATCTTAATCAGGTGGGTATTACTGAAAGCTGTAATTAACCTTGTTTTGGCGTGACTAAACTTTAAAAACCTGCAATCGCTAAATGCTGAGTGTTACAGACACTAACAAAAGGATTTATATCAGAAGGAACAACCGTATGTTGACATTTGTGTCAAAGGACTTGTGTTAAAGCTGATAAGAGCTATGATCGGCACCCTTATAGTTGGGTGTTTGATTGACACGTGTCCCCAGAAATCTCTGACACTCCGAAAAGAGAGAGGCATCAGTACTGTACTGGGACTGCACCATCGGCTGTTTGCATATCAGAGGCAGCCTCAAGGCAAACAAATATTGAGTTTGGGCACAGTTTGGGGGGAAAACATGTCACCAATCGTGGTTGCCAAGTAACTGGTGATCCCCCTCCCATTCATATTTGATACTACTAATCCCATCCAGTGTTGTAGGGTACTCAGCAACTGCTGATCCTTTGCCAATTAATCTTCAACTCCAGGGTATTTTTTACTCCTGGCATTTTATGCAGCCAAGGATCCACACAAATGTTCAACATCCTAAATGTCGCAATTAGTGTTATTATTGCTGCTGCAGGTCAGCAGAAAATTAAAGGCTGGAGAGATTTTCTAAAGGTTGTTCTAGAAGCCCACTGATGATGTGCATGACCACTTAACAGTACAATTTTGAAAACTCCTACCATCCATCCATCCATCCAACCATCATCTTCCACTTGTTCCAATTCAAGGAGGGGGGGAGGCTGCAGCATATCCCAGCGAGAGGCCGGGTTCACCCTGGACAGGTCGCCAGTCCATCACAGGACCAACACATAGAGACAGACAACCATTCACACTCACACCTACGGTCAATTTAGAGTATCAATCAGTCTCGTCCTCTCTTGATGTCTTTGGACTGTGGGAGGAAGCTGGAGAACCCATGCACGACCAGGGAGAACATGGAGACTCCACACAGAAAGATCCCGTGCCCTAGCCAGGACTCGAACCCGGAACCTTCTTGCTGTGAGGCGACAGCGCTAACCACTGCACCACCGTGCCGCCCCACACACACACACACACACACTGCAAAATTATTTTGTATTACAATAATTTAGATAAAATACATATGCTTATTTTGATAATAACTAAAATAAAAACTAGTACAATAACAATTTAATATTACCAGTCTTATTACCTTAGGAATTTATCATTAAATCAATTCAATCATTAAGTTCAATATCCGTTCAATATTGTCTTTAGATTTTCTGGTGTCATTAGAGGAACGCACCTCAGTGAATGTTTCCATGCACAACCATAAAACTTTTCTGTTGCTGAATTGTATATTCTCTCTCTCCATATATATATATATATATATATATATATATATATATATATATATATATATATATACACACATATACAGAATTTGTGATACGTTTGTGTGTGTGCGCACTCACTCACTCACTCACCCCCTCACACACACACACACACACACACACACACACACACACACACACACACACACACACATACACCGAGGTTGTAAAACTACAATTATTACCCACTCCAGGATGTCTGTTAGGTTACAGGTCAAATGCTCCATCCAATTATCTGTGTGTACACTGTGTGCATGTGAGAATGTGAGTGTGTGTGAGATTGTGAGTGTGTGTTTGAGTGTTAGGGCATGTCTGAATGCTTTCACAATATATTATACTAACTAATGCCCACACATTTATACACTGCATACAAATCCCTGCATGCTCTGAACAGACTAGGTTGTAAAGATAATGGGGCTTTTATGACACACATAGTGTTTAATCAATAGTCGTCCTAATAATGATGCCAACCCTACTGTATTACACACACACACACACACACACACACACACACACACACACACACACACACACACACACACACACACACACACACACACACACACACACAGTGGCATGTGTGCAAGCGCATGGAGGATTCCCTGGTTAAGGATCATGGGATTTCCTGTTTACATCAGTACATGATTATCAGTGCTTAATGGCTAAATCTTTGCCTGTCTTGCAGGTGAACTCTAATTTTACTCCATGTTGTTCTTCTTAGACTGCACTGTCCTGTCTACAGATGCTGTTATCTGCTTGGACTAAAAAATAACAATTCCAAATGTAGTATTGTAGTACCCGACATAGTACTGGGATACGATCTTTTACTATGACACTTCTGATTTTATTCATTTATATGATTCTGGGTTTGTTTTTTCCTTTTCTTTTCCATATGATCTCATTCTATGAAAAAGGTCATCAAAAAGTCTTAACATGGCAATCTGGTACATCACTTTAAAAGCAAAATGTAATGGCAGAAGTGACAGTGTTGATGCAAATGATGTTGAATATAATGTGTTGGATGTTGCACAGAAGATAATTAGAAGATTACAAAAGCTGTGCTTCTTAGCTTGTCATGTGAAATGCTGCTGCTGCTGCTCTGTGTGTGTGTGTGTGTGTGTGTGTGTGTGTGTGTGTGTGTGTGAAGGTGGTCTCCAGGCTGCTTGTCAGTGAGGTATTACCCTCAACCTTAATAACTACACTGGCCATGAATAATGAGTTCTACAGATCAATAACATTATTTCTTTCCAGTATATTATGGGAAGATTGCCATTTTATATTCTATTTGAGATCTTTTCATTGTGTAAGTGACAACTTAATGGACTGGTTAACTCATGTGTTCCTCTAGTTTCCTTGAGATTTACATAGATTTACGTAAAATACCATACCAGGTAATGCTACCTTCTTGTAGCTTGTATTTTACGTGCTCCTACTCTCTGCCTTCATCTGGTCATATGTGTGTCCTTCACAGAACAGAGACTCCTAATTTAACTGGTGTCATTAGCATACACACATGCAATCAGGAAATTAGCATAATAGTGAATAGTGTGAATATGAATAGGGTTGTCCTAAGGAAAGGGCGAAAGAATCTAAAAAAAAAACAAAAACCTTTTTCAACCTCAAAAACACAACTTTGGCAAAAATAGTCCTGCTTTCATTGAATTGTTTCAGAAAATGCATGTAGAACTGTAGGAATGTGGTGAATATGAACATCTACAGAAACATTCATTTTTCTCTGTGTTTTTCTCACTGTCTGGGTGTGTATATGTGTGCATGTATGATTACATACTGGAGATGGTATGTGTGTTTTCTCCTGTGGTCGCCATCCCTAAATGTCCATGCAGCTATACTGTGTGTGTGTGTGTGTGTGTGTGTGTGTGTGTGTGTGTGTGTGTGTGTGTGTGTGTGAAGTAGTGAGGTGGAATGTAATATGCGCCTGATTTAAAACCCTGTTTTTTCTTATGGTTTAAAAGTAACGCCTTGGGTAACATGTATGTGTGTATATGTTTGTCTGTATCTGTGTGTACTCTCCAGTTATAAAATGCAGCCTGGGCCAATGGAAATTACCCTCATCCATCTCCTGCAGTGCTACATGTACGTGCCCCGCCAACAGTGAACGTATCAGGCACCAGGAGGAGGAGACGAGGAGCCCCTGATATCATGTTCTTCTGAGACAGGAGTGCAGCACACTTACAGTTTCCTGGTGGGTTTAAGAGCCTCAAGAAAATAGCATGTACAGCAGCCACAATGCTAAAGCTATCAGATGAAAACAACATTAACAAGGCTCATTACAGAGGCTTTAATGGGAAATGAGTGAGGAGAAGACAATACCGGCTATGTTAACTCTGATTCTTAATCAGCTTGGTAAGATTATAACTTGGGTAGCTAATATTTAACTTCACTCCATCTTGCCTGCATCCACAGTTCTCAGCTCATTTGCTTGCAAAAGTCCATTTTTGGTCAGCTGTGCTCTTGATCCAACAACAAATTGTAATTTGTGATTAAAATACGCAATGGTACACTGCTCCTCTGGGTCTGGCTGAAGATGACCTTGATTCTTCTTCTTTCCACATCAAAATGGAACTGTAGTTTTTTTTTTTCTCTCTCTCTTCCCTTTTTTTTTTTTTAAACAATTATTTCAGTTACAGCAGGTTGGGGTGCCCTTGGAAGGCAACAAACATGGTGCATTCTAGCTGCTCTAAATCTTTTTTTAGCTTTTGAGAGAATATTCCATAAATATTTTGAACTATTTGACGACAGTCATCCCATAATTATAACATGTTTGACAATTTGAAAGAAACCTCTGTTGGTTCTACTGCTTGGACGTGCGGAAGATCCACTTATAAATACTATAATGTCTGTGTTTCTCCAAAACATGTGCAATAATGCCTGTTTGTCAACAGTAGCAACAAGAAGAAAAACATGTTTTGACTGGAGAGGAAAAATAACTGGAATTTTAGGTGAAAATTGAATACAAAATAAATTGAAACTCACATGCTTGCTGTGAGTGACACTGAAAACCAAGACAAAAGAATCTGAGTGGAGCAGGTTCAGCTTCTGGTTCAGCTTCAGGTTCAGCTTCAGGTTCACTTCATGTATACCCGGAGGTAGATTTGTCGAGCAAGACAAAATGTGTGTTTTTGCGTGTGTATAGAAAAGGTTTTAGTCCAAAATTTTAATTGTGGACTACTTCTTTCACCTCTTGGAGAAACTACAAGCTTTGTTTTCCAACCCACATAAGGCATTACAATTGTGTAATTAAGTAACTTAGAAACGGCTCATTATTCATCACTTCACTGTCTGTGTTGTCTATAGAAATGCTGCTCCTTTCATAATTCATGTTATTCAATAATTCATTTATTTATTCAAAATGATCCGTTAAACTCCACAGGAAAAAATGTGCAATAAACAGAACTTACTGAACGTTATCCTGGGAGAGGCAGTCACTTGTGCTTATGCGCATATACACAGACACACGCACACACACGCGCACACATACGATAATTAGTGAAACTTCATCTCTGATATTTCTGTCTCAGGAACACACCACAAGCCCTCGAGGCAGAGAGAAGTGTTGAGTAGAAACAGAGAAAATTACAAAAAGAAAGACAATGGAAGAGGAAAAAGCAAATGCCGATAATTAGAGGAAGGAGAGAGAAAATAGATGCAAGACAAAAAAACAAAGCATGGAGACCAGTGAAGGACGCATCAGATGAGACATCAATGTCAAGCCATACAGTGGGACAAACATTATAGCCAAACTTCTCATTATTCTAAGTAAGATAAAGGGCTGAAATGCAAGAAAACCTAATCAACTCAAAATACGATATTTACTCCAGAAATATATTGTGCTGTATTGTGTAGGTACGTGGGTCTAACATTTGGCAAAGGCAGTTGGGGATGTTGAGGGAGAGATGCAGGAATCAAACCCTAACAAGGACAGTTGAAATAAACAAAGACAAACGAGCGAATTCACACATACACACTCACAGATCAAGGGTCTGAAGTCAACAACAGCAGGTGACTATCTGGAGGCAAGCTTCAAACAGCATGATGGAAGTATGACGTACACACACACACAGAGGCACGTGTACACACACACACACACACACACACACACACACACACACACACACACACACACACACACACACACACACACACACACACACACACACACACACACCTGCGGGGAGGACTGGAGTTTATACCTTTCATTGGCAGTGGTCAGAAAAATAACCCCTAAGTCTCAACATCAGAGAGCCACAGCTTCTATCATCTTCTAGAAAATAGAAAAAAATAATAGGCTATACATCTCTCTCGCCATCGGCGGCCTTTGTGTTGGAGGCTTTCACTCAGAACAAAGCCCATCAAAGTGTTCATGGTCATTCTACTTTAGTTCAGGCGGCAAAAGGTATTCCTCAATCGGATCAAACAGATATTAAAGCAAGTGTGACGAGTCATCGCTGGGGATGTTATTGCTTGCTCTTCACAGTACTGCACTACTGTATAGAACTGCACTAAAAAAAAAATCAGGAGCAACCAGTGTGTGTGTGTGTGTGTGTGTGTGTGTGTGTGTGTGTGTGTGTGTGTGTGTGTGTGTGTGCGAGTTGTGCGGTATTCTGGAAGAGCATTTTTTTCAGCTCAGTGGAGCTCACACACACCAGCTGTACATGGATGAAGTAGCTACTGGGTTAACCCCGTCATCGCCGTGAATGTTTGGTAAGTGTGCGCTCCAATGCACTTGCCTGGAGGCTTTGTGATTCATTTGGAGGACAGTTTTTAAAATTACATCGATGTAAGAGGTTTGAAGGTGGTGAGAGAGAAGATGAAGAGAAGAGAAGAGAAAACATAGAGAGAACATCAATGTCACTTTTTCTGTGTATCTTGACAACGGAGTGAAGTCTTTGCTTCGCTGCTTTGCAAACTCTGTGTGTGTGTGTGTGTGTGTGTGTGTGTGTGTCTACATTTATCTTTTTGAGTTATTGATTCATAGTTCCCCTTAAGGAATAGGATATTAATGGTGACCTCTACAGAGAAGGAGACGGACTGGAACAGATTCAAGGAATAAAAGAGAGAAAAAGGAAGGAGAAAACAGTGTACTGATGAGGAGGGAATACATACCCTATATGGAAAAATCAAACAGCAAACAATTAGTGCCAAAAGCAATGATAGAGAAATGAGTACAAAAGCCTTCTCACATAAACATATATCTAACATTTCCCGTTCAATTCCCAATTCACACAAGTATCAAGACACAAAATGCCTTTACTCAAAGACATATGGGCAGCAATTATGCAAGAGTCTTTATGGACTTGTGCTGGGGGCAACTGCAGATCACATATTTAGTTCCACATTTGAATCGGCTTGCATCTGAGAGAAAAACAAAACAAAGCAGAGGACAGAAAAGTAGTGATGCAAAGAAGTGAAGGGATTTTGGCTCGAGTGTTTGTATTTTATGCTTTTCTTAGTTTCTTGCTGGAAAACTGTGAGAGCTAAAATCACAAAGAAAAAAGGAAATGTGAAAAGGGGGTGCATTAAAATAAAATGTCTTCTTACTGCAAGAGGGACTGACATATAGATAGAAGTGGGCTTGAATGTTGGTATGAATATTCAGTATCGACTGAAAAAGACACTGAATTAAAAATACAGCTGCGGAAAAACAGTAATTAAAAAACTACAATTTCTACACCATCCCTCTCCTTTTTCATCTCACCATCTGTCCACTAATTTCCTCCTATGCCTCATTCCTCAATTCACTCATCTTACTTTTCTCTAATCTTTCTCACTCTCCTGTTCCCCTCTAACCCCCCTTCTCTGCTCTTCATCAGCTCATTGCCCATTCCTTCAGTGAGGTGTAGGCCCACAGTAAGTACCCCCCAATGGTATAACCACGGGATGATGAAAGGATGAGGGAGTAACGGGGAGGTTGGGGGATGGGGGCAGCGAGAGGGTGTGGTGAGCAGAGATTGTGAGGTGGAATAAACGATCAAAAACCTCTAATCTCTGAAATGTCAGCTAACTGACAATAATGCACCGACACGGCTGGTGTGCTTTCTCCCCTCATTTTGACAGCAAGGGGCTTTAAATTTCATAGCTCAAGTTCAGAGAAGGTTTTAATGAAGTCTGACATGACAGACAAAGTTCAGTATTTTCTATCATTTTTAAACAGAAAGTAATCCGGTTATCCGCTAGTCTGGATGCAATGTTGCAGATTAGATCATTTTTAGCATCTTCAAAATTGATTGGCTTGAGCCTGGTTCATGCTGGATGCTGTAGGTCAACAACAGGGTGGCATATGTTGACTTATAGATGGATTGTTTTTTTTATCTTGAATGTTGTTGATTTTTTTGTTGCCATTTTCCTGCTCCTCTCCCTCCTTCACCATTGCTTTCTTCCTCCTCCCCTTCTTCTTTCTCAGCCCATCCCTGGCAGAAAGAGTCCTGCAAAACTAGCAGGCGTCCTTGCCTAACAAGGGCAATCCTGCACTGTCAATGTGTTTTATAGTGACAAACTATAGACAGCCGATAACACCCCCCCCTGCTCCTCTGACGTGTCATTCACCCTTAGACCAGTCAGACAACATTAGTGTGATCATCATCACATTTAAAGTGTGTTAAAATTGGATTCCATGTCGCCTGCAGCTAACAAAATGAACACAAAAGATGAACACACTTCAGTGCCCACAAGTCACAATTCAGTCCAACTCGTGTCCAAAAACTCCTTAGCTGGAGGGCTGACCATGCATCAACCTATCACCTTCGTGAATCACTAAGTGAGGACTGGTGTGTTACTGCATATTGTATCTGAGATGGAAACGTTCTCATTTGGCTGTCACCTCTTCATGGTGAGCTGCCATTGTATCAGAGAGCTGCTCTCTAATTGGTCCAACTGGTTAAAAAACCCAGCAGCTCGTCTTTTAACTGGAACAAAGGATCTGCACTTTTCTCCTGTTCTGGCTCAGTTGGATTGGCTACCAGTGGAATTCAGCATTGATTTTAAAATCTTACTATTTACAATTCAGGCCCTATAATGGATTAACTCCGTAATACATTATGACCTGCTACTTCATTTTGTTCTATGCCTAATAACATTAACACTGTAGAGACTAATCAGTCCTAACAAAAGGAGGAGAAATGTTATGGAGAGAGTGTTTTGCTGAGTCCATCCATCTATTTTCTATACTGCTTATCCTGTCAAGGGTTGCCGGGGGGGGGGGGGGGTGGAGCCTATCCCAGCACCCTTCAGGCATGAGGCGGGGTTCACCCTGGACGGATCACCAGTCCATCGCAGGGCCAACACATAGAGACAGACAACCATTCACACTCACAGTCACACCTACGGTCAATTTAGAGTATCAATCAGCCTCGTCCCCTCTTGATGTCTTTGGACTGTGGGAGGAAGCTGGAGTACCAGAGAGAACCCACACAGGAACAGGGAGAACATGGAGACTCCACACAGAAAGATCCTGTGCTGGAGCCGGGACTCAAACCAGGAACCTTCTTGCTGTGAGGTGACAGTGCTAACCACTGCACCACCGTGCCACGTGTTGAAATAAAATTTAAAAATGTTCAGCAGCCTGCTCGCTGCTTGTTTCTGACAGAATCCTAACAGCTTTTGCCGGTGGCATTAACAAGCAGCTTGTTCCATTGCTTGTAAAAAAATATTTTACACTGATTAAAATGTTTCGCATTTCTCTGTGAAGCGAGGCTGTGTTAAGTCCGTCACTTTCTTCTCAGTGAATTTCTCACCACTGTGAATAACACCAGGTCCCCCAAAAATATAATTTGGGGGAATCAATTAATTATTCCTTGACTAATCACTTCAACCAAGGACTTTTAGTCGATCAGGAGAATCTGTAAGTGGCAGGTCTAGTTATTTATCATGCCATCACTCTCCATAGAGGACGCTTGTATTTACATTACCTTCCCTGCAGTCATTCCCACATACTCAAGCTCAACATGTCTGTGTGGGACAAGCCAAAATCAGCTTCATCTCATCTGATGAGAAAAGCAACACAAGCACATGCACCACAATGTTGATTCGCCGTTACCAGGGAGGAATAAGTGAGGAAGCTTCCAAAACAAGTGCAATGTACGCAAATGCAGAAACTACTGATTGATTTATGGCTGGAAGATGATAGAAGTGAACTGAGCTCAGTTCAAGTGAACAAAGAAACAAGCAGCAGCCAAGTTCTTCTGTTGTCCCTGATGCAAATACACAAAACATGTAATTAATTTAAAAAACAGCAATAAAAATAGCTCATAGGAGAGGTATTAGTCTTTTACTGCAGTTGTTTATTAAAGCATTTCATAAGGGATTCTCTCCCTCCCTCTCAGACAAACAGTGCATACTTGGGGAGGAGGGTGGTGGCGGGGTGTCGCAATGGGAGTCAATTAGAGGAGCTCCCCATTGTAATTACAGCGTGTTAGATATACTGGCCCACTGGGGCATGAGCGTTTGTGTGTTTGTCCTTCCTCCTTCTGTCATCTTCCCCACCCACTCTTTTACTCTATCTTCATCTCCACCTGAGGGGGTTTTGAAGGGAGGGGCTCATTAACCCTAAATCCTCCTTTGGTCTCTTTAACTGAGGGGTAAAACACAGAGATTGTTCCATTAAACACAAATGCAGTGAGCAGCCGGGAGGAAAATTCCAAGCAGATTCATTTTAGAGGATGAATTACAGAGAGTAGGGTCTTCTAGTAATTAATTCTGTTAATCAGTTAGGGTCGAAATGAACTACCCACCCCTCCAAAAACAACAAGAAGAAAAAAACATTTCATATCCTACAATGTGCCCCTCACCATCCATTTTGTACAATACTTCATTAATCTCTTCCTTTTTTATATATATACTATGCACTTTGGGTCAGGAAAACCTACTGACACCACTAAACCAGCTTGGCAGGATTGGATCAATACAAAGACACCACACAATCACACAGAGACTCCTGCATGCATACCAGATAAACTACACACACACACACACACACACACACAGCAAAAGAAAACAGCAAATTTGTCCCTGGGATTTTGTATTGTGTTATTTTTGTTGTACTGTAGCTGGAAACATTTTTGTGCACAAAGTAGTCCTACGCATTGTTCTACACTTCAGTCTCCAGTGTGATCTACATCAAGGATTTATGTTCATATAAATGTTATTTATTGCTTTTTAAAACAGCATTTTAAATATGAGTAACAAGTGCCCACCAGCCTTCCTTCTCTTCAGGTTTTAAGGCAGAAACAGAATCACGTTGAAATCCCTCCAATATTGAAATATCCCTTATTTATTCTTTACTGGGAAGCCTGACTGTGAGGTGCACACATGCTGCTGCTGCTTGAAGAAAAAAAAATGAATTTGAAGACTAGATATTGTAAAAGGGCAGTTTGGTTGTACTTTGAGATAAAGGGATGAACTAATTGCTAAATTTATGATACATTATCACTGACATACAAATATCAACATATTTATATGTTAGCAGTGTGTGTGTTTTGTTGATTCGTGAATTATTCAATTCATGGCACAAAATGACAAATTTTTCTGCACAACTGATTGAGAATTGACCCATGATACTTGAGACTGAACAGCACTTCTTCAATTATTCACACATGAATCACTGCAAAGCACAACAAGCATATAGATGTGAATGTGGCTATCCCAGCTTGTTTCTCAGAGACAAGAGGAAAAAGAAGACAGAGAAAATAAGTCAGAGTAAGCAAGAAGGCAAGACTTCAGCAAAACCTGAAATAAAGTGTGATGTCAAAGAGTCATCGTTCATCTCCATGGTAACACTCACCCAGAGCCAAAGGGAGGCGAGCCAATAGGAGAGGTGTGCATGAACAGTGTGTGCGTGGGAGAGAGAGAGAGAGAGAGAGAGAGAGAGAGAGAGAGAGCGAGAGAGAGAGAGAGAAGGAAGAGTATGGGATGACAAATTATTCAACATGAGAGAACAGAGAAAATGTGCGGACTCTTCAACATTCCACAACTCTATAACCCCCTTTTCTTACCTTTATATAATATTTTGTTACGAGTCGCTACAAGAAGACAACATTTTGCCTCAACTGGATAACTTTCTTTTTGCATTACCACATTATGTGTAATAAGCTGAAGTGAGGAGCTACAACTGCAGTTGCAGCCAGCTAGCTTAGCTTTCTGTAAAGACAAAGAAGGTCAGGGAATAGCGAACCAGGCTGGCTCTGTTCAAACTTGGAAATAAACCATTTAGCAGCATCTCCAGAAGCTCGCTAATTAACACATGTTAACAATAGAACTAGGACTTCCTTGCATTAGACCGAGGTTGCCAGGCAACCAGTAAGGACATAATTTGGTACATAACTCCCCGGTAAACCAAAACCTCCTGTTTTAACACTTTGTTATTATGTGCTAATTAAAGTAATGACATAAATGTTGTTAACTGCTGAGTTTTAAAAGTGCTGGTTAGGGGATTTTGTCACTTTTGTTCCTGTGTTTCTAGTTTTTATGCTAAGCTAAGTGTGCTGCTGCTAGCTTTCATTGTAGCATACAGATGAGAGAGACATTCATCTTCTCATGATAATAGACAGTGAAAAAGTGATTTTCCCTACGTGTGAAATTTTTCCTTCAAGAAACTGAAAATATGACTGAATTATTCAAATGATCATGCAAATTTCCCAAATCAGACCTTTGTTCGGAGACATGTTGCAAAAGTAAAGTTACTCCACATTTGAACGGAGATACTTGTTCGCTATAAAAGTTGCAACAGTAAGTTTAATTGGTGTTTTTGTTCCTGTTTATAGGACTCGAGGAAATGAGACGAGAGACGAAAATAAGTGTGCGTTTGCCTGCATCTACATTCATCCTGCGCTTTGTATGTTCCTGATAAGCTGCTGATTTTTAACAAGAGGAAGCGCAGCAAACATCCCCATTAAGAAGGGGGAGAGTAGAAACCAGGACTACAAATCCAACTGGGCTCAAATCTCTGCAAACACTGCAGGAGTACAATTGAGCGCAAGAAAAACACAAGTAGACAAGCAGCAGAGTTCGTTTGTCCCTGATACTAAAAATAATCATCTTCATAATGAGGTGTAGTAAATGGGCTTTTTAGGCTTCTACGATTTGCGTGCACATTTGGAATATAGTAAACAACCCACCCCCAAATATTGCAAAACTTTCAACTTCCATGTTCACTAGATAAAGCTCACCCTCCCTGAACAGAACTGAGGGTTTAATGCTTGGCTGTGGTTTAAGAAGCGAAGACAGGGAGGGAGATGAGAGACAGATGAGAGGGAATGAACCCTGAAGAAACTCATTTATATTCAGGATGGAAATAAAGGGAGTAACGGTTTAAGCATTCTTCAGCTGGATACTTTCCAGGCTTCAGGAGTCTTTGTCTCACAAGACAGCATTCATGGACGCTTTACATAACTCATTAATGACCAGCAGGAACAGACAGGAGAGCAGTGGAGAGGATGAGTGGGAGGATAAGTGCACACCGATAGCTCATATACAAATGAGGCTGGGGCTAACAGTTTATTTCATAAAAGAGCCATCATGATGACAGGGCAAAGGGCAACCAGATTGTTTTTAGTTTCGTGGGTCAGAGGCTGATCCTGGATTCGATCCTTATTGTGGAGGAACATATCAAAGGTTAATTTCATGCTGCGGGATAAAATAAAGCTCAGTCCCTCAAAATGGCCAACTGTGCTCAGCTGGTGCACTCACTTACATACACGGGCTTCAGATTGTAGTGCTTTGCAGATGAAAAATACTGGTCTTTGATTAAGTGTGAACGAGTACAATACAGCATCCCCAAAATGAGCAAAGTCTCACAAGAACTGAGAGGCTGAGGCTCATGACACCGAAACCCTGGATCTCGCATTGGTGAAATGAACCAAAGGAACACTCGTTTCTGGAGGAGTGGGCCTCTCATGGACGTCACTGGACCACGAGTTGGTTTGAGTGGTCTTCCAAGTGTTATGAATCAGTTTAGGTCACTGCATGCACCTGACAAATAGAACAGTTCTGCTGAGTAAGAGTGTAAAACCGAGGTCTTCCTCCACTCCACTTGCAATTCAAATCGAGAAAAATGATGATCAAAATTACAATTTTGGACAGAGCTTTGTTAACTAAAAATGTACTGAAACCAACATTTAGAGCCTTTCACTAACTCTTGGTTAATTCCATTAACAATTTCCCTTCAATAGTTCAGCGTATTTACAGCTCAGACCTGTTCAACGATGAGGACGGTGTATGAAATGATTGTTCGTTGAACGCGATCTGATGTCTAGGTCATATATAACAAACAGAGGCACTGTCAACCTTACAAACACCTCAGTTTAATACTGTTGGCAGAAAATAATGGACCTCTGCCACCAAGAGAGGATTCACAACAGCCAAGGTGTAAAATACATATCTTTATCTAAACTTACACGGAATAAAACCATGCAAAATTTAAATGACCCGGGAAACAGAAACCATAACAAACACCAGAGCATAAGCTGCACAAATATACCAAAAAAAAAAAAAGTGTTGCTATCAGTGGCAGGCTGACCATCTGGAGTACTTGCACTTTTCCTGGTGGGCCAGTCACACTGTTATGAAAAGATTAAAAAATGTCCCATGCTATTTGATTGCACATTAGTCTGGCCAGCCTGCTCCAAACAGGTGTTGCAGTGTGTGTGTGTGTGTGTGTGTGTGTGTGTGTGTGTGTGTGTGTGTGGGATACAAATTCAACTCATCCCTCGGGTCTCTCTCTCACTCACTCTCCTCCATAGAAACATAATCTAAATGCCTCAGAGATATGAGAACTATAATTTTTGGATGCAAAATAAAAAGTGGGATGGAGACATCATTTTCTGCTTCCATGACATATCCAAGGGCTTGATATCATAACATGTACAGATATGTGGTGGGTCCTACGGGTGGGTGGGATATGCAGCATTGTTGAAACACACTGCAATATATTGTACAGGTGTCAAAGTTATTGAGTCCCTCTTCTATTTCCAGTGTCTGTCCCCTGTAATGGTAATATGTTTGTTAGCCCTCAGCAACAGGACAGAAAAAAATAATATGAGCTGAGGTGGGCTTCGAGTTGGATTATTAAGGACTGAGGTGTTAAATGAATTGATTAAAATAATAAATTCAATTTTTTCACCGTCAGTATTTGCCATGGAACCAGCACTGTGGTACCTTGGCCTCAATTAAGCACCCGTTCTTATTTGTTCTGCGTAAGGGGGCGGATAAAAGTATCATGAGGGTAGAAATTGATGACCCCCAGGCTGAGTGATATTAACTGGAGGGCTGATGTTGCAGGTGAGTGATGATGATCCAGTGTAGGCAAAAAAAAGCCACTGCACTGCGCCGGCCGCCCAACTCCACAGTCACATCATCTCACAAAGGAGATTGGACAGTTAACTGGTTTATTGACTCAAAAACTTGACTGTATTGAGACGGAAAAGATGATGGATTGATGTGTCTAGATTTGTGCTTCTCTTTCTAAATTTTACTTGTTTTATACAAAAGGAGTCATATACCCCTTTCACACTGAAACACGCATTTCAAAGCAGGTTTTTTATACCTGCATTTGCTCGGCATTAGGGAGCATTCAAGCCTCCGGGAGACACGGGTCTGAGCTCCCGCTGTGAGGGCTGCACACCTGTGTTTTTCTCTCTCGTACGCCATCGCGCTGACAATGTCATTGTTACAGTAGATTTACGTTAACGGGTCATATCGCGGGAAACCTTAGAGAATGAGGGCTGCCTTTTTCACACTGCAGGCAAGCCGACCAGAGCTGAGGCGAGCTGCAAAACACCCGGGTCGCTTGGAGGGTCGGTGGACACGTTTAATGTTTAAACTGCATCTGACATCCACTGGTGTGGAAGGAGGTTTTGTCGGACAGTCGGGTTTCCAGACAGTTCCTCTCAGTCTCGACCTGAGATAAGAAAACTCTCTTCAGGCTAAAGATTCATATTTAATGAGCAGACATGAGCATTAATTAGCCTTTTTCTAAACTTTTCTTTACATTTTGTGGCCATCTGCTGAAATCTATGAGACACATCCATGGTGAGTTCCAGCTGTCATTGCAGACGCCTTCCATTACAATCAGTAGGAGTTACGACACTAGTTAGTGCACATGTTGCATGGATTTCTATAAATAGATGGTAGGTCTATTGTTTTTTTTTGGCCTCTATGCACATATAAAATGACGAACTACGCAGAACAGGGCAGAAAATTAACAGAAAAGTGTTTCAAAATGAAGAACACCTCATTGTATCCGAGGCAATGTGAGGCTACAGAGCAACTTTTTGTGTCTTTTTGCACTTTAACCATTAAATAAATTAACACAATGTGTATCTGATGCTGTAGTTCAACAATCGTCATAGCTGGCACACTGCTGCATGCAGCTCAGGCTGAGTGGGTGTAGCCAGTAAAAAGGACTTGCGGATACTCAAACGCAACAAAAGTCACTGCTGGTATTAACAATGTGGTTGTGAATCCATTATAATATTTATCACTGCCTGGGTGGTGTTTATCCTTCTATTGTAAAGTGTTTAAGCTATCAGGGGGAGCAGGATCCTGTTGCATTTTCTTGTGGGGACCTCTTCACTGGGTCTTTCCCAGAACACACAGTCGAATCTCACTACTCTGGCACATACCTCTAGGGGACATGCAGGAAATTAGTCATAATACACAAACACACACTCTTTGGGATGTTATCAGCCACTATCCCTGTTCAATCCCTTTGAACCACCACAGAGCAGTAATTACTGTAAATCTTGCAGCAGCAGAAGAGAGACAGCAGGGAAAGCACAAGGGAGGATAAAGGAGACGAGAGAGAGGGACAGTCGCAGCTGGACCCCGTCTGTCCATTAAACGCAACCCCTGACACTCACACATGCACAAGACATTAACACACACACACACACACACACACACACGTTTGCGTAGCTATCCTTATTAGGACACTCCATTGACTTCCATTCATCTGAATATCCGAACCCAAGCCCTAATCTTAATCCTAACCCTAACCAATTAATGCCTAACCTCAACCTCAAGCTAAATGCAATTTACACCTTGATTCTAACTTTCTTCCGCTTATCTTGTTAAGGGTTGCGGGGGGGGGGGGGGGGGGGGTGCTGTGAGCCTATCCCAGCAGCCTTTGGGTGAGAGGTGGGTTCACCCTGGGCTGGTCGCCAGTCCATCGCAACACATACAGACAGCCGGGGCTCTAACCTGGAACCTTCTTGCTGTGAGGCGACAGTGCTAACCACTGCACCACCATGCCACCTTGTAACATAATGCTGTTCAGATTTATTCTATAAAATTAAAAGGTGACATCCATATTGACATTTACAATCCCTTGAATTTCAGCTGCTCCTCCTCCCATAACCTCTCCATTTCTCCATGTCAATGTTCCCACGACACCTTTGCTACCTCCTTTGTCAATTCTCTTTTCAACATTCTTCAAGTCTTCACTGACTTGCCTTCTTTTTGCCTCCTCATCCCCTCTCCCTGTGAGCTGCACATGCATATTCAGCCAGTCGAAGTCAATTAAACAAATGCTTTTTTTTCTCTTTCCCTATTATACTGTCTGTGATTGTCTACCGACTGCATTCATGATGGACCTAAAGTCATTACACTAAGCTATGTGTGTATGCATGCATGCGCGTGTGCGTGCGTGCAAGATTACACAAAGCCTTAGCTAATTAGGGAGCACCCATGGCACTACCAGCTAGAATGACAAACCAGGGAAATGTTACAGAGATAAGCAACATACTAACACACGAACACCTGGATTAATGGAATCACACTACGGGCGGTCAAGAACAAGCATGGGGACGTACAAATGAAGGATGGAAGGTTCTCAGGTAACATGTAAACACATACTTGTGTACTTGTTCTGTGGTGTACATCTGTTGTTTAGAAATGGTGTGTGTATATATATATATATATACAATGATATACACATATATACATATATATACATATATATACATATATACATATATATACATATATATACATATATACACATATATACATATATACACATATACACATATATACACATATATACACATATATACACACATATATATACATATATAGAGAGAGAGAGATAGATATACATATACATATATACACACATATAGATATACATATACATATATACACACATATATGTATATATATACATATACATATATACACACATATATGTATATATATATATGTGTGTATATATACATATGTGTGTGTGTATATATGTGTATATATACATATGTGTGTGTGTGTGTATATATATATATATATATACATATGTGTATATATACATACATATGTGTATATATATACATATGTGTGTATATATATACATATGTGTGTGTATATATACATATATATATACATATGTGTGTGTATATATGTATATATACATATGTGTGTGTGTATATATGTATATATATATACATACATATATATATATATATAAAAGCACACACACGCACACACTTTTATTTCCTGGCACGTATCAAATTTGGAGTTACAACTTTCTCATTTAAGGTACATTAGGCTGAGAGCGTCCGCGTCCCTTCTAACTGCTAAACAGATGGCAAACAAATATAAACAGAAGCCATGAGAATAAATTACTCCCACACACACACACACAAAGTTACACTCGCGCGTCTATGACACTCATTGTCACACAATCAGAATTACACTTACACAAAGAAAAACACAAGTTAGATTGCACACACTCACTCAAGCCCACACATAACTCGATTGCACTCTGTTGGGTGTGTACCTAAAGTTTTCTTTTTAGTTGGCTGTCCATTGGCCCCTGTTCGAACCCTCCGCCAAGTCTTGCTAGAATCTGCCAGGGATGTTATGGATAATACAGCTGATGGACAGACAAACAGACCTATAGATGGCGTCCTTCTCAGAGATACTTATAATAAGCACAAAATGAGTGAATACACATTCTCACTCTCACACACACACTCACACACACCTTTGTGTATGTAATTGAAGCCAAAACAGTTTTCAGCAGGAGGACAAATTTACTAGCTTCATACTCACCCATTGCATTTGTGTGTGTGTGTGTGTGTGTGTGTGTGTGTGTGTGTGTGTTACAATAAATGATTTCAGTTCACAGGTAATAAAAATTACAACATACCAAACCGTGGGGAGTCGCCTCACTTCCACCATGGCTGAATGAGGTGTGCAGGTCTATGATCATTTCCCAAAAGTCCCTGTTAGAGCCCGATACACACACACCCATAAATACAGCTTCTTCCAAAATTTCATTGAGAACAATATGCTTCCCCTCGTCCTCTATCCTTCATCTACCAGCTCCTCATTCTTCCTCTTGTATTGTTTTACGTCACGTCTTGTCTTGCTGATCTGCTTTTTTCTTCTCTTAAACCTCATAATGTCTCCATAGCTGGACCAATTTGGCTCACTTCTTTTTTGTTCAATACTCTACATCTCTACCCTTTCCAGAGACTACATCATTTCCTGGTTATGTTTCTAGCCATGTCATCTGACAAAATGCGTACTGACTAAATGGTTGGGTTTCGCATGTTTTTCTGCAGAAATGTCCTCATTCTGACATTTTGAAAGGAAGACAGCAACTTTTGGGGAAATTTGCTTCTCTGCCCTCCAAACCACAGCTGGATAAGAAGATAGATACCCCTCTATGCTCACATTCAGGAGCTGAGACCCACACAGAGCAGCTGACTTCTAATTAGCTTAGTATAATCTATGGTAGTGTGTGGGAAATGTTAGCATTCCTTTATCAAGTTGCTGGCCAGGTTTGTTTTCATAATCTCATTCTTTTGGTCATCGGCCAAAGTTCACACCACGAATGTTAGCATTTTGTTGTTTCTTAAAGAAAACTGGAACGTGACATCCTAACTTGCTAGTATTATGCTGCCTCCTATTGGTTGGGAGTGTGAAATGTGATATAAAACTTCCTCGTTTTTATCAAATTGGATCCTTGCAAAGATAAAGTCTATTTTTCAACATACTTCGCTATTTGGAGCAAACAAAGCAAAGCCTGCAAAATGTGGTTTGCAAAAAGTATTTTTGTGCCATAATTTTTAGACGAAGCATTTTATGTAAATATATAAAGATACATTTTCTTTTATCAATGTTCAAGGAAATACTCTATGTATAAGTATCCTACTGGATTAATCTTATGTTTAGGGCCTGAGCCCGGAGGTACTCCGGGGCGAAGACCCTATTAAGTTTTTCTGTCTAAGTTCCAATTTATGATCCTGGATTTACTAATTTATTAAAATAAATTTTTCTTTTTTACATTTTATCGTCATCTCATGTGTTCCTTATTTGCTTTCCTCTCTGCATCGTTCCTCCTTGCAACTCAAGATAAATGGGCTGCGGTTCGTATGGAATGTCATCTTCCATATCAGGGATCTGAGATAACAACATTTCACTGAAATTAAAACTTGAAAAACTTCCCATTGATAAACTTACTTTGAGACCTGACCCACAAGATGATAAGACTCCACCGAAGTGTTTTTTACCACAACTGAATTTAATGCTTTTGCTTGTAGCTCCTTCATTTCTGCCAGTACTGGAATGCACACATGGAAAGAAACACCTTGTTGGGCATGAGCTGCTGTAATGTACTATGGCGGCTCAATTATGCATGCATCTTTGTCCAGTAAAATTAACCAATTATCAATTTCTTTTGCAAAATATTGTATGTCGTGGTTTAAAGTTTGCCATTTATGTCGCTATATTGCAGATCCCATGAAATTTTTAAACCTCGGATGATGCTAGTCTTGGTCTTTTACAAAACTTGTTGTGTGAGGTATCTTTCGAGAGCTACATATAAAACACTTGTATCAGAAGCTACAGTTTAATAGACTTGGCCCCGGAGCGGATGAGAGGAGGGACTGTCAGTGAAGTAGAGAAATGATCGCCAGGCAGCAGAATGAATGAGGTTGAGGGGGAAAACAAGACACAGAGGAGCAGGTTCACAGCAGATCAGACTCACTCGCTCTTTGTGTGTGTATGGGTGTGTGTCTTACAGGGGTGGTTGGTATGCAGTGAGAGAAATGGGTCTCAATGCAGCAAAAGCTGATGCAGCAGAACAATAAGTTCCCGCATATGGAAAATGTTACAGTATTTTATTGTAACCCCTTAGAATTTTTATGCAAAACTAAAATGCATGTTTATAGTATAAGTTATGCACTTAGGTAAGTCACTAAGTATCTTTATGGATATGACTTTACATGACACAAACAGTTAAATACAGGTATCTATCTATCTGTGTATATATACGCACACACACATATACATACTGTATATGTACACATATATATGCATATACATACATACACATATATATACATATACACAGATATACATATATACATATACACATATATACACACATATACATATACATATATACACATATATACACACATATACATATATATACACATATATACACACATATACATATATATACACATATATACATACATATACATATATACACATATATACATACATATACATATATACACATATATACATACATATACATATATACACATATATACACACATATACATATACATATATACACATATATACACATATATACACACATATACATATACACATATATACACACATATACATATACATATAAATATATACATATATACACATATATACATATATACACATATATATATATATACACATATACACATATATATACATATACACATATATATATACATATATACATATATACACATATATACATATATACACATATATGTATATATATATACATATATACACATATATATCCATATATATACACACATACATACACACACATATACATATTATGTATATATATAATATATATACATATACATATTATATATATGTATATATACATATACATGTGTATATATACATATACATATGTATATATATAATATGTATATGTATATATATACATATACATATGTATATAATATGTATATGTATATATATATATACATATTATATATATATATATACATATTATATATATATATACATATTATATATATAATATGTATATATATAATATGTATATGTATATATATATATATATATATATATATATATATATATATATATATATATATATATATATATATATATATATATATATATATATATATAGATAGATATAGTCTGACACATACACCACAGGGAAAGCTGCTTGAGGGAAGGCAATAAAATGTGCTGCAGCCAGATCTCATCTGTCACTGATTATTGCACCATTGCAGTCTGACCAACTGGCAGGAACAAACAAAAGCACACACAAGCCCAGAACCTGGTGTGCACGCACATGCACACACACTTATTGTATACCACCATAAATTGCATGCAGCACATAGTGGTACAGTAGTGTATGCACTTACACTGTGCAATGAATTCAGATGTCGAGAACAGGGGACACACACACACACAATCCCCTTGCCCTCCCTTATTACTTCCCTTGAGTATATTATCAACAACAGTAATGGTAGCATTACTTCATTTCATGTTTCAGTGTGTCTGTCTCACTATTAGTGAGCTATGGAGGCAGTAGTCATTAACATAAAGAATGGTTTATAGCTCCACCACCCCACCCCACCCCCCCCCACACACACACACACACAGTAATTACCTATTTTGTTCAGCACTCAGAACTGTCCAAGAACACAATAATAATCTCCTCATTTGTTATGTTCTTGAGCCATTAAAGAGTGGGAGCATGAGGGGAGGCGATGAGAGAGTCAAGGGGTGTGAGCAAGGGAGAGAACTGAGGAGATCACCATGTATTAGCAAGAATATTGGAGGAGAGACAAATGGTCAAAGATGTGAAGATAGAGATACAGGAATAAAAAGCACAATGACATGCAGACAAAACCAAACCAAACTAAAGAAACAGAAAAAAATCAGGGTAGAAGGAAAGACTTCATCACATCCTTCACCAACTCTAGAGATATGTCCATGCAATCACAGTGCCCCCTATTGGTGGTAAATTGCCACTAGGGACTACACCTGTGGTGCTTGACATTAGCTGACATTTGCTTTCCTCTCAGCATACATAAGCTCCAGACTAAACAAATTACATCCACTGAGAAAGTGATTGCAGTTGTGTGAAGGTACAGTTCTGAGCAGGTGAACATTCGCCCTTGTGAAGAGAAAGATTAAAGAGAGAAAGTTTCTTTCCCTGCAGAAACTTCACAGCTTCAATAAAAAAAAGCTTATATGGTGCTGAGCTTTGTGAGTGAACACATCATTGATTGTTTAAGGGATTCGTACTGATGACCACTACATCTCTGCTATCAGAGAGATGGTTTTCTCTCGTGTTGGTGCTCAGGGCAACACCAGCATGTCATCACTGCGCACACATACATTTCAATCATAACAAATGCAGATAGATGTTTTAGCTTGGCCAACACCATCCTGTTATTTCTGATCTCTTCTCCTCCTCCACTGATCAACTCCCTGCTGCATCAGGTTTTCAACCGAAAGAAACGCGATAGAAACGAGGCTGCATTAACTTTTAAATGCTTGAAAACTGGTTCATAGAATCACGTAAGGAAAATTTATGTTAACTGACAAAGTCATTTCCTGCAAGTGACTATGATAGTAATCAACCAAGTCAAGATATAATCTCAAAGTCTATTTACATTTCACAGTGTGACATATAACTTCCTTCTCTCTTTAAATCTCTCTCCTCCTCCAGATCTTGACTTCCTCTTCTCTCTGTTCCCCTCACATTTTTTCTCACTCCTCATCTTTCTTTCCTTCTCTTTAATCCCCCTCCGTATTGTTTACTCTTCATCTCTCTCAGAATACCGCACTATTCCCATCGGAATCCTGAAACACATTTAATCAGCAGCTTTTCCCAGCTTCGCAAACCAATCCCACACACACAGTCACTTTCCATATCTCACATACGACACTCTCTCTTTACCTTCCTAATTTCTATAAATCATGCAGTGCATATTCAGAGATCTGAGAGTGCACCTTTGTGAAATCAAATTCTACCATATAAAGACAGAAAATCTTTTCCTTCAAAGACTTAATTAAGAAACCATGATTTTGGGCCAACAAACCAGAAGTAAATGCAAATTATGTTTTGGATATTTCGAAAAACCCTTAGCTGAGGGAAGTAGAAGGTCTAATGTTTGTTACAAGTGTGGAACATCCATGTCATGAAGCTTGTGGATCAGTATTGTTCATTAGCCTCTTCATGTTTGTGTTATGAAAATACATTTGGTTAATTTGCCCGATTGCTTGCAATTAATAGTCATAGACACACACACACACACACACACACACACACACACGTAAAATACCTTGCAGTCATGACGACAAGCTAACAGATAACAGATGCAGTGTGAAATCCAGACACAACCTTGTACACAATAAAAGGAGGTTTAAAATTCTAGTGGAAAGCAGCTGGTGTTAAGAAAAAAAGCTCAGGTTGTTCTGGGAAAACACACACACACGCACACACGCACACACACACACACACACACACACACACAGATCTAATCACAGATGCTGGAAAGATCTTGGACATATGTTTAGGTCCATCCAAGCACAGCAGGGGATGCTAAAAGCAATAAACAGTTGCTTGCAGGATGGTTGTGGTTCACTTGGTTCGGTGGTTTGTGGACGTTTCCATGATCAAATCACCCGTGTTAAAGAAGCACTTCCTCTCAATGGACTTTCAGCACTAATCTGCTAATTTTATATGCAGACCTGATGTTTTCTTTCTCTTTTCTGGAGTCCGAAATTATTTCTAACACAATATAGCTTAATTATTTTTATCTGTGGACATAGACCTCATTGTTGTCATGCTGTTAATCCAAGCTTTCTGCCTGTAAAATTCTTCCAATGTTTACGTCCTTGAGAAAATGTTTTTATTTGGGATTCCTTTCGAAATAAGCTGTCTGTGCACGCAGGACTGGTATTTACTCGAGAGCTCTTGTCATTTGCAATAATTTACAGAGTTCCTATGCGATCTTAATCCCGTGTGAATTGCCAGACATCATGTGATTATATTAGCGCTGTGCAAATTGGCAACTGATTTTTTTTTTTAATGTTAAACAGCCTGAGGGTGCTCTTCTCCCTTCAGTCAGCCACATCTGGGGTACAAGGGGCTCCACTGTGCTGTCTGTGGACACCATAAATCTCTACAAAATGAATGATTTATTTCTTCCAAAGCTGCCGAGCTCATTCTGGTCACAAGTCTTTTTGTACCTCACTAACTGAGGCAGTATAAACAGGTAGAAGTTATGCAGTGCCTTGACTCAGACCTATATATTTGTATTTCTGTTTACCTGAGCCTGCCAGGGTGTTTATATGTCTACAGCACTCACCGGTATTGATCTGTCATTATGTTTTGTACTAACTGTGTTTAGTGTGTTCAGCCCACCTTTGCAATAAGGTCAAGGGGTTCACGGCAGGACGGTGGCAATGCTGATGCAATTTCCTGCGCCAGGTCGGGTACTTCCTGCTGTAGGTACATCTGTAACATGGTTGCTAGCTGAGATAGTCCTTGTTTCTTCTGCTCAGACATGGAGGCCAGGTCTGTAAATGATAAGAAAGTAGAATTACTACCTTGTGCTTGTATGCCTCTGCCAACCAGTCCAGCTGCACTGTGTTTGTCCAGACTCATGATGCATGGGGTGCAGACCTCCAAAGAATTTAATCAATGGTGGTAAAAAAAAATATTTTTGGTGAAATGGGATTTTTTTTTTTTAATTCCCTCAATGCGTTTCTGAAATGGCAATGTAAAACAGCCAGAAAAGTATTTTTGCACATTATTCTTCTTCTGTTTTCATACTAGGACTAAAACACAGTATGAGAGGACAAACTCACGCGATTCATGTTCCTCTAAAGTGAAGAGCTCCTCGCTGCTGCTCTTAGATGATGTTGGCTAGAAGACAGAAGACATGAAGGACAAAGGCTTGTCATTCTTCTGCTATAGCATCCTAGCTTCCCATGGATACTGCACTAGTATATTCAGTGAGGTGCGTCGCTATAATCATGCCAAAAATGAAGGCTACTCAACAGAAAAGGTATAACAAGGTACCAATTGTTCTTGCTGTTTTGTTGTCCTTTGTTTTTACACAATGCTATCAGGCTACAGTGAAAAGTTGTGCAGAAAAATGGTGAATACTAATGAAAGACCCTCGAAACATACCGAGGCAAAGATGAGTCTCAGAGCCAGATGGACTGAGTCAGTGGGAATTCTGGGAAAGAGGCTCCGCAAACACTTACACTCCCTCTTATGGCCGGGCCATGCTTGTTTCTGTGGTAGACAAACATTTCAGCAAACTAATATAAATACAAATATTCACTCATGCTCACGCAGACGATACCTGGCATGTGACATTGCAGTAGCGAGCCAACTTGCACTGTGAACACCTCAACAAGATCTCCTGCCTGAAAAGAGGGAGAAAAAAGTTCAATACTTCAGATTGTAAACTGAAATTCCAAAAAGATGAGTTAAGACAATAAAAACAGTAGGTTTGTAACGGTAACATTTTTTCTGCATGATAAATGATCCCAGAAATGATTACAATAAACAAAAGCATTGTTATTCTAACCACGTCACTGGAAGTACACCCTTTCCGAGAGCAACAAACCTTTGATCTTTAAAAATTTTCAGATATGAGAACCACATATGAAGCGGCAAATAAAGGGAGACGTCTTATCCCCTCCACAATTCCCCCTCTATGCTACAAGTCTGCAAGGGAAGTTTAAGAGATCTGTGCTCTTCAGTTACATATATTGTTGGAAGTTGCTACTCAGTAAAACAGAATCTCTTCTCAGGAAGTAAACAACTCAGTGAGCTGGAATGAAACCGACACCTCCCAGTTTTCTAAAATGTCAGGCTCTTCTTGTTGTTGAACCATTTTAGTGTTTGACTGGTGAGTTCAGTAGCGACATTGCCAGATGTATTCACGCTGTTCCTTGCATTGTTTTGACCTTTTCCCATGGAAGGACCTTGTCTTCTCCTTTGCCATTTGCTACATTAAGCTAATTGTGTGGAAACATTATCTACCTACCCAGCCTGTTCCAGACTGTTATCTAGAAGCAATACATTTGACTCACTCTTCACTGTCACAGCCTGTTAGTATCACTTGCATGTGTCAGTGTGGGCTTGCTGCATATCCACTAGTGATGTTATGTATGTGTGTGTGTGTGTGTGTGTGTGTGTGTGTGTGTATTGCACACCTCTGAGGTCTGCCCTTTCCAGTATGTCTGTCAGTCTGATAACAAGCAGTCTTCCCGTAGCCAATTACAGCCACTAGAGAGTGCATCACCCGGACAGACTAGACAAACTCTCAGTATCACCATGTAGTCGCATGAGTCTTTGTGCAAAAGGTTCATGTTCCATACAGATACTTACACAGGTATTAGGTGTACAATATGCAATATAACGTCATGAAATTATTATTTCATAGTCAACGTTATGTACAATGTTGTTCACCTCTCCCACAATGCTACCAAGCTGTGCTGCTCATCCCGCCTCCCCTTCCTCCACTCAGACAACCACTGGCACCAAGCTGGAGGCAACGCAGGGAACTGAACCAGTGGCCCCTGTTAACGTGTAACTCACTACTTCACTTCCTTAGATCTCCAAAAATACTTCCACCAAGTAGGAGGTGAATGGGATCAGTTGTTGAGGAAAGCACATCCACATCCAGGGAGTCCTTTCTTTATCGACTGATATCAAATTAACACTAAATGAACTAATTCATCAAATATGATGTGACTTTTGCAACATGTTCTGACTTTTTTATTATTCTATTGTGTTTTATTGTCCATAAACCAGATTTGCTCATTTTACTTAAATACTGATTTGTTTCCAAGCGATCTTACTTACATTGAAAGGTTCAAAACTTTGAGATCATATACAGAAAGATTTACCCTGTGGTTGATTGTGTGATGTGGGAGAGAGGGAAAATGATAGAACAGTACTAATGAAATCTGAGTCCGGGCAGTATTGTGTGCTTACATCCACAAAATGAGGTAATAGCCTGTCATGATGGATGTAAATACATTAGCCTCTGGCTTATCATACAGAATATGGTGCATTAGATAAGATTGGCAATACTTACAAATATTGCAAATTACATTACAGACCCTTAAAGGCAAAAGCAGACCTATAATATGATCACACACTGCTTGTCAGCATTTAGTGACAGAAGTTAAGTGTTCCCTGACCAACTATCAGTGTGTGACTGCACTGGGCTGTTGTATTTGGCCCCAGGCCAGCTGTTCTTGTCATGTTGATATGCCGCAGAATCTGGGAAGTCACCGACAGCTTAAGAAACACATGCCTGCAGTGTGAGACACGCAGCAGTAACAACACTTACGTCCAGCCCAGACATAAACACAGCCAGGTTCTGTCCAGCTTAAACAGATGAACTGAGAGCATGATTCAGACATTTGTAGTTTGGTCACATCACACACTGCCCGCTGCAGGAAGTCCGCCCATCTTCCCTCGAATTCAAACATGAAGAATAATGTTGACCACGGACCTATTTTGAGTTTTCCTCTTCCCCTGCAGCTCAACATGATGGGAAACACTGCACATTGGGAGGCAATTTCATTCTGAAAGATTTAGGCTCTATGGGTGTGTTGTTTGATGTCTGTATATTTCAATAATCTATGGGCCAAACAAGGCCAGAATCTGTTGCATGGCAAATGGGCTCATTCTTCTACAACATCTGATATGATCAAATAATCACTTGATTCATTTTACAAGCATTTGATGGTTTCAGCTTCTGAGATGTGAAGTTTTGCTGAATGCCTTTGCCAAACACTAGAACACTGGTGGTGGTCAGTCGGTAAGACTTTGAGTCTCTGGAATTGAAAAATTTACTTGAAATTATACAAATGCACAATGCAATACTGCTAAGCAAAGAAAATTGTAGCAGTCATTAATCAAAACAATCAGCTGCATCTTAAAATCTACTTTTTTTGTCCTTACTGAAACAAAAAAAGGATACTGAGGAGCTTCAACTCCCAGCGAAAGTAATAATGCTCCACTTCATTCTTATCCCCACACTATTATTCAAACACTTCTCTCTGCTCAGCCATGAAACAATAAAATGCCACAGCCCACAAAATCTATCAAGGCATGCAAGCAATACTAAAAAGTTTGTAAAAAAAAAAAAAATCGATCAAATATGGGAATCAACCCAGGGAGTGAACATTCAGATCATGCAATTTTCCCTAAATAAAACTGCTGAATAATAATCAAGACTAAAATATGAAGTAAATCATCAAGGCACATTTTAAGATTGTGGTGAAATAATTTAGTCAACATGGCTGCTGCAGGAATGACATGATTGGATCCAGCTTCGAGCATTTTGAGTTCTGGTGCGGACACGACTGGTGAGCGGTGGCACATGCAATCACATCTGTATAAAGCATTTTCCCATGTCACTGTATATTTTTGCTATATGCCACCAAAACTGACTATTTTTTTATTATTTTCTTAATGCTTCAGTAAGAGGAGAGAAAAGATTTTCTTCTACCTGCAATTCTTTTTGATCGTGAATCACTTGTTTTGGTCTTTTCCAGCATGAAAATTGGTATTTTCAATTTAAAAGATGATAGAAAATGAAACAAGTACATACATACAGCCTCCATTCATCCATTGTCTTCCGCTTATTACTACATTAAGGGTCGCGGGGGGCTAGAGCTTATCCTTGCATCAACAGGCGAGAGGTGGGGTTCACCCTGGACAGGTCGCCAGTCCATCACAGGGCCAACACATAGAGACAGACAACCATTCACACTCAGTCACACCTACAGTCAATTTAGAGTATCAATCAGCCTCGTCCCCTCTTGATGTCTTTGGACTGTGGGAGGAAGCTGGAGTACCAGAGAGAACCCACACAGGAACAGGGAGAACATGCAGACTCCACACAGAAAGATCCCGTGCCGGAGCCAGGACTCAAACCCGGAACCTTCTTGCTGTGAGGCCACAGTGCTACTGCACCACCGTGCAGCCTGAAACAAGTACAATGTGTGATATAAATGTTGACTTGTCTAAAGCACAACCATGCAAATACACTCATACTACAAACTAACAGGTCAAGATGCAGTAGTTCAGCTTCTTGACTGACTGATTTACTGTTCTTTGAGATCAGTAAACATCAAAAACGCCCACACGCGTTCTGTACGTTTCAGCCACATTACACATGACTCAAGTATCAAGAGATGAGTCCACTCTTGCCTGCAGGCTACAGAAACAACAGCTCAGGGAGATCCGCTGCTGTATACAGTACTTACAGTATGATACACACACTGAATTAATGGAGTCCAAATATAGAGATAGATGATGACATCAGAGCAGGAAGGAGAAAATCTGGACAAGACAGATGAAGAAAGGGGACAGGAAACGTCCTCTGTCTTCAAATCATTTGCACACAAGAGCCTGATGGACCTCACAACCATCTCATCTTAAGCAGTTTTTTCCCCTAATGTTTCCTCTCATCACCCTCTCACTCCTAATCCCTTTCTTCCCCTCCCACTTTGCCCCCCCCCCCCCCCCATCCCCAATGTCACTGTGTCAGATGTGTGAAGTGACAGTCTTCAGGGTGGCAGGTCCATGTTTGGAGTGCAGGCCCAGTATGAAAACTCATGAATAACATTAGATGGCTTTCATTAAGAGCATGCAGACTTCCTGAATTAAAAACACACACTCTGTAACATCCCCCCCGCCAACACAACATCACAAGGTTTCTGTTATTGTTCTCTCTTTTTATTATTGCCTCTCTATCTGTGCGCACTCGGGGACAGAGAAATAATTAATCTAAATATTATGATTACAAAAATTAACAGTTGCCACACTACCGCAGCAGGGGTAGCCATTGTCATTAAACCAACCAGTGTTGATCTCAAACAATACAGATTATCATTTCACAATTTCATCCGTGCATCGAGAAAAATAACTGAACTTGTTTTAAGTTTTTCTCTGTTATATTATTGTAAACTCAATGTCGTTGTTGGAGAAGAACAGCAGTCTGACCATGTTAATAATTAATCAAAGACAAATAAGGCAGATATTGATCAAATCTGATTTAACAATTAATACTGCTTTCCCTTCGCCTGCGCAAAAGACTACAAAAGCCATCAGACTGATTATGCAATCATTTTTCGACAGAAAAGAGGTCAGTTTGATTGCTTTATTTTATCAAATTTAACACATTCGTAAGTTTTGTGACCGCCTACAAAAATATTAGGTCACACAGATCATTTTTCTTTCTCAAACTGATAATATTAATCAATTCCAAAAAGACAGAGATGATATGACGGTAATGAGGGGAAGGAAGAGGAAAAAGCAGCACTGTGTGAAAGGAAAGTGTGATGGATTGGCACGAGTTTTCCAAATTAATATGCAAGAGCACGAGCGTGCATACTTGCCAGTGTGTATATGTTGTCAATTTTGTTAAGTCTGTGTAACAAGATACGTAATTAGAGCTACCTCAGCATGTCTCTGTTGGTGTGTGTGAGAGTGTGTGTGTATAGCATGGTAATTCATTTCCCGTGGGTATTGGTGTGCTGAAGCCATGATAGTTAGTTCGGTGGTTTTGTGTACGTTATAATTTGTGGGGTCCTTTTTTTTTCTGGGCCGTCCAGTCGTGCCTGAGTGAATTTTCTCATTTCCAGGCTGAGTGAGTGGCCAACACACCACGCCAAGTCTCTCTCCAAAATGACAGGTAATCGTGTGGGAGCCCCTGCATGTAAATGATGAACAAATATTAACATCATTAAAACAGTTAAAATCATGAAACCTTAAAAGAGGTTGGGAGATATTCACCCAACTGGTTTGAAATTAATGCGTTTTTGTGTTAAAATTCAACAACTGTGCATGTTCAGACTTAACAAACCACATAGGAAACAACAGCTGAAAGCTACAGAGCACTCAGACATTAATAGAGACGCAACGTGAGTGTTTCAATTCAAGGACCATCATGGGCCCACTTCAAAGCACCGTTTCTCTAAAATTATCCATTTGCACTCATAAAAAGAACCTCGACATGGGGGCCTGGATGGTCTCAGTTACAGAGTACACACCAGAGTCATCAACATGAACCGCTCATGGGCCAGGCAACTGACACACATGTTCACCCTGAGAATTCAACAGGAGCATCCAATGACAGCACAGCTTTTTGGCACCAAATAAGCATTAGGAAAGAAAACAACGGTGTTAATGAAACATTTATCTGGTGTCGCTATGCTTCCATGCAGCCAAAAACCACTTCCATACCCAACAGCAGTATAACTCTGGGTTTAGTGTAGATTAGTGAGTGGCATGCAAACCACTGCTGTGTGTGTGTGTGTGTGTGTGTGTGTAGAAATGCCAGCTGTGCTGCATCGAGCGCCGTCTTCGAACCCTTGCTGAGTTCTTAATGGTTGTTTGGAGGATGATTCACTGACACCTGAGGGGACTCATATGGGGTGAGTCTTGTGGCTTTTTTATCACGATTATGGGAGTAAATGCTCAGGCAAACACACACACACACACACACACACACACACACACACACACACACACACACACACACACACACACGCTTGCTCATGCATACACCCAAGCCACAGGGCCTAAGGGGAATAACTATCCTTGAAAAGGAATTGTATTTAGTATTTTACACGAAGCACTTCTTGTTAAGCCATTAGTTTTTCCAATGTAGGTTTGGTCATTTTTTAAATTTATTATGTAGCTCAAAAAAAAGTATACAGTATTTGAAATGGTAACAGGAAATAACATATACAATATCATAAAAAAAGGATGGGACAAAAGCAAAAATGTGAAAAGATAAACACAAAACCATATGAACGTTGACTTACTGTCTCATGGCTGTACGCCTTCGCCAACTATCAGGTTGCATCCGCGTCTGTCCTGCCTCATAATGTACTGGATGGACTGAGGACTTTGAAAGGGATTTTTTTTTTCTTATTGTCAAGATGGAACTCATTATTCCCTCAAGACATTACTGAGGTTGCATAGAATAGCAGCCAGAAAAGTGTTGCAGGGGATTAGGAAGTTGACCTTTACAAAGCACTTCATCCTTTCTTGAAAGGGAAATGTTAATATAATGAATGGGTGAATTACAGAGTTGTGGCCAAAAACATGATTTGCACAGAACACTTGTGTCCACTCGAGTGTAAATCTGAAGACGTTCCCTTTTAGAGTTTCAGAGATGAGAAGAATTAATAAGACAAGAATAGGAGGGACAAACACCACTAGAACATAATTATTCTGACATAAAGTATTAATGTTCAATCTATTTTACAAGTTTGAACCTTCTGGTATTATTTTGAAAGTTATCTTAATAGAGCTTTACAGTCCAATCTTTGAACCCATCAGCTTCGTCTGATGACTTAGCCTCTGGGAACAAGGGCCAGTATTTCAGGGTTGTGGTGTAGCCAGTAGGTGTCTGGTCCAGGACTTCCTAGTTTGCTACTTATAGTTTACAGTCTGTACGGCAACTTGAGACATTTGCATGAGGTTGAAAGCCTACGAGTATAAATGGATAGTTTCAAAATTAGCCAGTTAATACACACTCAGTTAACAGATCAAACCCTGGCTTTGTTAAATCGTGAGACTTCAGCCATTTTTCCATCCTCACATTCCGTCCAGTGCATTTACAGTCCACGCTGACTGTTTACATAGACACAACAGAAAATGGAAACCAAAAGCCTCCCCGTCCCAATATTTTCTCGCTTGCCTACAGACTCTGACTTAATATGCAGGACCTGTTTACAGAGATTATGAACAACCAAAGTCTTCTAATGTCAGTAACATACTGTATGTGTAGTTTGGGTTACGGAGATTAACCATTTGCCACGTCATGTCTTTAAAGAGATTTTTCTGTCTTTAATTTTAAATCTCGATACATTAGTGCTCACAAATTAAAGACACGCCTTCAATCATAAGTGGATAAATGTGACTCTAAAGGAAGCAAATCTCAACAAACACTTAAAAAGCCTTAGAAAACCCAGCACAGTAGAAGTAAAGACAACATCCAGGAACACCAAAGCAAGGAGTCAAGTACGCGCTGCAGTCTCTGCTGCCCTATGAAGGAAACTAGTTTCACTTGTGCTTCTTTCAATCAAACCTGACATTCATGACCGTTGTTTTCCTACATATTGCTACATTAAGACTCCATCCTCTTCCCCATTAAAAAAAGAACATTTAAAATGCATCCACATGTGAACTGCATGAAATTGCACTTGTGATCCTCACAAGCCAGATTATACATGATACAGATGTCTCAACAAATAGCATGACACACAGGGAGGCTCATTCCTGGTATGCCCAAACAAGTATTTACACAAATTACAGTTTTAAAATGACACAGCTGTGTGTGTGTGTGTGTGTGTGTGTGTGTGTGTCTTTTGAAACACTTGGGTACCTAACTGCAGGATGCCAGTAAAGAGTGGGAGAAGGTGAGCGTAGGGGAGGAAGAGGAGGAGGAGAGCGATGATAGTGAAGCTGATCCAAGCAGAATCATCAACATCAGGAATGAGGAGAAGGAGCAAAGGAAATGGAAAATGTATAAGAATGATGAGGAAGAAGAAGAGGTAGGAGGAACAATGGTGGGAATGCACAGAGAGAGAAAGCAGATGGGAAGACAAACCATGGAAGGTGGGAAGAGAGGGAGAAAAACAGAGATGTCAGAAGTAGCAGATGGGAGTATAAATCGAGACAAAGGAACACGTGAAAGGAGGAGGAGGAGGAGTGCTGACTTGCCTTTTGAAAGATTCCCCTCCTCTCATCTGCCCCTGCTCCTCGTTCTGTAAGCTTGTCTACCTGCATCTCAAGTAGCAATCTGTATGCTTCATATACCAAAGCATGCACACACACCTCTCACTCAGTGAGTGTGGATGTGTTAGTGTGTACTAGCAAGACAGTGGGGGGGGTGATGTGCCTGACAGAGTCAGAGTGTGTCAGAGATAAAGTTTTCACTTTGAGTTTGAGAACGAACCAGCGAATGAGCACCATGCAGAGGGTGTGACAAAAAACACAAATCTTGGAGATAGCGTGTATGCATCTGATGAATGTGGGCATAAAACATTTTTAAAAAGTGAAACATTTTAAAAGGTGTTTTCACGTAGAATGAGTTTTAGATATGGCAAAATTGGCGCCATCAAGGGGGAGTTGCAAGTTTGTGTGAACAGATTTTCATCTAAATTTGACAATTTTCAACTCAGGGGACCAAAATGCAGCGACCCTGATGTTTCATTAATTAGCTTCATAAAGCTGCAGAGATGAGGGAGGGAAGAAGAGAGGCAGGAGGTAGATAACAGGGAACTGGTACTCTGACGAGAGAAGGGACTCTTACAATTTGTGTCAAAAAATTTAAGGAAGTCCGCAAAAGAAATTATTTCTGTAAGAGCAGTGGTTAGAAACGTAGTAATTCCTCAAGGACAAGTCGAAGTTGCAACTCCTATGTGCATCAGTTATTTCTAGAAACACTGGCATTCAAATGTTATTCATCTCTGCGTGTCCTTGTGAGTGGATGTCCTTTTAATTATATAACATGCACTCTTGATCTGAATGTGCTTCAACTTAATCAAAAATGTTAAGGGAAAAAACACCTCAAGTATTCGTATAAAACATTCCAGTTAAATCGAGCATTGTTTCTTATTCTAACATATCCATCAACTTCCGAGGCAGGTGGTTTTTGCAACGTCACGTTGTGCGATCTACTGATGGTTGGATGGTTCTTTGAAAGAAACCATTTGAAGTCTCTGGGAAATATTTCCATTAGATTTCTCTGATATGATACTTCCAAATGTGCACTGAATGTAATAACAGAAGCACAGCTACTGTTGAAGATTCAAGCTAGCTGCAGCTAACATTGCTACGATGGCTGTTGGTAATTCTCAGATGCAAAAGCTGCATCTCAGCCCTGTTTTCAAAGTCCCATTTCTGACGTTTGCTTCATCTGCCTTATTTGTTATTTACTGCTAGCACAAGTTCAGCCTCCCTCCAACAGGCTCTTACATCCTGCTGAAATTAGAACAAAACTCTTGAGTCAACTGTCTGTCAGTGTGGTGTTATCTTGCAAATGACAAAGACCCCCTTGGAAATTGGTCTATCTGACTTTCAATCAAAAGTTCCTCGCTATAAATACGACAGTAGTTTAAGATATTTTGCCTTTGTTGTGTGTTTTTTAAGCAGTTTGTGTGTGTGTGTGTGTGTTTGTGTTTGCACCAGTTTGTATTTTTGTTTCTGTTCAGTCCAAAGAGACAGTGAGTGAGATATTGGTGTCAAATATAAAGACTTCATCTGACAGAAATTATGTCACCCTGGCCCCCTGTCTCAACAAAAAACACACACACACACACACACACACACACCCGAAGCTTTGATGGGTTTTTCTCTGGTTTTGACGGATGGAATAAGAACTTGAATGTATTTCTTTGTGGTGTGTGTGTGTGTGTGTGTGTGTGTATCAGTGTTATGTGACGTTATCTGCCCAACAAAGATGATGTGTCATCTCTCTCTTCTACCTCCATCTTTCTCCAGAAGTCCACATTTTCCCTCTCAGTTCCAAGGCAAAGCTTTGGAGTCCAAAGGAATACATTTAACAAAGCCTCTTCCCAATTAAAAAGATAAACGATGTCAACATATATGAAAATACATTCATAATTTTGTATTCTGTAAATGAAGGAAATTGGAGAAACACAAGAAATACTCTCTTTTGACTCCATTTTGGCTGTCCAATTGATAATTCTCCACAAACATTTCCAACTTTAATATTTTTATTCAGCACAACAAAGCTTTAGCGATGAGCAGTTGCTCAGTGATGGGCTTTTACATCTCTGCAGTTTTGAGTTTTTGAATTGTCATCTTCGCAGTTTTGCCTTCAGGAGCCAAGCAGCTTTGTTTCAAGCGGCAAAAGCCAAACCTTTATTTTTTCAGACCCTACTCAGCTGACATCCCAGGGGCCACAAAAAGCATCAATGGAAGAAATCTCAGAGATTTAGAAATCACCGTTTGTCTGCCTGAGTTTGACATCAACCGGTCATGTGATCCTCATTAAACTTGGCGTGGGCGCTGCTGGTACCTCCAGGAAGTAGAGTGCTGACTTTGGAGTCCAAAGTCTGAGGTGATAGTTAGACTGAGATGACAGCCCGGGTTGTGTTCAGCTTTGATGCCTTCGGTCTCGAGGTCTCATTGCGTTTGGATCGCTTGATGGAAGGGCAGACGACAACAAATAGAGAGTGATGTCAGGCACTGGCCTGACCGAAATTACGGAGATTATTAAGGAGGTTTTGTGATGTCACAAAACCCTTGACCCCACCCCTCACATGATGGGCACAACACTAGTGATGACATAATGCTTAGCCTTCAAATATTACTCCAGAGTGATACATTTGGAGGAAAGCAAATTATATGCAATCTGTATGCAACGCCCAATAAAAGCTCTTTACCACTAAAACTTCCCACAAACTCCAGAAATCCACAGTTAGTTACTTTTCAGATGCAACTTTAATTCCCATAAAAATCTGCAGCAGTAAGGAATTCTGCTCAGGCCATTTCCTCTCTTTTTTTCAGTCTTTGTTCCTCAGGTTATCTCTCTCCACCATCCAGAGTCTGAGAACTAATAGCTGCTTGGTTCTTGACCTCTGGCAATTTGAATCCCGCTGGTTTGCATGTGTTTGCATGTGTGTGTGT
Organism: Aulostomus chinensis; assembly: GCF_037954235.1. Lineage (NCBI taxonomy): Eukaryota > Metazoa > Chordata > Actinopteri > Syngnathiformes > Aulostomidae > Aulostomus > Aulostomus chinensis. The sequence continues at coordinate 25,649,548 of NC_141321.1, forward strand.
GTGTGTGTTCTTGTACTTGCTACATACCGAGGACTAGAATACATATTTAACCTACAAAATGAGGACATTTTTGGAAAGTGAGGATATTTTAGCCGATCTTCGCATCTTCAAAGGGCCGACTGAAGGTCAAGACTTGGTTTCAGGGTCGGGGCAGAATTAGGTACTGGTTAGGTTTATGGTCAGGGTCAGGTCACTTGAGATGGTTTGGTAAAGGGTGAGGAGCAGGCAAATACATTACATCAATGAAAGTCCTCACAAAGATATACAGTAAGTACAAGGTGTGTGTGTGTGTGTGTGTGTGTGTGTGTGAGAGAGTGTGTGTATACATCATCTCTCAGTGTTCATCATTCATTACTTACATTCAAGCCTTCAAGGCCTGTAATTAACTTCCGCTTTGATGCCCCCCAACCTGCTCATTTCCTTTGCATACACGTACACACAAACACACACACAGAAACGCACAAGCATTAACATATGAAGCCCATCTTTCAGTTGTTCTTGCAAAGAAACAGTAAAACAAACACAAACACACATTCTTCAACACTTAGTCATGCTGTGAGACTAATTGTGTTTTTAGTGAAAACAGGAAAAACACACTTCACATCTCTCAAGTCAATCTCTGCCTTTGGCTGCAACTGTGCTGATGTCTACAAATCCTGTTGTACAACTGTTTTGTGACAGCAGCACAACATACACATCTCTCACTAATATCAAATCAATAAACAATGTGCAGGCAGCACTCGAACGCTCAGGGTGATGAGTGCTGGCCACCAGCGGAGCAGCTGTAGCTGTCACACTTATTCAGTGTCTCAATTGCATGAGCAACACCCCCCCCCCCCCCCACACACACACACACACACACACACACACACACACACACTTTTTGCCCCAAGTGCATAATGAAATATGAATTCTGTGATGGTACAACCTCTAATTTGTTATTGATTTCTATTGTTATAGGTCTGTCTTCCTGAGTTTGTTTTTTTGTTTGTTTTTATTTATATATTGAATAAATGTCATGATATAGCATCTGAGCTGGTAGCCTTCCATCCACGCGGAGAAGCAGGCAATGTTTCCTTTAGGAGAAATATCAATTTTAGTAAAAGGCTGCTTGATATAGTGCATGTAAATTGTGTAAAGGGGGTGAGAGAACGAACAGTATGATACAGTTTCAATCTAATACCTTGTTTCCACTGATCAGCTGTGTTTGATCACACAGAATGACAGATCAATAAAAGTAACCTCCAATCCAAAAGGGTGTATTTTTTTCGGCTGAATCAAATGCAGCCCTTAATAGTTTAAAAAGCAAAATGAACAAGCAGAGTGGCACGGCCAGTCAAAGTATGATAATCAGCACATCTGCAGGGGGGAATGAAATGATAGTTAAGTACATAGCTGCCTGCCAGCTTTTTATATCCGTGAGATTCAAGATGTTGGAGAATAATCGTTCCTCTGATCAATGAATGTGCATCCCTGTCTTCCATACCGCTGATATCTGACCTTAAGAGGAAGAAAAGCTCGAGGAATCTCTACAGTGGAAGAGATGCAGATCGTAACTGTCTTCACCAGGGAGCTGGTTTATGTTTAGACACGCCGGTAAATCAAACACACACACTAAATGGTTACATCTGGTAAATCAAAGCTTGACCTGACTGATGACATCATTGTATCATCAGCCTTTAAGAGATACTTCAAAACACACAAACACACACACACACACACGCACACGCACACTTTTTTTATCTTTGCTGGCTCCTTTCTCTTCTTGTTCTAACACATCTCAACGTTCTTTTACAAATCCAAATTCAAGTCTTATCACCTTCCCTCCATCTGCCAGTAGACTTCCACATCCTCCAACCCTGAGTCCCACAAGATAAGAGGGCACTGACAGATTAAGCAGCCAATCGTACAGCAAACTTCCCCATTTCTAAGTCAGCATTCATCTTGATCACTGGGAGATACTGATGAACAAAAACGCACCTCCCTGCAGAGAAAGAACAGTACTGCAATACAGTAAATTACAATAAATAGGAAAACTATTCATGAACCAAACAAAAAGACAAGATTGCTTGGCTCATCCAGAACATGAAATATCTGAACGTTTATTTTTCACAGTGTTGAGAAAAATAGCAATTAGCATGTGTAGTTCAGCTTCTGAATTTGAATTTTTGTTAAGAGGAAACCATGTCAATCCAAAACCTTCCATATTCTGCACCACACACACAGCATTTGGCTCTTCTGCCACACTTGTAAATATAAGAGGGCCTGTGGTGCCACCTAGCGGCCACTTTAACCAAGACCCCTACAACCACAGCAACTGTATGTGCAGATGACTTAACCATCATCGATGCACACAAACTCAAGAAGTAAAATCACTTAAAATAGAAGTTAAGAAACAACTTACCGCGTAAATGCACACAAACTTATAGAGCAGGTGCGCAAAAACGGACACAGTCATCGCAAAACGACCAACAGAAAGAGGAAACCCAAGAATTGGCCGAGACAGTGGTATGACTTCATTTTAACACAAGCTGGACACGTCTTGATAAAAGCCTCGCTGCTAGCCAACCAGCCCGGGTAAAACTATCAGCTTCGTTACATGGGAAGCAGGCAGGATGCCGTCTGTTACCGTGAGAAGCAGAAGTGGCAGACATCTCGGGACATTTTGTTGGACACGCAAGACGCCAGCGGCTCTGCGGAGTAGACCAGCTCCCCTCTTCTGATCCTGGCTCTCGCCCGCAGACCATTACCTTTCCCGGGGCTGACAAAACGCTCCAGCTTCGGTGCCATAGTCAGCTTTTCCCTCCACGTGAACTGAGTTGTGTACTTCCGCAACAGACGCGTGGTCTGCGTGATGACGTCACAGACCCGAGACTGTGTCTCTACGCCTCAACATACCTTCCACTTTTCTTTTGCTTGCTGACCAAAAGAATTTGGACAGACGACCACCGATAATAAGTCCGAATGATAATTGTGGTCATCCTCAAGGTTTTTTTGTTGAAACTGTCAAATTTAATTGATTAACATTTGATATACTTACCGCTGAAAGATCACCAAACCACCTGCTCAGATTTTAATCCAAATTCAGATTCTTTTTCTGCTGTCAACATTCAGCATGACAAAAACTTTGAAAAAATTATGCATGAAAATATGTTTTAATGATGACTGAGAATTATAAAAGAGGACACATGCACTCAAATCAGATGAAAATGCATTTTTGTTGTAATCATTTTGCATTCCTGCTACCACCAGCATCTTCAGCGTTCCCGACCATAGGCCAGAACTTGAGCACAGTCGTCTCTGCTCATGTTGAGTTACCATGTGCAAATGCTACATTCTCCAGATTTCCTGCCAGGGCAGTTGATGTCTGAAATTTTCCCTCTACACAGATTTAATTTTGTCATTACTTTAGAGCGGCTGCACGGTGGTGCAGTGGTTAGCACTGTGGCCTCACAGCAAGAAGGTTTCGGGTTTGAGTCCCGGCCAGGGCGCGGGATCTTTCTGTGTGGAGTTTGCATGTTCTCCTGGTGCCTGCGTGGGACGGTCTAAAGACATGCAATTTGGGGACTAGGCTAATTGAATTCTCTAAAGTGAGTGTGAATGGTTGTTCGTCTCTGTGTGTTGGCCCTGCGATGGACTGGCGACCTGTCCAGGGTGTACCCCGCCTCTCGCCCGTAGATGCTGGGATAGGCTCCAGCCCCCCCCCCCCCCCCCCCCCCCCCCCTGCGACCCTTAGCGGAAGACGACAATAGATGGTATTTTAGAGTACCAGGGGTGTAGGAAAACTTTCGGTAGACAGAAGGACATCAGACTGACACCAGACTGTGGTGGCTGATGGGACTGGAACAAAATTAATTCAGCAGAAAATTGGTCAGATTACTCACAAGTCAGAAACACCTTTAAAAAAGAGTGTAAACGCTGTAAAATGAGGCTATTTTTTCCCATCACAAATTAGTTGGCATGAGTGGCAATGGAAATGACAACAGAAAAAGAATAAAAATTTAGTTTGATATTGGAGGAAACTGAGCAGTTGGTTTGGTGATTTGTCAGTACATCCAGTTTCAAAATGACTGTTCAAGTGAGAACAGGCACTTTTTTTTTTTTTTTTACTGACCATTGACATTTGACCCAAGTGTGTAAATCTGACAAGTTCAGAGGTTGCAAGAGGCTGCAAAAGCCTCAGACAGTTTCAAGGCTTTGGAGACTGTTGAAAATACCAAACAACGACAGCAACACATAAGGCCATCTAAGAATAAAGATTCTAAAGAATACAATTTTTTTGTGAGAAAAATAACAAAAATACAGTGCAGTTTTTATTTAACCTTTATTTTACCAGGTAGTCACTTGAGATCAGGTGATCTCTTTTTCAAGCGAGACCTGGCCATTTCAACCAATGTGTGTATTTGTTATTCTTTCCTCAGCCTAAAATCCTCTGTAGCCTTTAGGAAATTGATAATCTATTGCTGAAGTTATATTTAATTGGAAAAAAAATTATGGATGTTTTGCCAAGTTATAGCATTACCGTGTGGGAGGGGGGGGGGAAAAGCATAAAAACTGCAAGCATGCAGGAAGTAATCGGCATCTGATAGCCTATCAACCTCACTGGGACCTGAACAGATGAGAAGCAGCAACTGTGGATCTTCCACAGCTGCTGCTGCTGCTGTTGTTGTTGTTGTTGTTGTTGTTGTTGTTGCTGCTGCTGCTGCTGCTACACTGTGCCCATTAACCGAACGGTAAAATGTGATCATGGAGGGCTGCCAACACAAATCAGGGCCTCTTAGTTGAAACGGCAAGCTCAGCGAACTGAGACAGTCTCAGCTGTCGTTGTCAGCATCTGGACACTAGAGGGCGAGCACTGCACTCGGATGCTCTTTCACAGAGCCACTTGAACGAATCTGAACACTGAAAAACTCAATATTCATCTCTTAAAGCCTAGAAATTCAGGCTTGAGGATAACAAATTTAATAGTAAGCAAAGTTCTGTATGAAGGGAGGGACTTTGTTCACCGTGTTGTGTTAGGTGTTTGATTATGGCCTCAAAAATATGTTGGGTTTTTTTCTGGCTGGTTAATAGTGTCTCTGATGACATGATTGATGCAATCCCATGATGCAGCACAAAGGAGAGGATCGGAGTGATTGAACTGAGAAACCTGCTTCACTTTCCTGCTAAGATTTTTTTTTTTTCAAAAGTGTACCTGAAACATTATTGTAATGTATCATCTCATATCGAGTATGCAGCAAAGTAGATTTTTAATCAAAATAAGATAAGATCAGACAGCCTTTTTCTCATTGTTGTCTTATTTTATATGGAGGATAATAAACATGGACATTAAAGACAAGTGGATTAAATGGAAAAGCTCCAGACTGCCTGAAAAGTAGAGCTCACACTGATTTGGCAGCCGATTCTGGCTGCCCCTGCTTCTCTAAAAATGTAGACTTTCTTGAATCTCTGCTGTGTTTGCAAAGAATCCATCTGGCCAGTTAGAATGTGTAAACTTAAAGGGAAAGCCTTGCCCTTGCAGTCACAGTTATATTGTACATTCCCATGATTATAGTATGTTTTTGAATTGTCTGTCTGTCCCATTCTCGATAATGTGATATGTCAGGGACTCCTTAAGGGTGTCTTTTTTCCCCCCAAACAGGGCTGAAATGTTCTTTGGAACTCAAGGTTGAATTGAGAACATTTTGGTGGTTAAATGGCAAAGTCACTGTCACTTCACATAACCACTGAGGGAATTTCCTCCAATTTTGCCACAAATGCCCACTGGGATTCAAGTAAGAACTAAAAAAAATAATGACCCAAGCATAATATCTTAGAAACATCAGATGTAGTACAAACACCCACTGGAATGACCCGAAAGCATTTAGGTGGTCATTTAGGTCGAAGGTCATTGTGATGATGTGTTTCTTGCATGATTCAATGTGCTTTTTCTATACTGAAATATGAAGCAGGTGACAGATCCTCTCCATTCTACCGCATCAGCCGGTTTCTGAATTGTAAATAAGCCTCCTCAGTTTGTCAGATGGTCCTATGAGATGCTTTAATGACTGAGGCACTTTAAATTGTGTGCATTTTAATGATGTGGTTTTTTTCACACTTATGCGTGTACCACCCACATGTATTATCACACATGGTAAACTATGTTACAATTTTAAGATGTTGCTACACTTGAGTAACACACATACCACACTGGTTTAAGCCCCAGTTTAGCTGTGTTCTTTAGCAGAACTGCGACTTCTTGCTGCAGTTAGGCAAGAAGAAAAAAACTGTTTTTGAGATTTCACTTGGCATTACAATAAAGACTGTGTGTCTTTCAGTGATAGTTTTACAGCTGATTACCAGATATGTATTTGACTATGTCGTCAATTTTCCCTTTCCTTGGCTCTACCACGCAAAAAAAAAGGCACAAAAATTCAGCGTCATATGTAAGCTAAGCTGTTTTCTTGATGACAGCAACGTTTTTATTGAACACACTACCTATTCTTTATGTTTTGTTGATCCTCAGCACTGTGCCTATTTCACTTCATCAGTTCATGCACTGTTGAGCACTGGGGGCGGCGAGAGCCAGTTCTGCTGCAGTTTTCAAACTAAGCGAGGCATACTTTGGGTGCTTTATTAGTCCCCCTCAGGGCATGGCTAAGGCAGCAGTGGAGAGACACTGCCACAAATAGACACTCTAAATATGGAGGGCTTCAGTAAAGTAAAAATACATGATCGAAATTTTCATAAAGAGAACAAGAATAAAAGAGAAGCTGATGACACTTTCAACTTAGATGTGGGAGCCTTGAGTGTTTGTAGCTGTGTGTCAGTGTGCTTCTGTGGCTGTTTGCACCTGTCTGTGTACGGACAGAAAATGTGGAGTCATCAGTGCAGGTGAAGATTTTTACTTTTTTTTGTCAGTGATATTTTTTTGTTTTTGGTTTACATTATACTGATGCTAGTCATTTCACTGATATTCTAGCCCATGCACTCTTCCTTTAGCAGACTAATTGTGAGACCAAACTATTGGCAAATCTTATGCAGGGAATGTCCAGATGTCATCAACCAAGCGTACATCCTGAATCAGGACCTGACACAGCTCATCTGATGCCTGGACAGCAGTAGGAGGGAGGAGAATAACCCGAAGAGCATTCATGTGTGAACAAATATGAGCTCCATTCCACTTTGGATAGGAAAAAGCCCACAGAATGATCCTTCATTGTGCTCCCATTTACCACCGCTGAACAAGGTGATGAGATTCAACTGCATAAGTAGACATACAGTCTTCTTCAGCAGTGTGAAAAGCCAGCACTCAGGGAAGACATGCTCTGCTAGCACCTGTGGTCTCCGGAGAGCCACTTGGGCGAACACCAAGCCAGTGTTTCCGAATAGGAATGTAACTGTAATTAATCTAGTCACTCGCATGTCCTACGTAACTCATGAAGATGGCTCATGAGTGCTTGTTCCTTCTTGGGTGAACTACTTTGAGTCCAGTAGGACTTTGCTCACCAAGAAGTGATCCCAGTCTAAATGCAGTCATTTATCTGCAGGCATGACAGGCTGTGCAAGACCATGGCACATGTCCTGATGTTCCAGGTGACCATTTAAAAGTATTTGACAGGTGTAGTGATAGCTATCAGATTTTCAGCACCAACGTAGGCAGATAGAGTTAAGTCAGCATCTTATTGTCTGGGGTTTACCATGAAGTTGTTGATCAGTGAGATGAAACAACTTCTCTTGAAGTCAATATAAAGCACCTGTAGCTTTCGCCAGTCAGTTTGGACTTTTCACACTGCTGCCCTCCCTGTTGTTTTTCTGCTTTTCAACAGTACCAAAGTGACCTTTCTTTGTCACCCAGGCCCTGGTGCTGAGTATGGGATCCTGAGCTGCCTGAGATCCTACAGTCTGCCTCAAAATTGTCATCCAAGGAATGCAAAACCACTGTCACCTCACATCAAGAAGGTTCCGGGTTCGAGTCCTAGCTTGGGCATGGGATCATTCTGAGTGGAGTCTGCATGTTCTCCCTGTACCTATGTGGGTTCTCTCTGGTACTCCGGCTTCCTCCCACAGTCCAAAGACATCAAGAGAGGATGAGGCTGATTGATACTCTAAATTGACCGTAGGTGTGACTGTGAGTGGGACTGGTTGTCTGTCTATATGTGTTGGCCCTGCGATGGACTGGCGACCTGTCCAGGGTGAATGCCACCTCTCGCCTGAAAGCCACTGGGATAGGCTCCACCCCCCCCCCCCCCCCCGCGTGACCCTTTACAGGATAAGCGGAAGAGAATGGATGGATGGAATGCAAAGCAGTTCATTTGTCATCAGCTTGGGTGCTGGAGCCACCAGAAGGTGACAAAACAAACACCTTAGTTGATCCAATCTGGATTTTATATCTGGTTTTCTCCAACTGTCATTTCTTCTCACAATGGTACCTGGTCCAGCAGTGCTTAGAAACAGCACCACTGGTAAGGCGATGGTGCTGTTTCTAAGCACTGCTGGACCAGGCATGTCCTTCACCTTGGGGCTCAGTCTATTGAACTGGCAGGGGAGACATTCTTTCTTTATTGTCAAGATACGTTGCTTGCTAGTACTTCAGCCATCAGTGACAGTGACCAAAAAACATTATGCACTCTTTTAACATGCAACTGCACAAGCGAATAGCCTTTCTCTTACAATAATGATAGGAAATGTACTCCAAGCAGGGCTAAACAGGACATAGTACATTACAAACTTTGTGTAACAAGTTAGTCAAGCTGTCAAAAGATCAGTTATTATAAAAAAATAACTTGCAGCTTTATTTTGTACAACATGCCCAAAGACAGTCAAGCTCGAATTTTCACCACACATTTATATCAGCTTACAAATCTTTCTGGCAGCTTTTATTCAGTGTTGAAATTTCAAGAGAATGTTATCGAATTACATTTCACCACCTGCTGCAGAGAGTAGCAATACATGTATGTGCTAATGTGGGTGAAAAGCCTGGCCCTAATGTTTCCATGCGTGCTGCAGTGCTGCAATCTGCCACTTTTCCCTGCAACTGACTGCTACTTCGTTTCGGACATCACGATGCCCATTGTAGCAAGCACTTTGGTCAAGTCTTTTGTTACATGGTGAATTGATAACCCCGTGGACAAGATTTCATATTAGTAGACGATGAGAGCCTGTATTAATCTAACATCAGGCACATATTTTTTATGACCCAAATATGATCTGCTAAGATACTTCCACACTGACTATATTATGATAAAGAACACGTGTTCATCAGTCAGACTCCCTGATCCCACAGCCAGAACTGTGTGTTTGTGTGAGCGTGTGTGATAACCAACATGTCAGCAGTGCAAATGCATGAATATGAGGAAGTTGATGAGTGTGTAGTGCAGTCATCCAACCACATGTTACAGCAGATGTTGCCTAAAGCCTCAGCAGTGTATCCACTGATGTGCTGTCTGCTGACCTTCACTAACATTTGAAGATGCTTGTCAAGGACAGTGCAGTTCTCTGGCTGATTATGATGCTTTGCTATTCATTAATATGCCTCACCTCCAGATTGGCTATATGGCATTTGCATGACATTAGCATATATCTTTTGGCGAGCAGTTTGTCACTGCAGCGTTTGGAGCTTGTGGGAAAGAGGGAATGACACCTCTTAGACAGAGAGGCAGATGTCACTCTGGCAGGATCACACCAGAAGTTTGACTGGAGGTGAGGGTGTGAGTCAAATCTGGAGGCTTATTAACTTGAGCCCTGCTCTTGTGTGACTTAGATCCAAATGATGAATATTTCCAGCTTGGAGAATTTAAGACTCTTAGATAATGATACCTTGATCCTTTTATAGAGTGTTGCTTTTGGTGGCAGACAAGACACCTGACTTGAGGATTGATTTGGTCTTGTCCTCAAAAGACTTGCGACTTTACTCAGGATTCGGTCTTCAATCTTCATTTGACATATTAACATTAAGGAAATTATCTGACAAGCCGTGCACCATGGGTATCCTCATGCTTCTGTCTAGTGCATACACCCACAGAGATTCTGCAGCATCAAAACCATAGCAGGCAACAAGAGCAAACCTGTGACATTTGTCATAAGCTTTATAGATAATAATAAATGATTTTTTTTTTAATTCTCCAAAATGGTCAGTCATGGGTTTAACCTCAGCTCTGCTGCATTAGCTATATGCTAGCTTGCTACTATAGCTTGATGGGACATTAACTAATTAGACTGGTGTTTTCTGAATATAATTAATAAATGAGAGGGTTTTCCAGTGCTGACTTTCACGATGATGTTCCTCTGCACCAACCTACCAGCTAACATTAAACTAAGAGTAAGACCAGGAAATGGTATAACTGCTAAATTATTTATCAAAAGGCGTTAAAAAACAACATTTTCCCTATTTTAACAGCTATTTTACATCATCAGACTTCACTCCAACAGGGATTGGATATTGGATGTGTTAAACAGGTAATATGTGGATGAAATGTTGTTTTGTTTTTGAGGCTCATGTTTTGGTCAGTTCTAATGCTGCTTGGCGTGAGGATGCTGCAGCCAGGTGGTGACCCTGCATGCAGTACCTGGCACACAAAGTACGTAGAGTTGCAGCCAAATCCTGGAGTCTGAAAGCTGCCCACACTGAACAATCTGCCACCAGGGAGAATGAGCTGCAAACACAAATATTTTGGCATTTAAAAAGCAAATGTTTAATGCGTCATAATCAGCTATCACAAATTTAGATTTTGTGTCTGTGAATGGATTCAAGTTAAAAGTCTGAATTATCAATATATACATAGATGTAGAATACCAGTCTAAAAGGACATTTCATATATGTATATCTATATTCATTAAGTGTGGTGCCAGAGATACTCAACCAGGACTCTAGGTTAAGAATGTAGTGGTCAACTGAGAGAGGCACCTGAGCAGGCAGAAGCATGGAGTCTTAAAGGAGACGAGGCAGCCAGATGCCAGCAGTACATCCAGAAACATCAACATTGCCTAGTCTTTAGCATCAGCAGACAGCAGTATGTCACATGTTACTTTGATTTTTTTTTTTTTTTTTTTACAGAAACAACACTTACAAATCATGAAAAAACATTTTTCTTAACAGAGACAGTATTTGTTAAAAGACAACCTTGGAAAGAAATGGCTCTGCGCTCTTGCTATTCAGATCACTGTAATCAAAAATGAGCTTTTTGATAAGTAGTTGCATGACTGCCTGCTTAAAAATGTTGATGCTTGGCCTGAAATGAGAAAGCTATGAATAATTGACAGGATGGAGAGACCTTCTCTGTTCAATTCCTCTGTCAGGATAAGCTGGAGGTACAGGGTTAAGAGGGTATGAGGGTGGCTTACATTGGAAATGACTTTTCTTTAGTGGGGTAGGATGGTAGGACAAAAGTTAATTAAGTTAGCAGCATTCACCAAAGAAGCCAAGTCTACGGTTCCACTAGAACACACATGAACTCTGATATCATTCTTAAAAAGGCATTTGGAAACCTATCACAGCTTTGTGAGGGTATCTTAATGCAGAGGTGAGACAGTTAATGCTTTCAGAAAACATTTGGTCGATAGATGTATTTGCTATCAGGTCAAGGAAATATCTTCCTTTGCACCTTTTAGAAAACGGGGGGGGGGGGGGTGGTGGGTTAAAATGAGACGATGATGAAATAAATGTAAATGGTAATAGTTTTGCGGCTCATCTTTTGTCTACAGGCTTTTTTGAGTGCTGTTGTATCATCAAACCAAAGCTAAGACGTGGCTAAAAGATAGTTAGACTACTGGAATTAAAGATATTAACCACCCCATCAAGGTTCCTAGCAGGGTTCTGTGAGGGGTCGACATGGTTTGTGATGATGAACTGCAACAAGGTCAAAGATATGGGTACTACTGTAAAATCAATTGCCATGTGCTCAGATATATAGGAATTACATATTTGCTGATACAAACAAAGAAATAACTTAATATATATTTCCATACTTCATGTATTTCTGTTTTAAATTTTGGGGTTGCCCAGTGGCCAATGTCACAGAGCTCATGTTGGTAGATATAACCTCGAGCCAAACCATTCTGGGCTTTAAAATGTCAACTTTCTAAATGCACAGTTTTTAAATCTTCTGTCAATCTAAAAAGCTGCTAGAGGAGAAAGAATAGGTGAATGAGTGGGCTCTCCTGTTTTGGAGTTCCACTTGAATCTCCGTAGCTGCATTTTGGGCTAATTGCAGTGAGGTGAGACACTTTTTTCTGCAGACCCAAAACGAGGAGTTAGAATTATCTTGCTGTGATGAAATAAAAGCATGAATGACTATTTCAAGGTTTTCAGTACACAGGAATGAGTTACTTTTAGTTCTGTTTCTAAATTGGAAAAAGCTTGACTGTATAACACGTTTGATGCAGCTGTTCAAGGTGAGATTGTTGATAAGTAGAGCAACAGGGATTCTCCACTGAGGAAGATGAGTGTATGAAACTTGTATGCTTTTAATTTGAATGTTAGAGGAGTTAATGGCAAAAAATAAGTATTTCAGTCCCTTTTTGAGTTGAGTTGAGGGAATTTTGAGCTGATTTGATAGAAGCAATGGGGGTCATAGGTGAGGTAAATCTGGTTTTCATCTGCATAAAAATGGAAACTGATGTGAGATCTTGTGAAATGTCCATGGAAGGTAATATTGAGAGCCTGTTAGGGGTATTTTATTGAACCATAGGGTCAAACAAATAGAAAAACGTATATCTAAAATTCATCATGATGATAAACCTTTCATTAGCCTTCACTACCCAGTTTGTCAATGAAACACACTGGTTTATGAACAGCTCCACATGTTATACTCAAGACAAAGGTTATCACCAAATCCTTTTGACTACAATCCCCTCCGACTGTGGACTCGGCCAGCTGAAAGCTGCTTTCTGTGAGGCCTCAGTTTCTCAGGTTTGAATCTCCATCATGACCTTTGTCAAATGTCATCACCGCTATGCCTCTCCAATCTTCTGCCCCATTTTCATTTCATGCCATCTATAATAGGAAGCCATAAAAATAATCTTTACTATCAGTCCCAGTCAGAGAGGAGAATCAGCACCTCATTACCACCCTTGTCTGAGGGGCAGATTATGGGAAGGAAGGAACCCGGCGAAAGAGCTGAGCCTGGGGCATCCTAGTGGCTCTGTCTGCTAATGGCTGCAGTTGACTTACAGCTCATCCCACACTGTTGTATCCAATTCCCGCAACATTTTCTGTCACAGTATTTCACAATACCTATCACAAAAATTCAAAATGGGAAAAAGAAATTCATTACATTTACTATAAAGTACTAAAAGATGGATTGTCCTTTCACTTTTTCAATGAAAAGACCGTAAAGCTGGTAGAATCAGGCCACAAGAGCAGCCGAATCCCTCTCAATTATGCCCTGCTACCTCACTGTATCCTTTTAATGATCCCACACAGACAAAGTGCTGTGATCCCTCTGTGAAACACCCTGTGATGAAATAAACCATTGTGTACGTCCTCGCCCCAATATGCTAATCCAGGATTAATTATGGGCCAACCCTAATGAGTGTCTCTCTTGCCCTCTCAGATATGTAAATGCACCAGCAGTGGACAGCATGAAAAGCCTTTTTGTCAACTCTGTTCTTTCGGTGTTTTGTAAAAGACAAAACAGGCTGATGAAAGACAAGCATAACGGTTTGGTGGAGAAAGATTATTTCAGATTATATCACTGATGGAATAAATTGGGGTTAACTCTCTCTGGGTCAGTGCAAAGTCACAGTGATGGTGATTTTTCTGGAGAGAGAAAGATCATTTTTAAAAATATTAAAAAGTTACTGTAGACACACACACACACACACACACACACAATGATATGGCTATTAGTGGTTTATTGCTGCAGCAATTTAAATCACTTGGTATCTCCCTGATAGCATAAGAGCTAAATAGTTCCTCAGCCTATTAATTACACAGGACAGGAAGTGAACAAATAAGGGCAAAGCCACAAGAAGTATGCTCCTGTGACTCTGTCATCCTTTTAACTTGAGAGGTGTCAGACTAAGAGATAAACAAAAATTATGGCGTCAGTGTGGGAGGATTTTTTGTTTTGTAGGTTCCAAGAAAGCAATATAGTAGATACAGATACAGATGATGCATATCACAGTCCATGACATCACTTTCAGAGGTCATGCATTCATCTCCAACTAGTGAGGTTGAAATTTCACAAGAGTGTAAAGCATCGCTCTGAACCTTCCTTCATGCTTACACCCCACAACAAAATCGAAAAGGAAACACTGTAATTACTCTTATGGTTGACATGATGTCATATGCTTTCATAGCTACAGGTGCATATGTGGACTCTGTTGCTATTGTTGTTATACACACACACATATAACTGTGTGTGCGTGTGTGTCTGTGTCTGTGTTTGTGTTGTGTGTTTTTATACTGATATGTGTACAACTTCGTACTCGTGATTTAATAGGCTACATTACAATTTCACATTTCATTTTCTGTGTATGTGTATGTATGTGTGTGTGTGTGTGTGGGGGGGGGGGGTCTATAGGGGTCCGGTAAACCTGCCTGTTCTCGCGTCCTGAGTCTCTGTCCAGGGTGCTGAAATCCTGCTGCTTTTTGGACAGGTCACATGACTGCGCTTCTCGCTCCGAGGAAAGCAGGATACTGCGTGTATATGCGCGCGCGTGCACGTGCGGACTATGCACACGGACACCTCAATCCTCATCAGGAGTTGTTCGGCTCACGAGGAGGGATTTCGGACGCGCTCGCTCTAGTGTGATTGCAGCGTGGAATTTGTGCAGTTGAATGTTGAGCGCGACTCTTCGCGTGTATTCTCTTTTTTTGTTGTTTTCTTTTTCTCCTGGGTTAGTGTTGTTGCAAGTGTGGAAGGGCACACAGGAGTGGGTTGCTGCCCACCAAGTCTAACTGTGTTTCGGAGGTGGTGAGAAGAAGAACATGTAAGAATCCGCAGGCATCCCCCAGATCCTATCGGATTCACAGCAAAAATGCAAAAAGGGATGAGGCTCAATGATGGCCATATCACCTACCTGGCTCTTTTGGCGAAGAAAGATGGGACAAGGCGAGGTTGTCTGAGTAAGAAAAGCTCAGACAATACAAAATGGCATGCAAAGTGGTTCGCTTTGTTGCAGAATATGCTTTTTTATTTCGAAAATGACTCCAGCTCACGCCCCTCCGGACTGTACTTGTTGGAAGGATGTGTTTGTGACAGGGCACCCTCACCAAAGCCATCTCTCTCAGCGAAGGAATGTCTGGAGAAGCAGGTAAGGTATTGATCTGACGCTAAGCCCCGTAAGTCGGATGTAGTACGGACACTGTCCAGGTGATCGGTCCCTCAGCACTACTGCTCCGCTGAAACTTGTTTTTATCAGTCTTTATCATAAATCAGAAGCGTGGTTCTAAGTATCAAGTGACGTTTATACGACACAGTTTACCCCCCCCCCCCCCCCCCCCCCCCCCGCAAACAGTTTCCGAGAGATGCTTTTGCGTTTGGTAGCTCACTTGACGTTTGGTGTTACGCAATGGCGTCATTACTGATTGATTGTCCTGATTCTGCACTACAATAACCTTCCTGAGAGGTGTCATCAAACGATGAGATGCAAAAAAAAAAAAAAAAAACCCAAACTTAGAAGCAGGACGAATGAAATCCCTACAACTTTAGATCGTTTTACAAGCCCCCCCTCCTTTCTCTCTCTTCTCCATCGTCGAACCATTTCACGACATGAGGCTGAATTTTTCCCTCGAATACTGAGAGGAGGCAGCACATGAGGGAAAGAAACTTAAAACTGCATCCAAACTTTGTAGGTTGCCATCTTGCGGAGGAGCGCTGCCCCCTCCCTGTCGTTTTGACGTATTGATTTAATTCCTTGTCTTGATATTAATAGCACCCTACCTTGGCAACTGCGTCTCCTCGGTTTATAGCGACATTTCATAGCTCTCTCTCTCTCTCTCTCTCTCTCTCTCTGTCTCCCTCTCTCTCTCGCTATCGCGGGGTTGTTAACGACAGCCATGAATGACAACCAAAGCATGTCCCTGCAGCCCCCCCCCCCCCCACACACACACACACACACATTGGTTTTTAATTCCTCGGGCATTTAGTACCACGGATTAACATGTGTGAGGTCGGAACAATGTTCAACGATCAGGGATGATTCAGGCGAATTTCATGGCAGGCTTGCCGATAGCTGAGCAGTTTTGGAGGGTCAGCGGGGCTGAAAGGGGCTCAGAAGCCTCAGAGCCGGGGTAGTGGTCAAGCTGCTGTGAGCTATGACTGCAGTCACCTTCTGAAATTTGCTCTGCCGGCTGCAGTCTCTTCTGCCTCCCTGCAGCACAGCTAATTAAAAAGTCAAAGTGTGATGGGTCATTTCAGCGCCTCTGTTTATAGGTTACATACGCCCCAGTTTAAAAAAAATCCTGTATTGTGTATAAGGTTATGTGACTGTTTGATGCCACTAGTGGTGGAATGTTACACTTACATATATGAGCTGGCTACCTGTAGGATTCAAGTATTTCTATCTATCTATCTATCTATCCATCCATCCATCCGTCTATCTATCTATCTATCTATCTATCTATCTATCTATCTATCTATCTATCTATCTATCCATCTATCTATCTATCTATCTATCTATCTATCTATCTATCTATCTATCTATCTATCTGCATGGACAACTTTACGCATCAGCAAAATACAGTTTTGATAAAAAGAATAAATGAATGAAACTCTTGGGAACTGTTGACAAAAAGGAAGAAAAGATTGTAAAACTTTGTTCTTTTGAGTCGTACCAAACTGACTTCTGCCTGAATAATAGAGATAAGTTCCATTTCCAAACATGTTATTATATTTCCCAAAGCATCATTGGTCATGCTTTGACTAATGATGTTTTGTAGAAAAGCTTTTTTTTATTTTCTTTTTTAAATATTTATAAGACCAATGTGATGATTTGGATGCTTGATTGACTTTTTATTTTCTTCTTTGAATTCAGTTTCTTGTCTTAAAATATAATTACATATGAACTAGTTTAGCATTTACAACTCTTGTGTGGTAACTTTTGTGTATTACTTTTATATGAGAGTCTATTCATAGATAAAGAATAGGCAAAAGTTGAATATATTATGGGTGCCTGTTGTAAGGTTGCTGAACTTCAGCTGCTCCATCAGCCGTGTCACTGTCCATGGTGCTGAAATCTGCTGTCATGTCCACTTATTTAGACTCTTGTCCTCCGGTCTTTGTTGATTAGTATCAGTGTCAATTCTTGGTTGCTATACAGATGTTCCAGCCAAATTTGAGCAGTTGTGAGTATGACATGTTTTATTTACCCGAGGTTACATTCAAACACTGACAGTTTCTGGTGTTCACATCAGTTTGTAAGGAAACCTTTCCTCATCTTTCAGTAACAGCAACCAAGTGGTTTCAGTTGCCTAAAATGAAATAGAAGTAATTTTGGAATGGTCATATGCTTGTTTTGTTTTGTTTTTTTAATTTGCTAGAAAAATACAAATGAAAAAACACAAACTCATGAGAGTACTTGTTGATCACCAGTTCCAAGATGGAAATAATGAAAGTTTGTTCACCGTCAGGCCCATTTCTTAAAAACTATGTAAAAATCGTCTCTGTTCCGGAGATGAAACGTGGACGGGTGACGTCAGCAGTGGCAGCTGTTCATGCAGGCTGCTCCATCAATTTATTTCAACAGTGAATTAAATGAATTTGAAAGCCTTCAATTAGCATCACACAGTCTTCTGTTCACCACGTGTCCCTTTATGAAAGATGCGACAGGAATAACTTCTCTCAGTTTTGCATTGTTTGTGTTTGTGTGTGTGTGTGTGTGTGTGTGTGTGTGTGTTTGTGTGTCATACTTAGTTTCCATTTTAATTGTACACATGTATGTTGTTCATACACACCTTTTTAGTCTAAAGATGCATGTGCACGTCACAGTCTGGTGCATAACTAGATTTCTCTGCTTAAACCTGTATTGATCAATAAAACCAAGCATGAACTCAAAAAGGTAAAATGAGGACACAAAGAGTAATCAATGGCACAGGTGTCTGAGGGCATACAGATTTCCTTTTGCTTTCCCTGTGCCGGCAAAACAAAGAATGACACCTGGGTTGATGAACAGACTGCAGAGGTCGTCTGAGGCAATACCAGAATACATTTCAGATATGAAACCTGTTACATATGCAGATCCAAGCGGATTCCAGATTGAATGTGTTAAAAATGTGTGTGTGTGTGTGTGTGTCTGTGTTTATACGTCTGTGTGCCCGTACTGTATGTCCTTGTGTGTCAGAGCTGCAGGAGGAATGGCTGGGTGAGTGCTGGATCTTATCAGTGTGTGACAGGGAGAGGGACAATGCAGCGAATAGATGCCAAGCCAACTGCCACCTTGCAGGGCTACAGCGCTTTTTATAGCTTCACTCCTCAAAAAAAGGCAAAGATCTTTCTCTCCATCCCTCTTCATCTGTCTCTCCGTTCTCATTGTATTCTTTGTGGTGTTCTACTTTCTTATTCCCCATTTAGAAGGCGAGCTACGTTTAAGCCCACAGTTACTATGGCAACCCCTATTTGCATCTGAAAAAGTGCATTTGAAGGGGCCAACAAAATGTGCAACAATATGCCTCAACAATGTGCTTCACTTACAAAGTACAGCAAATATGAGAACCATGAGTCGGGTCATCTTTGGTAGTGATCGACAGGGTGCTAAGTGGAAGTGATTGATGGATTAAATATTTTTGTTTTCATTTAAAAAAAAAAAAATTTCACATGAAGCCATTAAAAAAAAAAGAATCATGATGCAGTAATAAAGAATAAAGATCCACCTTGCACCAGCATCTGCATGCTCCAACACTTCTAGTCTTGCATATCTGTGTGATACAGGTTCTTTCAATGGTTTGGCTGCCTAATGCCTAACTAAACACACTAATTCACCAACAGCAAGGATTTGATAGCAAATCTGGAAAAAAATGAAAAAAAGGCTTAATGGTCATTTTTTAGGAGACTTTAGTGCTGTCAGACATGAGGCTGCAAGGAAATTATATGAATTAAGAAATAGAACTTAAACCAAATAGTGTCTGTCTTTACCTCTAAAATGTAATAACAAGTATTTGTTGTTTTTCTGATTAAAAGTAGATCCAGGCCAAGGGATTTATTCACTGTGAGCTTAAGAGGCGGCTGTAGGCAGTGTTTACCTTCACACATACAAACAAATTATTATATTAATCTGAAAGTAAATGAGTGTTGCTTGGACTCACAGTACAGTGATTAAAAATAGCTAGATTGGCAGTAATACATGCTTGGTAAATACCACAGGCATCAGAGAAGCAGTGTGAATCAGCTGATCAGGTTGTGTCTCTGGGGGGTGGCATAGCTCAGGCTGTAGTAACGAGTGGCTGTCTCGTAATCAGAGAGTTCCTGGTTCGATCCCTGCTTCCTCTGGCCTCTGGAGACTGTAGGGAACCCTCAAATGATCCATCTACTACTTATGACCTGAAAGAGCTGGGAGGTTCATCTGTAGTTAGCAGCTGAGATGCTGATGCAAACATGGTCCTTGAGCAAGGACTCAGCTTAGAGACACCTTTTGAACTCTGCCTCATGACCCAGAGACTATAACTTCATGATGTGGCACGAGGACTAGATAAATGGAAATTCTAACTGCAAGTGAGACATAATTTGTGTGTCTGGCCCCCATGATTCAAATCTACTCCAATTTCTTCGAAATGCTCCGACCTCCACCAGGTTTCTTCTGAAAGACAAACAAACAGAGGTAATAAAATCATCTCTTAAGTGTTGTAATATTCAGAAGTCACCTTATCATAATTATCATATAATGAGTTCTCTCTGATGTCCTATGACAAATAAAATGGAATCATTTTTGTTCATATATTTTACACAAGATTGTACTACGGGCCAGGTTGTCTCACTCAGAGAGAGATAATGTCTGTTGCAAAAAATGTAGTGACGTCAAGCTAAATATAGCTGCCTAAAAGGCTTGACACACCAGCTCACAGGAAGCAGGAGATGGGAAGCACATTATTGACAAAGGCCTGTTCTACTGCTCATCAGGAAAAATGGAACATTACTCTCCTCCTCAAATGATTTGTTTTTGGCATTTGGGATAGATAGAAAATCCAATATATTGGATTTGAGGGGGTCTACAATGCATCAGTGTTACATAATTTGATGCACTTCTACCACAAATAGTCCACTGTTCCTGCAATGGCCACCACTTTGTTTTCATTTTGTAAGCCTATTAAATCATATTTAAACCCACTTGGTGAAGAAACAGGTTTTATATATACACAAATAAAGTTTATGTGTGTGATCAATTGGAGAGAGAGAGAGAGAGAGAGAGAGAGAGAGAGAGAGAGATCCCTGAGGGAAAGTCTTGAGAGATTAATTATAAATCCTATGTGTGTTCTGTCTGTAACCTGGCAACTCACCTCTGAATAGGAGGAAGTCTCTCTGCTGATGTCATGTTTTATTTTGTGTTGTCCCAATGATTTGGCTCCATTTTAGTAACAAAAACACCTCTGGGTCATCACTCTCAAAGCAATTATTTCCAGGGACCCTGCAACCCAAAACATTCAGTTATGGCTGATGACTATTGTGAAATTTTTCCTTTCTTTCACTTTTTTTTTTCGGTAAACATTCAGTTTGAACCTTTCATCTTTTCTGATTGTCACATTTTATGCTAAACAAATAAACAACTCTCTCTCTTTATGTTGTTTTCCAGTATTACTTCACTGTCACTTTCAATCATGACAACCAGAAGGCTTTGGAGCTGCGTACAGAAGATGTCAAGGACTGTGATGAGTGGGTGGCTGCCATCACACAGGCCAGGTACCTCTCAAGCAGGACCTCTCATGTATACTTGCGGCTGATGAGGATGTGCTGAGGGGGAATGGGACGTTTGTGAACAGTCTTTTTCATTATAGCAGGTGACACAGTGATGTGATGCATTGCATCCACTTAAGTGGAAGTATAAGGCTTTAGAAAGAAAAACATCCACTAACATAGAAACATGAATGTCAAGTTTCAGAGAAATCAATCTGGACCGTGGTGGTGCCTCATTCATCAAATTTTGTTATGCGCAAATGAGTTCTTTTATTCAGTTATCCATCCATCCATCCATTCATCCATCCATCCATCCATCCATCCATCCATCCTTCCTTCCTATCTCAGCTGCCTTTGGGTGAGAGGTGGTGTTCACCCTGGACAGGTCACCAGTCCATCGCAGGGCCAACACATGTAGACAGACAACCATTCACTCTCACAGTCACACCTACGGTCAATTTAGAGTATCAATCAGCCTCGTCCTCTCTTGATGTCTTTGGACTGTGGGAGGAAGCTGGAGTACCAAGAGAGAACCCACACAAGAACAGGGAGAACATGGAGACTCCACACAGAAAGATCCTGAGCTGGGGCTCGAACTCGGAACCTTCTTGCTGTCCACTACCGTGCCACCCTTCATTCAGTTATGTAGCACTTAAAATGGTCAAACAGGCTTGCAATTACTTTAATATTACAAGAAGTACACAATAGATGTCAGGGTTAAGGAGTTACAAATAGCCATCAGGCTCTTCTTCCTGTCTGTAAGACTAAATTTAAGGTTAGAAGACTCCAATAGTGTGTAGAACAAATACAAGTTTTTAATGAACTGTGCAGAGAACAATTCAAATTCTACTTGATAGAGCTGAGATGTATTATATGTAAAAAGCTCATTTAATTATGATAGAGGACAGAGGTCCTTAAAGGCAGGTAACATTAGTCTCAATGCCAGCAGTATGTATTTGTATGGTGATGGGTCAAGTGATTGGACTCGTTGAAGAATACATACTCACTCACAGCAGCAGCACTTACAATGTTGCTGATTTAGATTTTTTTCTGATTAGAGTACATTTGAGTACATACATCGTCTATATCTTTCACTACCAAGTTTGACAAGGTGTTTTGCAATTCCTTTTGAACAGTTTAACTTTAGTAATCAAAGGTTTATATTGGCTTGGCTTTTACACATTACAAGCCCTTTTAACGTCAGCTCGGGAAGAGTGTAATGTAAAGAATTATTGCTCATGCAGAGGCAGTTTTTTTCCACATGGTTTACTAAGCCTGCAAGTATTTGAAATAACTGGTTGCATAAGTGGCTGTTTGAACAGAGAAAGTGTGGTTCAAGCTATGTTAATTAGAAATCTGCTTTTTGTCAGACAGATCTATCCAGAGCCCATGAAACATGCATTAATGAGGTCCACTGTCTGGTTGTGTGTGTGTGTCTCTGTAGTTACAGGAATATGGCTACAGAGCATGAGAGCCTCATGCAGAAGTATCTCCATCTACTCCAAATAGTGGAGACAGAGAAAACGGTTGCCAAGCAACTTCGACAACAGATAGAGGATGGGGAAATCGAGATAGAGCGGCTAAAATCAGAGGTAACCTGCCTTGTAATTTCATGCAAGGAACACTTGTGTTTGTGGGTTTGTGTGTGTGTGCGTGTGTGTGTGTGTGTGTGTGTGTGCGCGTGCGCGTGTGTCTGTCCTTGTGCGTTTGTTTGTTCCACTTTTTGTACACACAGCAAGCAGACAAGGGAAAGGTGGCCTTGAAAGTAGGTAGGAGGACACATTCAGAAAGAGTTCAAGGTACAAAGGTCACTAACCAGATTCCAAACCAACACAATGCTGTGTGTTCATGGTGAATGTTGCAGCACCACAGATGAGTGTTTTGTATCGTGATTAGTCAGTCTAAACTAGATCAAATGCATCCCTTTAATGTGCTAATGGACAGCTCCAATCGAATTGATTTTGTTCAATATGCATGAGTCAGCCTCTATGTACCTGACACTGCAGTCTGTGATAGAAAATGATCATCTATTTTCTCACTTTTCATCATAAAACATACCAGTAATGGATTATTGGTTATTTTGTTTGATTGCAGTCATTTATCAAAAACTGTTCTATTGAGCCTTGACATATTGTTGGGAGAGCATTAAACATGATTGAATATGAGTGATGGAGTTTGTCATTCATATATAATTATTTGAAACCCGCTATTGGACTGTGATAATATAGAACAAATAATGAATTAAATATAGATATTTTAAACAACTATAATGAAAATAAGAAGAATGTTTGACATATGTATATGATATGACAACAATTATGAGTGGTCTGCATGCAGTAAGGTGTTCATTTTATGCTCCTGAAGAGTAATTGGTTGATTTTTGTTTGATTGTAGATTTCTGGACTGCTCAAGGACAACGAGAAGATTCAATCTAATCCAGAGGTACCTCCCAGTGACGATGACACAGAGATCAAGAAGATCAAAAAGGTGAGATCTAGTTGCTTTGGTGCTGTGCAGCATTAAATGATCAGATTGCTTTTAAAAACAATAATTACATAAATTCAAAGAAACTTGTGTCCACAGCGCAGAACTGCCTTTTTTATTCGGTGAAGCCACTGTCACGCTCCAAGGCTCAGACTGTTTAGGAGTCTATCCGCTGATTTAATTTATATCCTTTAACGTGATTGTTTTTGTTGCACTCCTCCACCTTTTCCATCAACAGTATGCAGTTTTCATTTGTGTCATAGGTGGTTCGTGCGTGTTGGATGTGTGCTTGAACAAATTCACAAAGTGGTAAAGTCAAGTCACGTAAAGTCAATTCTCTTTGTATAGCACTTAATCACAATAAAAGTTATCTCATGACATTTTACGAGTAGAGCATGTCCAGCACCACACTCCCTCCACACGCCACCACATCCTGCAACAGTGGCAATGAAAACCTTCCTTTTAATGGGCAGGAACGTCGAGCAGATCCAGGCTTGATGGGGACGGCCCTCTGTTTTGACCGGTTGGGGGGAATGAGAGCAGGAGAGCGGGGCAGAGATAAAGAGAGAGAAAGAGGAGAGACTGATGGACAGACAAGGGTATGACAGACAGGTGCTGCTACAGGTGGCAGCCTATCCCAGCAGCAGCACCAGTCAGGGATCTGGGAAGTGGGGAAGCACAAAGGCTCTGGAGAAGAAGACCAGTTAGTAACACGTACGAGTACAGAAGGACAGAGAGGAAAGAGAGGAGGAGGGAGAAGCCCAGTGCACCATGGGAAATCCCCTGGCAGTCTAAGCCTAGAGCAGCATATCTAAGGGCCAGCCTAAGCAGTCCTAACTATAAGCTTTATCAAAAAGGAAGGTCTTAAGTCTGCTCTTAAAGGTAGAGAGGGTGTCTGCATCCTGGACTGAAACTGGGAGATGGTTCCACAGGAGGGTAGCCTGATAGCAGAGGGCTCTGGCTCCCATTCTACTTTTAGTGACTCTAAGGGCCACAAGTAACCCTGCATCCTGGGAGCAAAGGGTTCTAACCTACTTGTTTACAGCGCACACCCACACCAGTAACATAACTCGTGTGGTCTTCCCAGGTCCAGAGTTTTCTGCGAGGTTGGATTTGCCGCAGGAAGTGGAAGACTATCATTCAAGACTACATCCGTTCACCACACGCAGAAAGTATGAGGAAGAGGAACCAGGTGGTATTTAGCATGCTGGAGGCCGAGGCAGAATACGTCCAACAACTCCACATCCTGGTCAACAACTTCCTGCGGCCTCTCCGTATGGCTGCCAGCTCCAAGAAGCCGCCCATCACCCATGATGATGTCAGCAGCATCTTCCTCAACAGGTTGGGTATACTGAGACTGGTTGCTACAGTTTTAAAGAAACATTAGCTGATCACTATCATTCTGCTCCTTTGTTTTGCCAGTGAGACCATCATGTTCCTCCACCAGATCTTCTACCAAGGCCTGAAGGCCAGAATAGCCAGCTGGCCGACACTGGTGCTGGGTAAGAAGGATGAAGATGACCTATTGGTCAACCTCACTGTTCAATAATCAATCAGTCAATGAAGTCATGCATCCGTGGTGTAGTGTGTTCATAGTATAATGTTAGCTTTGTCAAAAATCATAAAGGTGGTGTTTATTTGTGGAGATTAAAACAAAGCAAAGCATGAAAGTTTCATAAACTTGGGTTTCCAACAGAAAGCACAATAATCCACAATAATCTAAAAGAAAATGCTAATAAAATGCAACTAATATGCACAAAATCCTGGACAATGGACTGTTCACTATTTCTATCTTACACGTGATATATTCCCTCCAGACACACAAATGCAGAAGACTTTAATAAAAGTGGCTCTTGGTGGTCAAACAACTCTCAAAATGATTTCATTAACCTTGGCAGAGGTCTGCATTCTCTGAGAAAAAAACAAGGTTGTTATTTTTGTCTATATTGATGTTAGATTAAATCTCATTAACACAGGAGATATAAGGTTTAGCAATGAATTCAGATGTTTTTTTTAATCGATGACGATTCCTGCCTGTCTTCACAGCGGACCTGTTTGACATCTTGTTGCCCATGCTGAACATCTACCAGGAGTTTGTGCGGAACCATCAGTACAGCCTGCAGATCCTGGCCCACTGCAAACAGAACAGAGACTTTGACAAGCTGTTGAAGCAGTACGAGGCCAAACCTGACTGTGAAGAGAGGACACTGGAGACTTTCCTCACTTACCCCATGTTTCAAGTACGACTCCATGGACACCACAACACAGTCTAACAGTCTAGTTATATTTTACTGCATTTGTTTTGCCCTTGTAACATTTACTGCCACCCATCATTTTCTTGGTTGCGCTGGAACTTTTTTTTGTGCTATGACATTTGAATGTTTCACTGTCGAACAGGGTGTGGTTGTCGAAAAAAGGTAAAACCTTGTATGTCTGAATTTCTGCTGAAGTCACAGAGAAATGTTTCAAGCATCTTTCTCTCCCTCTCTTCTCCAGATCCCTCGTTACATCCTGACCCTTCATGAGTTACTGGCTCACACTCCCCATGAGCATGTGGAGAGAAATAGCTTGGATTATGCCAAATCCAAACTGGAGGAACTTTCTAGGTAAACCCTCGGTTGAGTGATTTTTAGAATTTTTCCTGTACTGCAGCTTACAACCAAAAGAAATTCTGCTCGTCTGTTTGGTGAACATCTTTGAGCATTCAACATCTCTCATAAAACACCCAATAATCTGTTAATGAGAAGTACTCACCTGGTTTAGAATGCTGATACAGACCAAACTCTGTAGGTCAGTAAACTCAATACAAGATTACTTTATTAGTCCAGAGGGAAATAAAGGCTGCCACATAAAATAGAAAACACAATTATGGTGCACTAACTGGCATTACGTGTTTTCAACTAAGAACAGCTAGACAGCCCCATGGTTCTAATATCAGGACATGTCAGGGGTCTTCCTTACCTCAGCACTTTCTTTGCCCTGTGTCCTTACCAATAAGCTTATTCTTTAACTCACTCCCAACCCCCAGAACGATAAAATAACATGATGGCTCTGACGACTACCCACAAACAATCGGAGTGAAGTGAAGTTTAGTTACTGTTGGGTCCCAGTGAATGGAGAAGTCAGATTATTCTGATAGATATTCTTCTGGGATGTAGATATATGTTGTCACAAATCACAATGAATTTTTAAGTTCTTAAGAGCATATTTTGGACTTCAGAATCATGCATGATGAGGTGAGCGAGACTGAGAACATCAGGAAGAACCTGGCCATTGAGCGTATGATTGTCGAGGGTTGTGAGGTGCTGTTGGACACCAGCCAGACGTTCGTCAGGCAAGGTAAGATTGTTTCATTGTCAAACTGTTAGGGTAACAATCTGAAGTAACTTTTTCAGTGGTGTGGTCTTGGTTTGATGATTTTACAGTCAGACAGGACAATAAGGAAAGATGTTTAACAAATGAGCACCTGACTCCCTGAAGCTTCACACTCATTGATTTGAAATGGCAAAGGAAGTTGTTTGACGTGTTCTACAATCAACATATCCATTCATTCCATTCAGAAGTCTCTATAGACATTTGGAGTATTCAGACAGTGTCCTCCAGCGGAGAAGTCAATGCCTGAACTGTTGCATTAGTGAGGTTAAAGTATTATGCCATTAGACTCCAATCCACGCGCTTGAAGAGAAGTAACGATATATGACTTTGCTGTTTGAGGCTCAGTGTACGTATGTTTGTTTAGATTTTTACCACTGCTTGTGTGTGTGTGTGTGTGTGTGTGTGTGTGTGTGTGTGTGTGTGTGTGTGTGTGTGTGCGCGTGCATGTATGTGTGCAGGTTCTTTGATCCAGGTTCCAATGAGTGAGAAAGGGAAGATCACAAGAGGCCGACTGGGCTCCCTGTCTCTCAAAAAGGAAGGCGAGAGACAGTGTTTCCTCTTCTCTAAACATCTCATCATCTGTACTCGAGGCTCAGGGGGAAAACTTCACATCACTAAGGTACAGCAGGAGCGTAATTAAGAAGACTTAGTTCTTAAAATAGCAACTAGCACACACATTAAGTAGCCTATATATAGCATTTTATGATCTCTAAGGATACAACATTGAAATGTGTCTAAAACACATTACATAAACACGTATTGTCTGTTTGAAAAGAGTGTTTATGATAATAAAATAATTTACAGTCATGATTTTGTTCTCTTCTTCAACGTTAATACCTGTGCACAGGGCTGCCATGTGTCTCACTCAGGCCCAAGAACAAGATGGTTCTCTGTGTATCTCTGATGTTGTATATTAGATGAATTAGACATCTGAGGATACTTTTGGGGCCCCCCTGGGTCAGGGAACCGGACAGCTCATACTGTTATACCCCATGCTAGCAGCCCAGATTTGACATTATTATATTAGTAACCCTAAATCCAAACATCTGACCTTGAGACAAATCTGTTCTATCTACCTCAGACCTCCCCTGCCTTTGAGGTACTATCCTGCATGATGCAACCCAATTACCTTTTCACTCCTTTCATAGAATGGAGTGGTGTCTCTCATAGATTGCACACTGATGGAGGAGCCAGAGGGGACCGATGACGAGGGTAAGTTACCGTGGACAGGATCTTCAAATGCTTTCTGTATTTGTCAACTCCATGTATCTTTACGTAGTTGGTGGGGTGCCATTGCACCCCATGGCCACTCCAACACCCCAACAGAAAAACTGCTAAAAAAATTTTTTTTTCACAAACTCTGAAGTGCCTCTTCTAGTATAGTTCACATATTCTTTATCGAGTAATCCCACAACACTTGGGTTTGAGCTAAAAAGAAACAATCACACTTCCAGTTACATAGCTGGGTCTTTCTGCATTCTAGAGACACAAAAATGTAATGCAGTAGTGACAAAAATGTGTACTGTCACACTTGATATGTGCTTTGGAGACAAAAGAAAACTACAGCTGTAATTGGTTGAAAATGATGTAATCAATGAAGATTCAAATGGTCTTCAAATAATAGCAGCAACACGCTTAAAAATGGAAAACATATGTCTGTACTGCTCTCAGATGGCTATATCAATATCTATTATCTATACAAACTGTAAAATAAATACATAAATGGGTAATTTGTGCCTTACAGCCAAAGGGGAGCGGAGTGGCCAGGACACAGAGCACCTGGACTTTAAAGTGATGGTGGAGCCTAAAGATGGCCAGCCTTACACTGTCATTCTGGTGGCTTCATCCCGACAGGAGAAGTCTGCATGGACAAGTGACATCAGTCAGGTACAGCCTGAATATCTTTCAATAAAACCCACAGCGGGATTGTGAACTGCTCAATTTAACTTCTACTATTTGAAAGAGATGCTGCTGATGTAAAATTAGAGCAAAAACCATGGGCTGCAAATATCTAACACTTTCTCGAGATTGTAAGAAAGCCAAACAAATGAATTCAATTGGAAGTGACAGTGTAGCTTAAATTCAAAGTTACTGAGGCTTCCACTTTAAACAGCAATTGTCAAACTCTGTTAACATTTACAAGGGTTGTGCTGTGAGCTGCTGACTTCAAAACTTTACCTTATCCTGTTACTGTAGCTCCACGTGTGATGAGGTGAACATATTCATAAAACAATTATCACGCTGTTTACTTGCTGTCAGTGTGGCACCTGCATTCGGAGGTGGAAACCTGGTGCATTTACAGGTTTGTGGACTCATTAATATCTCGTGCTTTCTTGTCCTCACTGTCCTCCTTTGTCTCTGTCCATGTGTCTTACAGTGCATTGACAACATCCGCTGCAATGGTCTGATGATGAATGTCTTTGAGGAAAACAGTAAAGTCTCCGTGCCACAGATGATCAAGTGAGAGTGAGACGCCATGCAGCTATGCACATATTTTATAAATGCTTAAACAGACATTGGCTTGAGCATTGCATAAATACATAAAAAATGCATGATAAGTGAATAAACTCAAACTCAGACATTTGTACGTCTGTATTTGTGAAGACCCTCACTGACATGACAAAACCACCATAGGCAAATCGATACTGTGCAGCTAAAGTCCTGTGCGCGGTCCAGGGATTCTGGATTGAGGCTCCAGTTATCTCACAGGGGTAAAAAGTAAAGTAGAAGGTAGAAAAAAGTTTTCAACAGCCTGCAAATCAGTCCAGGGTCTAACCTCATGGGTTTTATTCACTTTTTTCCTTGTTGTTCTCAGCCTCTTCCCCTGCACAGCTCTGAACAACGCTACAGTAAAATACAGTAAAGAAACATAAATGTTGCCGGTTCTACCTACACAACCTATCCTGTGAAATTACACCGCAGGAAGAAAATCTACTCATAACATTAAAACTCCAAACTCCCAAATTGCTGACATCACCTTTAAGAATCAAATCAGTGTTTTTTAATTTTAGATGCTCAAGTCACTGAGCTGCATGCACATGACCATGAGTATGTACTTGCTGGAGTCAGGCCCCATGTGTACTCCAAACATATGCCTTCCTCCAATGCAGGTCGGACACCAGCTTGTATTGTGATGATGTTGACATCCGCTTCAGCAAGATGATGAACTCCTGCAAGGTGCTGCAGATCCGCTACGCCAGCGTGGAGCGCTTGTTGGAGAGGCTGACCGATTTGCGCTTCCTCTCCATTGACTTCCTGAACACCTTCCTCCACTCTTACCGCGTCTTCACCAGCGCTGATGTAGTGCTGGAGAAGCTCATGACCATCTACAAGAAGCCTATTAGTGCCATCCCTGCACGGTGAGTGATCTCCTGAGTGAGATGATCAGGGATTTTATGAACTCACTGGTATGAAATTATCCCTAGAATCGTACCAGTAACCATGTTAGCTTCTAGCTAACAGAAAGTCAGAAGATAGCACTTTCTTTTCTGGTCTCAACATTTCATGTCAGCGGCACGGTGGTGCATTGGTTAGCACTGTCACCTCACAGCAAGAAGGTTCTGGGTTCCAGCCCCGGCTTGGGCACAGGATCTTTCTGTGTGCTTGTTCTCCCTGTGCCTGCGTGGGTTCTCTCCGGGTACTCTGGCTTCCTCTCACAGTCCAAAGACACCAAGAGGGGATGAGGCTGATTGATACTCTAAATTGACCGTAGGTGTGACTGTGAGTGTGAATGGTTGTCTGTCTCTATGTGTTGGCCCTGTGACGGACTGGCGACCTGTCCAGTGTGAACCCCACTTCCCGCCCGAAAGCTGCTGGGACAGGCTCCAGCCCCCCCGCGACCCTTAACAGGATAAGCGGAATGAAATGGATGGATGGATGGAACATTTCATGCCTTGTTCTATATCATCTGAGTACCTGGCTGCATCTACACTAACAGGACAATACCAACGCAGGTTCACATGATCAAAATTCATGTGTCTCAGTAAAATACTCAGCATAATGTTTTCAATGGTGTTTGAGTGTCTGTCCATTTTTCTGCAGGGTTAAAAAAAATCCCTCAACTAACCCATTAAAGTTGGGGGCAGATTCATAGTGGTAGTCACAGTGTTACCTGGTGATAAGCGGAAAAGTCATGTTTTTGTTTCTTTTTGTCAAAATCAAAATCATACTGTGTTGTCTTCATGTGATGTACAGAAACGTGTTCTCTAACACAACCCAGTGGATGCAGGAAGTGATGTCTGTACCACAGTTAACACATGAGTTTGTGTCTTAGTGCAAAATCCAAATATGATCAAGTTTCACTTTCTTCTCTCACATGTCAAAATAGGCTTTGCATGATTTTTGAAATGACGAATTTGAAACGAAGATTTGAACACTCCAAATATCAATCTTTGTGACATAACTAGGTAATGTATATTCATTTCAATATCCCTACACATTATGAAATTAACAAATACAATACAGATAATACTGTAAATTGTATTTAGCTTTCTCTCATTCATCTGAAGTGTTTCCAAGCGTGCGACTCACTCTCCTCTTATTTCCACACAACTGTTAAAATGTTGTTGGATTATTTATTCATTCAGCTTGACGTACATTTAATTTTCAATCGATGAAAGTAAAGCTGTGGGAGTCCTGGTCCAGGCCACGTGAGAACATCCATGTTGGGCTGCTTCTGTTCACAGTTGAATGTCTGTTAGGATGTGTAAGTTGTTGTTGTTGTTGTTTTGGTATAATTCAATAAGACAATTAAATTTAGCAGATTTGTTGAATCTCCTGCCACCCATCTCTTCCCCTTCTTTTTTTACACACTTGTCGACGCTTTCCATTTCTGTCTTTTTTATTTTCTTTCCACAAGTCTGACCATCCCTCTCTCTGCTGCGCTGTCACCATGGCAACCCTTTACTCTGCTGCAGGACCCCACCCTCTCCTCGTCTTCTCCCTCCAGCTCTCTCTCTCTCTCTTTCTCTCAGTGTCTCTCTGTCCATTTCTCCCATCATCTGCAGTACTTACAGTATCAAATGTTGATGGTGGTGGTCTCACCTCCTCTTCTTCTTTTTGTCTTTCATTACTCCTACTTAATTATCCCCTCATCTTTCCTCCTTTCCGCTTTACTTGAGCCTTTTCTTGACTCTTTTGACTCCCCTCACCCCTTCTTACATTCCTTCCTCTCTCCTCCACCCTCCCACCTTTTCATCTCCTCACACCCCTGTCCAATCTCTATGTTTTCCTCTACCGTCTCCCTCTATTCTTTAAACCTCCTAAATTTAGGTGAGGAGACCCAACATGGCTGCAGCTATCAACATACAGGAGGCTCCCCACTCCTAGTCACAAGCCTTCACTGTGGAGGAATCCATATCCACTCTGTTACAGACTCCCTCCTTTCTCTCCCTTTTCACTCCAACATTTTTCCCTGCACCTCTCTCTCTCTCTCCCTCTCTCTCTCTCTCTCTCTCTCTCTCCCCCCTTTTCTCTTTTTCTCTCTCCATGTCTCTGTGGGCTTCCCCTGGGCTGGTTGCTGTTGGCAGCACCCGTGCCTCCAACACTGTCACTTGACTTGCTATTTATAGGCCTTCAGAGGGGGTGGCTCTCAGTGCAAGGAGGATGCTGTCTTAAACATTGTAGCTTAAATAAAAGAGGAAGGAGCTCCCAAGGAGCCCTGTAGTTAATGTGTTCCCTCTCAGATTCTCAATACACACCACAAAGCGTACCATGCAACTACATTATCATCGTTCTCCCCATACATGCCCCCCCTTTTCAGGCTGTGTTTTTTGGGGGGGGGGGCTTTAAATATGTAAAAAAAAAGAGTTGTTTTTAACCTTAAAGATGCTGCTGTTGATATCAACCTCCTCTCCATTCCTGTAGTTCTTTGGAGCTTTTCTTTGCGAGTAGCCAGAACAACAAACTTCTCTACGGCGAACCACCAACGTCGCCACGTGCCAGTCGCAAGTTCTCCTCGCCTCCCCCTCTCTCCATCACCAAGACGTCATCACCTAACCGACGACGCAAGCTTTCGCTCAACATCCCCATCATCACAGGGGGTAAAGCCCTGGATCTGGCTGCACTCAGCTGTTCTCCCAATGGCTATGCAAGCATGCATTCCAGCATGTCACCCTTCAGTAAGACCACCCTTGACATCAACAAGCTATATGTGTCCAGCACCATGGCCAGCAAAATCCCAGATGAGGGAGAAACCAAAGCTGAAAGCAAGGCGGATGAGTCTGTCCTCAACAAGCAAGGTCAGAATGGCTGTCCAAGAGATTTGGCTCAGTTTTAATGAGGTTCACATGCACTGAGGTTCCTGAACACAATGATCAGGATTGCATCTGGAACTCATCTTCCATTCATACCAGATTAATTTTACTATGAATACCACTAAAGTTGTGAAGTAGCACAAATGTTTATCTATATATCAGATAAAAACAACCAGATTCTCCAAATAGTATCCTTTGACTGTGAAGTGTTTTTTCTGTCCTAGATCGCTCAGTGAGAGAGGAATGTGATGAAGACCCAAGTCAGAGTGATGAGGGGGAAGAAATGTCTCCTCCCAAGTCACCATCAACACCCAAAAATGTCAAGTCAAAAAACTCGGGTACGATTTTTTTCCGCCTTTCACATTTCAGGTTATGTGTATGTGTAAACAGTTGCTGCACAAATGAAGTTTAATTTAATCAAAGATGTCTCCTACAATGCAGTAATTGGGACACATCATGTTTATTGCAAGTAACAATATTAAAGAAAAGATGAAACGTGATTTTTACCAGTGACTCATTCTGTGAGCAGCGTTTTGCGAGGTGCCACAGTAGACATACAGCAAACTTTTTTATTTAACAAAGTGTAACTGAAGCCAAATATGGACTTGATAAAAACCAACCACATCCTCTTGGACCTCCTCGCACCACACAAAGAGGGATCATCCACCCTGTAGGTAGTCAGGCTCAATTAATCCCCAGTGTGTTCTCTTCCCACGATGCTGGAGACAAGGGAAGCCAGTACCCCGTGTGAGTAGGTGGAAGGAAACCTTGTACCTTAGCAACGATGTGCGTGTTCTATTCCACCCCCGGCTGAAAGGAGGAAGGCAGGGAAGGAGGGAGGGAGGGAGGATGGGAGGAATGGAGGAAAACACAGTGATGTACACTGTCACTGGCACTAGTGGCAGGACACATTGTGCTAGGATTGTTTTAGCTCTCTGTTGCCCTCCAATGGTCAACATTATAGTTTAGTAATGGACGTAAAGTACTTTGTCCTAAAAGCACTTTCACATGCAATCAAATAATCTATAGTTATCTAACAATTGAGCTGGGAGCAATTTTCATTTCAGCTAAATCCTGTCAGATCCTCACTCAGGTACACTGAAACTTTATTCTGTTTATGTCAGAAAATAGGAATGATTTTAATTTAATGGTAGTGTTCCATAACAATTAAAGTTACTAATCATAAATCTCTGTGTTGTTTTTTTCTCTCTCTCTCTCCTGCAGAGTTTTCACTGTTTTCCTTTAACAACAGCATGGTGGTGTCATCTTGCCGGGAGCTGGACAATAACCGCAGTGCCCTTTCTGCTGCCTCGGCTTTTGCCATCGCCACTGCCGGTGCCAATGAGGGCACGCCAACCAAGGAAAAGTACCGCCGTATGTCCCTCGCCAGTGCAGGTCTGTTAATTCGCTATGATGTGAGCAGAAATAAAATGTGAGCAGAAATTAAATCCAGCATAATCACCAGTTTTTAGTCTCTGTTTAAACCATCGACAGTTCACTTTAGATTGTGACTTATTTCAGATGACATTATTTGTCCAAGTCATGAGCAACATGGTTTTGTGCTTCATGACCACTAGGGGGCACATTACAAGTTGGTTTTGCCCCAAACACTGAGAGTGGGCTTTAAAGTGGAGTCCAAAAAAATAGCGCCCTCAGCAGGTTAATAAACTCTGGAGTGTCTGTAAATATCTTTGTACGAATTTTTATTTGTAGAAATTCATTATGAGAGTATTTACATCTCAATATATAAGTGATAATAATCTCTAAAGACTTCATTTTCTATAATAAAATGCAAAGCACAGAGAACCAGTACATTCATGGAACACAAACCTGATTGGTGTGTTGTGTACTTGTTAAACTTAACTTTACTCAAACTGGTTCCAGGTTTTCCTACAGACCAGAGGAATGGAGACAAAGAGTTTGTAATCAGAAGGGCTGCCACCAACAGAGTCCTGAATGTGCTGCGTCACTGGGTTTCCAAACACTCCCAGGTACAGGTTTTCCTTTCTTTCTCTCTTTCTTTCTTTCTTTCTTTCTTTCTTTCTTTTTTTCTTTCTTTCTTTCTTTCTTTCTTCATTTTTTTCTCTTTCATTATGAATCTTCTGTTGATCCTCAGGACTTTGAGCTCAACTCAGAGCTGAAGATGCGGGTAATTGGCTTTTTGGAGGAGGTGATGCATGACCCAGAGCTCCTGACACAGGAAAGAAAGGCAGCTGCCAACATTATTAGGTTGGTTTCTTACTAGCATAACTTCACTCCTTCATATTTATGATAATAATGTTCAGCAATGTCCTTGTTAGCCTCTGTCGAACCCTGAAGTCTGGCTTGGAAAGACGAGTGAAAGAATCTTGCTCTTGAAAGTTCAGTAGAAACTTTCTTCTTCTTCTCAGCAGCTTCTAAATATGACAATAACTCCTCTGGGGAAACATTCTTCTTCTCTCAGCCCCCCCCCCCCCCCCAGTACTGACACTTGAATCTTCTTGCACGCAGGACACTAACCCAGGAGGACCCTGGAGACAACCAGGTCACCCTGGAAGAAATCATACAAATGGTGAGAGAAAGATGCAGAAGCAGCTTTAAATGAGCATGTGATTTGTGCTTTGTCATGCTACCCCTGTGTGTGTGCGTGCGTGTGTGTGTGTCGGTGTGTCTCGGTGTGTGTCGTGTGTCTCAGGCCACAGAGGACAGTAAAGCCGAGCCGTTTGAGAGCCACTCTGCCCTGGAGATAGCCGAGCAACTCACACTCCTCGATCACCTGGTCTTCAAGGTCATCCCGTATGAGTGAGTAAACACATGCACGCACAAAAACACAGAAAACACTCTCCGTCTGTAAAGTCTCAATTATAGAGTGAAAGCAAGTGAGTGAGTTTGGTCTGTTTGTAAAAATATGTATAAATGTACTTTGCAGGGAATTCTTCGGTCAAGGCTGGATGAAGAATGACAAGAATGAGAGAACTCCGTACATCATGAAAACAACTAAGCATTTCAATGATGTGTGTGTTTACTCTGGTATTGATTAAAATGAAGGAATGGACAGATGGATGGATAGATCAACATCTGTATTCCTCTGTTTTTTTCTTTGTCAGATCAGTGACAGGATTGCCACAGAGATCCTGCAGTGGGATGATGTCAACATGCGGGTTTCTGTCCTTGAGAAATGGGTGGCGGTGGCGGATATTTGCCGCTGCCTCCACAATTACAATGCTGTGCTAGAGATCACATCCTCCCTGAACCGCAGCGCCATCTTCCGCCTCAAGAGGACCTGGCTCAAAGTCTCAAAGCAGGTACATTGCTTTGTCAGCTCTGATGGCGAAATCTTATGGATGTAAAATGTTCAGGTTTATTTTGTGAGATAAACCTTTCTTTTTTTTAAACAAACTGCAACACTCTTTACTGAATGGATGGAAGTCATTGCGTTGCACTGAAAAAAATGTACCTCTAGATGCACAACAATATGGGTATGTCTTCAGAATCGGCAGATGTTTATCATTTTTAAATTCGTGGCATGGTCCGATGTTGTATCAGACCAGTTTTGCTCGGGGCTCCTTGTCTTTACGTGACAGACAATGTTTGGGTGATATTGTAATTCACATTCAAATGTAGTTTTCAGTCAGTAAAAAGTATAAGTAAGTAAGTATAAGCTTGTTTTTATACAGAGAATGTCTGCGTTGCTCAATATCAGACACTTTCATTTTTTAAATATTAGCATAACAGCACAATGTTCTGATATTGTGCATCACAAATCACCTGCATTCTGGGAACTGACAAAAACATTGATTTCCTTTTACCTACATTCCAGACGAAGACTGTGATTGACAAGTTACAGAAGCTTGTGTCATCAGAGGGACGATTCAAAAACCTGAGAGAAGCCCTGAAGAAGTAAGTGACTGAAGCTCTTAACTGGAGGGTGTTCACCCATGCTTGGGTGTTGCGTGTGTCTGTATAACTGCTGTGTCTCTGTCCTGCCGGGTGTCCTCAGCTGTGACCCTCCCTGTGTCCCCTACCTGGGAATGTATCTGACTGACCTGGCCTTCATTGAGGAAGGAACACCCAACTATACCGAGGACAACCTGGTCAACTTCTCTAAGATGAGAATGGTAAAGGACGATGACACGGAAGGGATATTTTGTGCACTTTGTGTTTCAAATCAAGCTTCTAATTTCTGTTTTATCTCTCCAAATTCTTTTTGTCTTTAGATTTGGATTGAGAAACGTGCGTATGTCCTTTTTACTGATCGTAACGACATGCCACCATCTCATTTCTCCTCAGATATCTCACATTATCAGAGAGATTCGGCAGTTTCAGCAAACAGCGTACAAGATTGATCATCAACCAAAGGTGAAATGACTGTTTTATCTGTCTAACATTTATTATTTAGCTTCAGAATGTTCAGTTGTCCTTTACTCAATCGTGGCCAGTTGAGATAGCGATTATGGTTTTTATTACCGTATAAATTTTAGGCTGAGTGGAAGCAGCATAAACTTGACAGACTATTCAGAAGTGATTGTTTATACAGAATAATGATATTTTATTTGCTTCATTACAATCAGGACCAGATTTATAACTTTCAGGAATTGCATTTATTTATTTTTGTCCTGTCACATTTTTTTGAACCAAAATCAAAACTATACAGTTTTTATATAAGAGAGTGAATAACAGCTGGCTTTTTTTTTTTTTGTGGTCAAAATGGCTTATAGACCAAACCATTTAATAATCTGATCTATTCTGTTCATCTGTTTCCGCTCTTTGGAGTAAACGAGCCCTGACCTCACTGTGCGTTATAATGTTCCAGGTGGCGAAGTACTTGCTGGACAACAGTACAGCGATGGACGAAGAGAGCCTGTATGAAGCATCTCTGAGAATCGAGCCCAAAACGTCATCATGAGGAGGCTCTCTCTCACTCTCTCACTTTCTCACTCTCTCACTCTCTCGGCCTTCGTACGAAGTGTACAGGAACATTATATCATACTGTACATAAACTATTATTTGTATTAGACACAATAGGCTGTGCCCTTCTAGTCTGTGCTCCTTAATGGACTTGTGTAAAATCGTTATTAGAGACCAAGTAGAAGCCCAGAGAGGTTTTATTTATATAAATTATATGTTATTTATTGTCTTAAATTTCATTTTATGATGAAGATATTTTCCACCAAACAATAAACAGATGGGTGAGTATATAGATGTGATATTTAAACATATCCTAAAGGAAATGTGCATTCATGAAAAGCCGGGATGGCGCGCAATGATCCATTTTTTTGCTCAGTTGTTAAAAGTTGAGAGAGAATCGCACGTAACTGCAAACATCGATCTTGAAATCCCGAAACAGACATTTTGCCTTACAAGTACAGCAACCATTTCTTAAGCTTTATGTGTACTGAAATATTAATCATATAAGTATTCAAATCAAATGAAGTATATTTATATAGCACATTTAAACACAATTATATCAGTAGGATTAGAAGTATAAATACAGTTTGTCCTGATGCAATATCTGCATGAGCATTCATTTAAAGTTTTTTTAAATTTAAAGAAACAGGCACACTTTTTGGGAAACATTTATTTGATATCTGCCCCAGAGGCAAAAGATTTGAAAGATTCTTCTACTGCGTGCTTGCCATGGGAGTGTAGCCTCACGCGGACTGGCTAATGGCTAGTTAGCTTAGCACAATAAATTGTTGTCGGTGGGCTTGTTCGCATACTGTAACCTCCATCTTGCCCGCTCGGCAACCAAAACCTGTAGTTCGTCCATTTTGTGTTCTGGTTTGAAGATAACATTCAGGATCTTGCTGCATTCAGAAGTAATCGGCATTATCCTCTTTCAGAAGGTCTACCGTGATAAGTAATAGCAGTCGCTCTTCTAGTCTTCTATGAAGTTTTGGGTTTTTTAGCTAAAGTTTAGGTAGTGTTTTTGAGATGCGTGAAACCGCTGCACCCAGTAGGGAAGGTAGTTCCAGCTGTTTGATTCTGATTCTGAAAATATATTTTAAAAATGTCTTGCAATTTTAAAATCTTACTTCATAGAAAATGTTCTGCGAAACCCTGGTTCTATTGATACAAACAAAGACTTTTTTGGAGGCAATTTTTTTGGTGAAAATATGCAAACTTGCCCATCCACTACCATTCATTGTGCTAAGCTAACTAGCGGTCAGCCTGTCGCTGTGGCTCTCAGCTCCCTCATGCACACACAGAGAGAGGGTCATCTATCCTCTTAACTGGCTCTGGTGAAGATGGAAAATAAATGTATTTCTCAAAAAATTTGCTGTGTTTCTTTTAGGTCATTTGAGGTTGATTCTAATCCAGCACAAGGGGGGCAGACCTGCTGCTCATGACGAGAACTACGTAGCGAGGTAGATACTGGGTGTAAATACTCCGAACAGCTATGACAGAAAGAAATGCAAAACAGGATCATTGGCAATTTATTGAAAATTTCAAGAATTCTAACTTCAGTGTTTGGATAGTTTAAAAAACAGAGGAGCTGAAATGCGCAACTGCTCGGGAGGGGGGGCGAGGCTGAATCATGAGCTCGGATGTTATGTCATGTAGCTGATGAAACATTAGAGGTGTGGACGTGTGGAAGTCAGACTGAGTCAAGATCACTACATGATTTCTGTCTGAAGTGAGACACAGGTTTTCCGTTTGGAGAGGTTTTTTTTGTTGTTGTTGTTGTTTATGCCTTGCTAATTATCACCCAACTCCCCTGGTGGGCCACATGTATATACAGTATAAGCACCAGGCAATGTATGTAGCAAATGTAACCAATATTGAGCCACTTCAGGAAGTTAAAGTTCCAGTGTCTACTCTCAGACAGTGACATCATCATTTTTATTGTTAATACTCTTTGGCCAGTGTTTTATGGTTTTGCCTTAATCATAAAATGGATTATAAACCACAAAACTATTTTGTTCTACGATTTGCCAATGAAATATTTGCTGTGTACAGAACAATTTTGGCAGTCTGATGCATTTCTCAATGTGCAATGTGTTAAAAACATATCCCTGGAAATGTGTTATCCTTATGATCATTCAACTCTGTAAAAACTTTTCTGCATATGATCCTTCTAAACACATGTTGAAAACAACTTGTAAGTGTAACACATTTGATATCCTGTCTATTCTGATGTTTTAGCAGGAACTACACAGTAGTAATATTGTGCTTCTTCTTGGAATATTTATATGTATTTTTACAGGCTTTGTATAGAAAAACGCCTAAAGCTTAAGTGGCAGGCATGTACCAC
This sequence comes from Aulostomus chinensis, assembly GCF_037954235.1. NCBI lineage: Eukaryota > Metazoa > Chordata > Actinopteri > Syngnathiformes > Aulostomidae > Aulostomus > Aulostomus chinensis. The sequence continues at coordinate 25,689,702 of NC_141321.1, forward strand.
TTTCACGTGTTCAGATCCAATCTATATCTAGCACAGTATGTGTAAACCCTACCCTTGCACTTGAATCAATACCCTCTAACAGGCACATCAAATGTTTGCAGTGAGCAATACCCAGTGGTATGAGAGTTATCTTTCAGTCTGTTTCAACAGCTTGAGTAGTATTTCCAGTTTTGTATAAAAGTGTATTCTTTCCTGATTACCTCTTGTTAATAAACCTATTCTTTCTCAGGGGGAGAAGTTGTTTTCCAGGCCTCCAAGTTTGTTTCTCAAAGCCTGAAAGCTTTGTTCAAACGAGTTTGTTTGGAAGACCGGAGAACGATGTTAAAAAAAAAAGAAAAAAAGTAAGTAAGTAAATGTAGCTTGACTTTGTTCATAAAAGAGACTTTTTTCACATCAATTAAAAACCATTTAAGAAAGTTAAAATTACATTCCACAATATGTTACACATCTTTGGTATTGGTTTTTAGCACTTTAGTGTTTTGGTGTAAACAAATATAACCCAGTTTACCAAAGAAGATCTAAATTGAACAATTCTACACGCTGTGATCTTAGACAATTTGCACGACTAAAGTGTGCGAGGGAATGTCCAGAGATGCCGCTTCTGTCTGTCCCTTTTGCACACTGTGGAAGTCCTTAATGATGCAATAATAGGATTTTTGTCATGTAATCCACCAGCACAAAACTTATTTAGTCATGGAAGAGGATTACTGAATTAACAAGGCCACCAGTGACATCTGTAGTGACTAACATCGAAGATGATGTTTACTGGTTGGATGTGACATAAAGCTGTGTGCTCCTGCATTTATTTACACAATTATTAAACAAATAAAAAAAACAACTTCCTGTTTATGTTTGCACTGATGAGACTTCCTGGAACTGCTATACACAAATGTGTCGTCAATGCTGAACTCCTTGGCTTTGTTAATTTGATCAAGTCTTTATTGATATACAGGCATTCAAATATTTGTAGCTAAAATTATATTCATATCATGCACCGACATGCACTATGGCTCTACGAGCTTGTGCCTTACTGAGCATCAGCACTAAGTGGGAAACACCTCAGACACCGGGAAGTCATTCTGTTCTGGCTGTGTTACACTGTTTGATTGGCCTCATAATTTCTGCATCAAACAAATGCCACACATAACTCTAAACACTGGTTGACTCATCCTCACACCAACATAGTCACACGTTAGGAGCCATCTAGGTAGTACATTTCTGGAAATTTAGCTCAACCTGGAATTCAACCGGATCATGTTACATGCTCGTACAGGCAACGTCATAATTGCGCTTTATTGTCGATTGTTGAAGAGCACGCGCTAGGGGTGGTGCTCTAAAAAGTTCAACTGTCGTGACGAAGTATTCTACATTTTATCTGGTTATTCGTCACATCTTGGTTGTGACTGTATTGTACCACACGGGGGCGACATTATGCCGGTTAATACGAGCGAGCGCGGAAAGAGAAAAGCTGTCAATCAAATTGTAAGACGTTCAATTGGCTGTTAGGCTTTAAAGACCGCCTCTTATGCTGATGAGTTAAGTTATTAACCAATGAACTGTGAGAATTCTGTTTCGCAACCCCCAGCTGGGAGGGGCTTGTTACAAAACATTTCTAGCGTGTGGCGGCAATTGTAGTTTCCCCCACAGTTTCAAGCGGAGGTGTACAGGCGTATAACTATATCCGTTTTCTCAAAAAAAGACTTTGAAAGTGTTTTTGTCACAGGCATGAAGACCAGACGAGCGAAGCGTGAAGCTGCTCTGGAGGTAATGTTGCTAACAGTGTCTTATTAACGTTTGAAGGGTTGTTTCATTTCGTGTTCTTGCTGTGTATTGAATAATACTGAACATGAGCAGATTTGGCAGCGGAAATAACTTGAGATTATTTTGTATGTGAAGCAGACATCAACAGAAACACTTAGTGGATTGTTACAGCGATGCAATGAGGGGGTTAGACGGACACTTTCCTTAGCAACGTCGTGAGCGCTTTTGGTTCTCACCTTGCAGGAGGAAGTGACTCCTGAGCAGCCTGATGGAGTCCGACGGTCCGTTCGAAATGTTCTGGCACCCAAACGCCTTCAGTACTCCCCCGAGAGCTGTGAAACGCCGAAGAAGAAGGTGAGGCCCGTTAACTCAAGAGAATGACGTGCATTCAGGGTGCATACATACGTCCGTGGAAAATCCCGAAAGTCCTGAAAGAGGAGAAATCCCCTGACCTGGAAAAGATTAAAATCTGAATACTTTGGAAATGTTGAGGAAATTTGCCTGTAAAATAACTGAATAATGTAGCTAAGTATTGTTACTTAAATCAGCGTGGATGTGTCTGTAGGTTATTTAAGTATTTGTATGTCAGGGGACTTTGTAATTTTACTCTATTGCATTTATCATGAAAAATATGTACTTATACCTCTTTTTTTTTTTTACTTCCGTAAACTCTATGAATTACAATAAAAGTAAAGAACGACATTTACCACAATTACTTTATCCAGGTATTTCTACTTTTACTTAAGGAACTGTGTACTTCTTCCACCACAGAGTATGGCTGCCTCAGTCTGAGAAAATTCACTTCTGGTTAACAGTGTTTTACCTCCATACATATTTATGCTGTATCAATCCTCATAGCTTGACATTTATTTTGATTAAATATACGGTAGTAAATATCAACATGGATTTCTCAGTTTTTGTGTAGAAACAGACTGAGACTATGCAGGCATGGAAACAAGAGTGGAAGAGGCCTTGTTAACCATGTTTATGAACCCTGGGTATTACATTTAATTAAAGGTTTTGTTAAATGTTTGTGCTTTCTTGCTAATATGTCTTTTTTTTTTTTTAGAAGGCGAAAACGCACTACTTGGATGACATCCAGAGTAATAGGGAGGACACGAAGGAGGAGGAGGACTCCGATATTGAAAATAGTGACGTGGAGCGTTCGTACGTGAGTATTAAGAACACGACAGGTTTACTTTCATGGTTAGAGAATCCATGTGTGTGTATCTAGATATCAGGGTGAGTCACGGAGGGTTTTCCTCGTTGTGTCCGTGTTCATCTCAGGACGGTCATGTAGGACTTTCCGCGTATGAACTGGAGCGTTTGGAGAATATCCGACAGAACCAAGCGTTTCTCTCCTCCATCAACATGTTCCAGGTAAACAAGTGACCTTCCCAAGAAACTCCTCTAAGTGCAGTCTCATATCAGTTTTTTTAAGAAAATATTTGATCTTAATTTTATTCAATTAACCTGAAAATATAAACAACAAAAAGATTCGAGAAGAGATAAAACCATGAAATTATAAATACTATAAAATACTGTGTATAAAACACTGCATAACTACGACTGCATTCATACGCTTTCCCCGGATATTAAATATTTTTTCCATGGTCCTCAGGCAACCGCAGCGCTCAAACAGCCAGCACAGCCGAAGCCCTCCCAGAGGGGTCTCGCAAGGTACTCGCCTCTCTGCTGACCAGCTTTTACTGCTTCTCAGAAAGGTCAATTTATTCTTAATGACAAAAACTAAGGGACAGTTGTGATAAGTAGGTTAAAGAAAAGCTTGTGTCATTCTTGAATGCCTCCAAGTCTAAAAGGTTAGGAACCACTGCTCCAGATGTCACGTTCACGCTTGGTTTCTGTAGTGGCAGGTCACAGACCGCTAAAGAAGTGCTTCCGCCTCGCAAGTCCCTGCGTCTCCAAAACAAAGAGGCAGAGATCTTGACCCTGCCCCCTGAGCCGAGGGAAACACGCGTCTATGACGTGGTAGGTTCTTTAACTAAAAAGCTTTCTTTGCTTCTTCACGGCTGGGTTTTTTGTCGCTGGACATGTTCTTGGTGCTATTCCTTGCTCGGGCGTGCTTCTCAACAATATTCGTTTTACTTGCTTTAAAGTGGAGACCTGACAAGAAACCTCCTGGTCCACTGTCCATGAATCCAGTTAACATGGTTGAAGGAAGCCAGCTGCCTTCAAAACTGGTTGAGCTTTTCTCTGAGGTAGATGTCTACAAGTCGCAATATTTCAAGTTTTCATTGTATTTGTTATTATAGTCCCACATTTCCCACTTCATCAGCAGGCCAGCTTTACCTACATTCACATATTTACAGTCCAGTACAGTTTTTAATTTTGTTAAATGGTTAAACTGCTTCATTCTCAAAGGTTTCAACAGAAGACGGAAAGGTGGCGCTCGACCTGAAAGAGTAAGATGGAAAGTTTTGGTTCTTCATCCTGTTACTGAGCCTATAAAAGACGTGACCACTTTTAATGTGAAATAACTCGCCGCTGGTAAAGACTGAGAATGTTCTGTGATTGACCGGACTCTTCTCTTATTGTAGGTATCGATCAGCCCTCAAAACCATGCGGCTGACCGAGGACAGAGTGGCCAAAGTGGTGAAGGAGCGCATCTTTTCTGCTGCCTTCCACCCCTGTTCCACCAACCTGTTGATGGCTGCTGGAGACAAATTTGGCAAAGTTGGGCTCTGGAATGTGGTGCGTTTTCTCCTCACTGTACATAACGCTGTTATATGGTAATCAGTAGTGGACAGGAAATAAGCTTCTAATGGAGTTTGCAGCCTCAGACCTTTGAACACTACGTCATTCAGCTACAGGTACTCGGTGCATCAGTCGCCCTTGAACTGTCACTACTGGAAGCCACACAGTGTTTTTTGTGGGTGTATTCCTTCAGGGTGGCGGTTGGGGGGATGATGGCGTGCTGCTCTTTGAGCCCCACTCTCGTCCCGTTAACTGCTTGGCTTTCTCCAGAGCTCATCCCAGCCAGCTGCTGAGTCTCAGCTATGATGGATCTCTACGCTGCACGGATGTGGAGAGGGCCGTCTTTGATGACGTGAGTTTTGTTCCCCGAATGTTCTTTTACGGTCTGGTGTGGTTTTGCAGTAAACCATCTGAAGCATATCGAGCCTCAGCAGGAGATTCAGAGTATTCTTCCCCACTTGAGTTCAGTCTGTCTGTGTGTTGCAGGTGTATGACATTGAAGATGGCCTGAGGACATTTGACTTCATGTCACATGACTGTTTGACACTGGTGGTTGGGAACTCGTTTGGAGAGGTGGCCATCGTTGATAGACGCACCCCGGGGTATCTTGTTCTTGTTGTTTTTACTGGATTCAGCTGATGATGATCAGAAGATGTTTTTCAGTCTGATTTTGTTTTTAATTGCTCACCTGTAACATTACGTCTCAACAGTTTGAGTTGTCGTGCATCATAAGGTTGATTCAAACACACATCCCTGCCTCTCTGCTAATCCCTCTGCAGAAACTCCCACGAGTCCCTCCACGTGCTGGACCCCAAGGTTGTGCGGTGTGTTAGCGTCCACCCCGTACAACAGCAGTACTTTGCTGCGGCAGAGAGCAGGTATGGCTGGTTCTTAACTTGAACCATTTCAGGAAAGTCAACTTGATCGGAGTTCCCGGTTTGGTGTCATTGTATTAACTCACCATTTGGCTCTTGCCTGCAGGGTCGTGAGTATTTATGACAGCCGTTGTCTGAAGAAGACCAAAAACCAGCCAGTGTCCCAGTTACACGGCCATTCTTTGAGCATTTCCAGTTGTTATTTCTCTCCCTGTACAGGGAACAGAGTTCTCACAACCTGCATGGATAACCGCTTGAGGTACAGTCTACTCAGATTCTTCACTTCAGTCTCTGTTACAACCCGATTTCCAACATCGCTCCTCTGTTCTAACAGGATATACGACACCTCTGCAATGACCACTAAGGTGCCTTTGCTGTCTTCGATCAGGTACGTAGAGCCAGTCACCTCCCCGCCCCGAATACACAACTCACCATGTTAAAAACTTCATGATAATATCTTTTTTATGTGCAATAAAAAAAAAAAACAGCAAAAAGACGCTTTCTTGAGAGCCATTATCACCGTGCTCCTGGAGCTACCTTGACAGTTGTGTGTACATGACAAACAGGAGCTGCTGTCTTATTTGGCTACTTCTAATTTTGATAGTTATAATTATTTTAGCTAAGTTTTGACGGGGGTGAGGGTCAGTGCTGAATTAATTCTTCTTTCATGGAAACGTGTTGTTTTGCCTGTCGTTTCTGTCTGTTTTGACAATCTGTCTCAATACTGAATTTTATTTTGAAGCCACGATATGAAGACCGGCCGCTGGCTGACCAAACTGTCAGCAGTGTGGGACCCCAAACGGGAAGACTGCTTTGTGGTGGGAAGCATGTTGAATCCTCGGAGGGTGCAGGTGTTCCATGAAAGCGGCCAGCTCCAGCACTCTTTCACAGACAGCGAGAAGCTTCACACTGTGCAGTCAGTCACTGCTTTCCACCCCACCAGGAATGCCTTACTGGGAGGAAATTCTTCAGGGCGTCTGCATGTCTTTTCTGACTAAGGTGTAAACCAGCAAAGGGAAATTAACATTCCAGGTCACAGTTTTGTTGTAGTCAGGTTCAAATCACCTTTAATGACCTATGATAGTAATGGAATCCTGCTCCTTTTCCTCTTGATCTCAATGAAGCCCATAATGCCCAGTGCCACTTAAAGGTCATCTTTCAGCCTCTCATCAAGAGATGTAGCATTTGACATGTAGAAAGCTTCCCCCGCCGGTATCAAAACCATTCAGTCTCTAGCTCGTCCCATCAGACAGCCTGGATCTCTGCTGCATTTGCTAGATGCAGTAAAATGCATCACGGAATCCTTCTCCTTTGACAGTATCAATCTATGCAGATTTATTGATGGGAACCATCCACACTGGTGTCATTTTTGTGCGTCATGCTGGAATATCTGTACCGATTAATCTACAATCCTGTGGCGGGCAGTGCTCGTCTCCATGGCGCAGGTTACTCTGTCATACTTCTTATTCTTGTTTGTAATCAACATCACTGCTGTCTGAAACGTGTTGAGTGTCTTTGAAAATGTCTTCTGCTTCCGCTGCTTGAAAGTTTTCAACATCTTCTCTGAGTCCTAATCCAGTCATGATGTCGCTCAGCTGCCAGGGGTGCTTCTGAAATCTGTGTGTAGAATTTCAATCCAAATACTGCCCAGTGATCAGCCAATCAGCTTGTGGAACTTCTGGAACTACTTGTTGCGCCTGTTTTGTTTTTGTTAGAGGAAATGAGGTGCGACTTGTGCATCAGTCAATTTTAGTTCAAGGTTTGTTCAATCAGACATTTATGGGTGCCGTTAGTCAAGTGTTGTATTTACAGCCAGTTTAAACTTAAGTTTTTAAAGCATCTGCAGACACAAGGTAGAAAATGATCCTCAGAAATGGGTCTATTGAACTTAAATTTGCTTTATTTTCCTCTTCTCATTCACATCAAATTATTTACAGAACCTGTCATGTTTGTATTCGTGCCCTGTAAGCGGGTTTGATGTAATGACTTTGAAATGGCGAAACTATTGCCTGATTTGTTTACATGGGTTTTTTTTAAGAGACTCAAAAAATGTTAAATTCTTTTTTCCTTGTTTTTGGTTGTAGAAACTAATAGAATAAATATGGATATTTTACAACTAGGCCTGAAAGCATTTATGTATCGCCTCAAGATGGCAGTATTGCACGGTGAAAATGTGGATTAGGTGGATTAGTTGAGGACATACTTGTGCTGAGGACTTTTCAAAAATCTTGTCCTAGTTTCTTCTCTGAATTCAGGATTCACCTTGTAGCCAGACTAGCTGACAGATGTCAAGAAGAATATATATTTATTCATAAATAGGTTACACCAGTCTTCAGTCAGGTTTTTTTTTTTTTTTTCTTTTTAAAGAAGCAGTCTTGTTTGGAAGTAACAAATGCAGAACACATGCTTACAGAGACATTTCCATGAACAGAGCCATGGATGGTACAGGAAGGGAAGAGTGGGGTGAAATCTGAGGCCTGTATTCCTGTCTACAGACCGCTAAGATGGAGATCAGTGGAACAGTGATCGACTGTGTCAGGAGATGATCCGACACAGCTCTTGGCTCCACTAACGCACGCTCAACCTGTCTTCAAAGAAGAGGAGGAAGTCAAATAGTTTCCATGCTACTTCCGCTGTTTCTAAGTGTGGTCTGTCAGCTGTACCTTCATTTATTCATTTTCACAAAACTTGCTTTGTATCTAGAAATTGAGTCAAGTAAAGCAGTCTAGAATTAGGCAACGAGCAAACCTGGTTTACATAAGAAACTTTGACAGTAATAGATATACTGGATCTTTTGACCCGGCAGAGCAGCACCACTGGGTGATCCACAGCATCGCCTTCACACATGCATCCACAGGCCTTCTGACAGGAGTCGAAAACATTTTCCACCTCAGGCAGACAGAGACAAACATTAGCTTCTAGTTGACGGCTAATAATAGTAATTACATAATCTAATATTTATTGCTCAAATTATGGTCTTTTTTTCAGGTGAGAACATAAAACAAGACTTGAAAGTACAAATTTTAGAAGGCAAAAATGTCAGCCTCAACTGGACCTTTTCTTTACTCTCACATCTGACACTACGATCAAAACTCATTAAGCATGATTTCCATTCAATCAAATACACCAGTAATTATGTCAGGAAACTAACCTCATTTTCCATCACTCAATATTTCTGTAACTGAAACCCATTCAAGTCTGAACTTGGAAACAAAGGAGGTGATGAATTATTTACTCATTTCACTTCCTTTAAGTTTGAAAATATCAGTACTGTACAAAAAAAAATAAAAATCAACCTTTACAGCTTTATTTGGGGGTTCACTTGTAACTGAACACGACGGAGATTCTCAATGAACCATGTTTGTGCTGAGTCTCTACTCCGTGTGGAAAGATATGAGTATTAATACAGGAGCTTTCCAAACAGCCCTCGTGTCCTCCTAAACCTTTCCTTGCATTGCATAAATGGTACATCCCCTTTGTTTAGGTATAATTTCTGAAACATGTCCATCGTTTATCAAGGTTGTGCATCCCTCCAATCCACCGCTCACAGTCTTCCTCAGAGGAACAAACCAAACCTTTGAAGTGTTGAAGTGGCTGCTTTTGGCAGTAAAGACAGACTGCAGGCTAACGTGAACAAACATACAATAAGGCCGGAGAAGCACAGCAGACTATTGAGAGTTTCCATCTGTTGACATTTTCTGTCAGAAACATCAGACAACAGCGGATTCTTTGGTAGGTGTGGTGATTAAGATTGCAGTTAGACGTAAACACTACTTTTCTTAGGTTCTCATAAGCAGGCGCAGGGTTGGAAACTACATATCCACTGTAAAAAATAAAGTCCATTAAAAGTCACCATGAGGAAACTTGTGTTACTTCGACATCGACATGATTTAAAACATGATTTATATTCAGATATGACTGGTAAATGCGTAAATTTGAGCACAGCAGGGCTAAATAAAGAAGCTTCACTCAACAGTTTTGAAAAAAAACAAAATCGAAACAAATAAAAACATACATAATCTCCTTTGTCCTACCTTGGGAAAATAACACTAATTGTTGCACTTTACAAATGTAAAACAATATCAGATTTCACATCATGGAAAGGATTCTTGTCTGTATATTTTAACAGTATTGCACATCAAGATAAACTCCTGCCGGCTGCAAGAGTCAATGGGCTACTAACTGAACACTTCACTATCACTACAGCATTAGCTCACATGGACCCATCGCCTGTAAAACTAGCTTTGCAATACTGTAAAAGTAACTACAGCATAGTGACAACTGTTCCTTACACACATACGCTGATTGTAATTATTAGCATTATTTGGCAGCTATTTTATAAGTTCAGTTAACTACCACCTCCATTGCTAACTTAAACCCTTAGAAAGGCTTATTTTTATAGTCTTTGGATGATTTAACTTGGGTGACACTTCAGTGGCCTGACAAGAATGGTAAACACAGCAACATGTTAGTGGACATAAACATCTAGTCGTATATGAAATCACATTTTTTTAGAAAAATAATCATTCAAGCCTGGGTGGCACACACATCACACCTGGGTCAAAGAGCTACTTGTGATTACGCCAGATGTGGTGTTGTCGATCACATCTGGATAATTTCGGAAACATCAGCGAAGTTGTGCTAAATTAATTTTCCCGTTTTTTTGTTTTGTTTTTAATGTGTGTGTGACTGTTTTACCAGTTGTCTGTACAACAATGTGACAAAATCCACATAGCTACAATTGTAAAAGCAAACCATAAAGTTTGCAAATACTGTTTGACTCCAGACTGATCTACATTCAGTATGTGCTGCTTAGTTCTCCCTTTCACACCTTCTCTGACCCACAGATACAACAGCCGTTTCAGTCCCATAACGAGAGTAATACCATTTCATCATTATGGATGTTGTTGGCTTTGAAATGAGTAAATTAGATTTCTTAGACCGGCTTCCATCTTCTCTCGAAACCTACTCAAACATTAATTACAGTGAAGTCACACACCACATCAGCTCAGTCTGCCCCTCATTAATGGTACGACATACAAATCAATACAAAAATAAAGGCAACTATTATCCAGGGTTGAGTAAGTGATGTTTCACACTTCATTAACCCTTTGTGTTGAAATAAAACCCTGTAAATGTGTTTTTGTGTAAAAATAAAAGTATTTTGACATAACCTGGATTTCAAAAAGGAAAATGTGATTTACTCTCATAGCAGTGATAGTGAAACCAAAGAAGCAAGGCTCTAGAGGGGACAGTCCGTGGCCTGTGGCAGGAGCTCCTTCCTGGGGGAAGCTGTGGTAATACTAGGAACAGGGCAGCCATCTTCTTTCTCCTGACCTGTCCGCTGTACAGTATTTGTCCCGTATTTGCCGTTAACTGTGTCTCACTTGCTGACGAGGAAACCTCCCATCCATCTTAACTTACAGGCGAACCAGCGCCGCAGTGGGCAGAAGTATTCAAAGTGGAACTGCTGGAATTCAGGTGTCTTGCGGATGTCTCTCAGGAAGGCAATGTCCAGGTCTGACTCTGTCAGCATGATGAGGAGCAGCAGCAGGGCAAACAGCAGTCCAATGGTGACTAGGAACAAACGTAAGACACTCAGAATGAACTTGTTCAGCTCCTCTACATCGCTAGGTGGCGACGACCTGCTTCTGACCACACGCAGCGCTCTCCTGCTGGCCCTGAACTCGGCTGCCTGCCCCTCCATTGATGTCCCCATACACGTCTCATCCTCATCAATGCTACAGGGAGCGCCATTGAGGTGGCGGGCTACTGGCATCTCATGTTCAGCCACAGGTGTAGGCAGCACGCTGTCTGAGGGGCTGTAAGCCTCATCTGAGATGACTGCAGATGTACTGGCCTCACTGCCGTCCACCATCTGGCCCCGAGAAGACATGAAGGAGTCGCCATGAGAGACAGAGCGCACCGGCGTGGAGTGAGCGCTGTCTCGAAGGGACTCCAGACCTGAAAGCACAAGAATAGAATGGTAAGAAGAATCAAGTGAAAGTAGAACTTGAGCTCGAACAAAGTGAAGCCCATCTTTTCACTAAACAGGTTAAGAGCTCATTCTCCTTAATAAAGTTGAAGCAATGCCTGAAAAGAAATCTGCTTATCGGTAAACTAAGAGTGCTAGAATAATCTCAGACACAAGAAAGAAAGACTCAACTGCAAGGTGAGATGGAGGACCAAGCTGGGAATAAATACATTTGGGTGGAGTTGTGCTGATGTAAAAAAATCAGATTCTTAGATGTCTTGCAGGTTACTCTTTTCATTTTCTGAGTCTGGGATTGATCGTCTAGACTTCAACACAGAGATAATCCATTTAGCTTCAGACACAATTATTACTTTACCAACTTAATTTCGTCTTTTTCTTCTCTCTCCGTCTCTCCCTCCCCCATCTCCAAAAACAATTAAATTTGAGTGAAATTTTGTCACAATTGACACGTGATATGGTCTTCTTGCTGTGGACAAATGTGTTTCTGGGTGACCTTGACCTTTGATTACCACAACCTAATCAGTTCATCCAAGAGTCCAGGGGAACACATCAACCACAAGTGAAGAAATTCCTTGGAGGTGTTCCTGAGTTATAGCATTTACGAGATTGGGAAGGACAGGCATCCTGAAAACATAATACCTCCCTCCACAGCTGTTGTCGGTGTGGAGGTCTGACCAACGGTCTACCATTCACTATCATGTACTTGTGTGGTATAATTACACATACTGACACATTCCTTCACACTCCATTCACACGCGTGTGGTCCTGACTTAATGACAGCAAACTGTCTAAAACACATCATCCAGTACACTTTCTGGGTTAAATATCCTTTTAAATACATGAATCACAGGGATGTCATGTTCTGTTCTCCCTTGATCCACACGAATTCTAAATCTGGTTCTCTGTACTTTGATAGCAACACTGTAACCTTTAAGCTGATCAAACCTCAGCAACATTTTGTTAGATCAATTGATATTTCAGAGAGATACGGATTTCAAGGGTGAGGCAAATATTTCAGGATCACAATTTACGCTTCTTTCTTCACAAAACACAATGACTCGAGACAGCTCTATGAAAATCCGGCACTTGGTCTAACAGCTGTTGGCAGTCCAAAGCCATATAAAACTCCATAATCCTGGGTTACACAGAAAAGCTGGGTTTTACCTGGGCTGGCTGGAGTGTTAGAGCCATGTAGTTGAGGAGGAACAGCTAGCAAGGACGAAGTTCTGGAGCTCTGTCCTGACCCAAGACCAGAGCCTGAGGTCGAAGAACCTCCAGGGAGGGCAGGGAAGAGTGGTAGGGCCCCCATGGCTCTGCCCAGGAGCCGGGGACCCAGAGACAACACGCGCACCTTCACATCTCGATAACAATGGTTGACCATGCGCAAATGGACATTCACCTTGGTCTGGATTCGGATCAGACATTTCACCATGGTTCTAACCTTCACTGTGTTACATCTATCTTCTTTATCTCACTTTCTTTATCCTTCCCCTCTCTCTTGATGGTCCTGCTGTCTGTTTGTGGCTGGCAAGTTAAGCAGCACCCCCCTGTTCCACAGTGAGCTCTCTCATGCTGGCAGGCAGGCTGACAGCGACAGATAAAGAAAAAGACAGACGGAGAGTGAAAGACAAGGGCTGGGAATGTTGTCCACTTCTGCCACAGTTCACCTCGACCCCCCCACCACCCCGTTGTTGGCTGTGACACACATGCCGTGGCCCCTGACAGCAGGAGCTATTTTCAGGCTTGAGATATTATTACCAGTGGAAATACCAGCACAGACAGAGCAACGGGACAAAACACAGGGGGGGTTGTATGAGTCCATCCATGGGGTACAATGTCAGAGCCTGCTCTCTACTTTAGTGACACCTGTTGTGAACGCTATAAGTTGATTTTTTTTCCATTCTGGTCAACGAGGAGTGGACTTACTTACAGCGGCAGCATTGGCAAAAGGTTAACAGCCTGTAAGGAAAAGAGGGAGCAGTAAGTGCTCTTTATAAACTGACAAGATTACTTTGTCTTGTCAACACAATGTCTGAGGCTCTGAGTGCACGTGTCCAAGAGAGAAAAAGAAACCGGATTCACAGCACAGAAGGAGTGAAGTGTGGGACTGTTCACATGGAAAGTCAGTACGGCTGCACAGGGCATGTTTATGAGTAAAAATGACCACAAGGCACCAACTTGCTTGTATTGGATGCTCATTGGTTGTTCATCACGAGTCTCAAAACTGAGAGTGGTGGAACCTTAGAAACTGTAGCTATTAAACTGTGGAGGCCCTTCCATAGGACTTGAGAACAACAACCACTGTGGACACATCTGTTCGCACAGGCGTTTTTGGTTTTTTCCACTGTAATTCTATGTGGATTTTTATCTTGTGTTTTGTGTTTGCTTAACTCATAAGTCACCACACTACGTGTTTTTATTGATCATATCCAAATTTCAGATGTATTTCTTTGAACGTGTGCATGCGTGTGTGTGTGTGTATTTTACCCTCCATTATAGAGATGTGTACAGCTCTCCGTCGTGTCCTTGGCACACTGGTCAAACGGGGACCGTGTGTGATGGATGGACAGCTTCTACTCGGCACCATACCAGCCCTGGACACACGCACATACACATCATATAAACACAAACATGGAAATGGACCCCCTTATGTGCACTTGAAGGTATGTACACAAACAATTCAAAATGCTTCTGCATAAACTGAACAATTTCACAACAGTAAGCAGCAGACTTTATGGAAATCTGACCTATGGATCTCAGGGGGGTCCCTCTTAATTTTGGCACTTTGTTCCATTACCTCTTTTGCAACCTTCCCACTGAAAAAAAACAACAAGAAAAGCAGAGAAAGTAAGCCTCTTTGTTAGTGCTTGTCATTCAACTTTACCAGGCAAGCAAGAACAGCAAAATGACATCACAATGGCCTCTGTGCACCTGAGAGACACCTCTCAGGGGGAAGGGGACAATGGTATTGGACAAATATATAAGTGATAAGTATAACATGCAAGGACTCATTACCTGTATCTAAAGCGACTACCCTTGAAGAAGAGATTGCTACTGGACACTGTGCGGACTTGACTCGACTTTTCCAACCTGTCAGCCAACGGAGAGGGAGAAATAATCCAAAACACAAGTGCAGTAATGTCCTCTGTGCTGTTGAGTTTTTAGACCCCTGACTCACTTGTAGAAGGCTTGATTCTCAACCCCACACTTCCACAGATGCTTACAGGCTTCTGGTGTAGGTGCAAAGTATGTCAATATGATCTTCTTATCCTGCAGCGAGTCATTAAGCCACAAATACAGAGCATGAATGACAGTTTATGCACAGACTGTTTAGCTGTAAAAGACATTGTTCCAATAATGCATTCACATACCTCTGTCTGATTTGCATATATATGGAATGTCTTTGCTTCAAATTTCAGTTTGGTCACCTCATCCCTGAGTTTGACATGCAGAAACACAACAAATTACAGACAGAAAAAATTAATGATGAAAAATGGACACAGTTGATGAGAAATAGAGAAATGAAAAATAGACAGAGGCAGAAAGAAAGAGATAAAAGGAAGAAGGAGACTAAATGAAGTTGGTGAAATATTTATTGTAAGTGAAGGTAAATGGATGACTCTTCCTGTGCAGAAATTCAGACGGATGATTTCAGACCCAGAAAAAAAAGAAGCTGCAGGACATTAAATAATCTGATTTTTATAACAGCTCACTCCAAACAGCAGAGACTTCACAGCTGGTTGACTCAGCCGTTTTGAGATTGATGCAACAGAGGACTGCTGGTTATGTTTCGACTGGTCTGGCTCAAACTTCACCAAATATCCAGCTAAATGAATGATTATTACTGTATGGATGTATCATTAATGACTTAAACAATGATCATGTCCAAACAAGACAAACCATCATTTCAAATGAGAGCTACTAACCCAGCAAGACTACTTCATGGCACAATACAGAGGATATCGATCATTTCGAATAGTTACAGAGTAGAAATCTAGAAATTTCATCCCGGGTAGCTGTTAACAACATCGTACACAGTTAAAATTTAAGGCAAATCACACATGGCTAAATTTCCAACTTAAAAAAAAACAAAAAAAAACCACCCCAAAAACAGCTACTTATTACCTGATTGGCTGCAGATTGATTACAAAAAAAATGGGTAAATATGGTGTAACATTTTTGGAAAAACAGTGGAATAGTTTGTCTTTGATACAACTGGTTTATGGCATTGGAGTGATTTTTTTTTTTCTTTTTGCAAATCTTTGGAGGAGTGAGGCTAAGTTATTCTAGATGCCTCACTCTGTGTTCTGACTACACAAACCGGAAAATTTGGACTTGATCATTAAGCAGCTTGCTAAGTTTGCTGGCATTCGTCTGCAGAAGCTGTTACAAGACCTTCATGATTTATGCAAAAAAAAAAAGTTATTCATTTCTGCCAGCTAGATTCCTTGCATAGGTCATAAGTGACATTTATCTTTTCCAACAGTTTCTTGCTCGCTAATGCAGGCACGTGTGCAGACTAACTATTTACCTCCTTCATATCCAGCTGTAATTGTTTGTCTGTACTCACCATTTAAGGAAATGAACCCTCCGGTTTCCTTGCAGCACAGTGAATCCAAAAGGAGTGAACGCTAGAAAAGCTGGGTTGCCGGACACATCCTGACGTGCAAAAAAGAATTTCAAAAACACACAGAATTATTATTTATATAATTAACCTAACTTTATGAGTAAAGAATCAGAGTGCAGTTTTAATATAAATATATCTAATGATTTATTCAAAGATTAATCTCATTATTTTTTAAAAATACATTCTGAGCAGCTGAAAAGAAAAGAATTTTCTTTAAAGAATTATGGCATATGAATGAAAATGAGCTGATTAAAAAAAAAAAACAACAACATCAACAGCAACGCACAACACCTTGCAAGGATGAGGGTCCACTCCGTACGTTTCAAGCATCTGAGCTTTTTGGAGGAAGTTGAGCTCGGAGGTTTCAGGAGTCTGACCTCTGGAAGAAAAAAATCAATTCAGTCTACCTGATTCTGTCATAGCAATCTGTCACCTCCGACAGCAGCATCTGATAGGAACGTGGTGCTATTTAATCATAAAGAAATAAGTCAGAGAAGTTAGTAAGAGTCAGTTATGTACCGTAATGTCAGAAGGTATAAGGTAGTAGTTCCCAAACTTGTAACCAATAAAACATTTAAGCTCCCAATGTGTACCTCCTCCACCTGCACCAGCACTACCAGTCACCAGGTTAGCACTGCTACCATTAATGCTAGCTCTGTCAGACATCCCACTGGAAGCTGTGGGATAGTGTCCTATCCACCAGTAGCTAGAGGAAGAAGAGCACTGAGGGGACACTGAGGTTAAGGGCCTCAAAATCTGAATTATTGACAGCCAATTTTCTTACACTTGGTCAAAGAACCAAGGAATCAGAGGGACAGGTGGGAAGTTGTGCAGAAGCATGCCGGGGCACGTCCGATGTGCAAACACGTTCACTTCCAGTGGAATGTCTGTCTGTTGTACTCAGAGAGAAGGACAGAGTGCACCTCCATTTTCCTTGTGCAAACACTTCCTCCTCTGACGGTCCTGTCAAGAAATCTGGGTGACCAGGTCAAGACAGAAGCTCTTTTCCTCCACACAACATTATGTCCAGCCTATATTGTTCATTTTGCTGAGATTGTGCTCTGATGAAAAATGGGAGCGTGTGCGCCCAGCACAGCAGCAATCTGGATATATTCAAGAGCTGCAACTCCTCCCTGACGATTTATGCAGGCTGCAGTCGCTCTGTTGTCCATGCTGATCAGCATGTCACGATTCTGCTGCAGAGGGGCAAAATGCTGCACCACCTTCCACAGAGTGAGTCAAGTAGAATGTAGAATGTGCAGAGAGACTTGCAAGCTGACCAATGTCCCCCCAGCACGCTTCTCCCCACCCACCTGACAGAGATACATTTACAAACATCAGACGTGTGATGTACTGTAGCTCTGCCCAGAGGCACTGCCATGACATGGTTGACTGTCTCACACCTCAACACCAACAGGAACACACCCACTGCTTCTGGTCGATTACACTGTTCGCCTCAGGCTGGGCTCCCCAAATATGAGAACCAAAGATTCCAATCTTACATAAAACCCCAAAAAACTAAAGTGCTTGTCACACCCGTGGTTGCTGCTGGTGTAGGAGCCGCCTTCAGGCCAAATGCTGCTGATGGGCTAACTAAAACTGGACTACACCACTCAGTCAGTGTCAGCCAATACAACAAAGTATGACAAAGAAACCAGACACACACAAACCGAAACAATGAAAGTGAATGTGCTATGCTACCCTAAAATATCAAGGTTTTATTAAATGAGACTGAAGTGCTTTGTCGTGTACAGGCCCTTAAACAATAAAAGTAAATGTGCTATGCTACCCTCAAAATATCAAGGTTTTATTTAATGAGACTGAAGTGCTTTCTAGTGTACAGGCCCTTCTCCCCCCGTTCAAACTCACACTGATGGTGAAAGCTGCCATGCCAGGAGCCAGGTTAGGTATCTTGTTGAAGATCACTATGACATGGTCGAGGGGGTGGGGGTGGGGCTTAAGCCAGTAACCCTCAGATTACCATAGGGCAACTAAAGATAAACCATTACAGACATAGTTTATCTAGAGTTGAAGAGCTAGCGCAGGTGTATCTGTGTGTAGGACAGTTTGGTGTGAACCCATCAAATGTTGACAGGTGTCAACTTACATCAGCTCAGTCTTGTGGATCTCAGCGATCCGCCGCTCCAACTTCTCTGAGTGTTTGGGGAAAAATTGGAACTTAGAGCTATAGCCCTCTGGGTGTTTCCCAGGGTCGTAGTCACCGATTTCCGCTAGAGAACATACACACAGCAAAGTACAGGTTAACCTCATTTATAAATACAACTTATTTTTTGACTACAGACCCTGTAAACCACTAACTTATGCAAACCGAACGCAAAAGTACAGCATTATGAACAGTGTTGTCACTGGGCAGTGGAGTGATTCTGAGTCTTTCCTATTTGGATGCTAAATTTGCTCGGCACAACCTGTTCCTGTCATCGTTCTCAAAAGGAGTGTTTGCAACTGTTTCACTTTGCAGGGGAGTGTGTCATTTGTCTCCCAGCTAGTCTAATACTTCAGATCTGGAGTGTGGAGTTCAAGAAAACATCTCCTTTCTGAAGAATTTCTGCTTCGAGTGCAGGTTGACAGCAACAGTGAATCCAGGTTCGAGCAAATTTGTTTAGTGGTTTTGCAGGTTGACATTAGTCGTGATTCTAGTGACAAATGTACGCTTGAACAACAAACAGCCTTACTGGGACCACTGTGGAAAATTGCCCTTTTAATAAAAAGGACCTGACATTGTAGACATTACCACTGACCAGTCCTGTGATATATTGGCCACATTTTCAAACACCAACCAGCCACATATTAGATTTTGACCTTGTCTTGTCGGACACCTGTTGAAGAAGTTCAAGAGAAGACTGAGCTCAGGAATCCACTGACTTGTCAAAGTACCACATTTAAGACCAATTCTTTGGAAACCACCAAGCTATGGTAGAAATGTAATCAGAACATGCAAAGCCAAGAACGCTCAACACACCGCGACTTACACGGTCATAGTCTTTTACACTGTGAATGTCTGTTCCTGTCATCACTTCATCTGTTTTTTTAACTGCTGAATCAATGAATGAACATGTTTACATGTATTGATGCTTTAAATATGTAGAATACTATGACTACAACTTCCACAGTTCTGTACACTAATGTTTTGTCTTGCAGTAAGTATGGACGCAGACACCATGGACATCTAGATTGTGGGATAAGGTGAGAGAAAAGGCTGGCACAGGACAGCGGGCTGGCAGAATGTGACATTGGAACTGTTCCTTATTGCATCTCTCCTCTGCATGTAGATGAGCCTGCTGACACCCAAAGGAGCTCAAAGAAGCAGTCAATTTTTATCAAAACAACTTCCTCGATGAGATTAGGTCCCCCCCCAGCCCTAACGGGTAGCAAAATTACATTAAAAAAAAGTAAAGCAACAGTTCCAAGGTCCCTGTTAAACAAAAGGAGGAGTTCTGCATGTACGATGAAGTGTGACACAAACACTCATCTGTGCCGGCAATAACAGCTGACAAGTGTTGAACAATCCATTATCATATGGAAATTATGTGGCCTACAGACAGTCTTAAATAATGCATCATTTGCATTATTTTAGACTGAAATGAGGACAGCCTCTTGTTTTCCTACCTTGCAATATATAGGCAGCCAGCAGAGCAGCGTCTGATGTCTTGCACAGGAGACGGCCGTGGTAGAGATCCCTCTTAACCTGCAGGAAGACGAGATATCTGTGGAGTGGAGCACAGAGACACTGATATGGGTTACTATTTTGATAGGGTCCGTAAATTGAAGATATTTTCTTTTTCTTGATGACACACAATGTGGAAGTTAAAATAAGATGTTCCTTATGCCACACACCACTGAAGCTCTGGGTGTTCGTAAATGAGGGACTTGGTCTGCGACTGTGGATGGTCTTGTGTTAATGTGCTCGGGTTGTGTTAATATGCATTTACCTTCACGATCCCCAACCTGCAACCACTGTGTAATAATTCAAGCAAAATGAAAAATGGTGACAAATATATTTTTATGCCTCCACACAGGTGATGACCGAGGCAGCAGTATGTTTTCTGCTTGTCCATTCATCACATTCTCATTAACCAGAAGTCTCCGGAACACCTTGAGGGATTTCTTCTAATTTGGCCAAGGCATACAACCTTAATGTAGTATTTCTAGTTTAAATGTATGATTAATATCCATGTTTTGTTTATTTCTACGCCATGACTGATAAACTGTATGCTGTGCAGACTTTAAAGGAACTAACACAATGTTTCAAGTGTCTTTTTTGATGAAATGGAACTTTTTATTCTCTGGAACTCTGTCTGTAAAACTGTTTTCACAGGATATTTTGATGTTATATTTTGATGTTGACCTTTTGAGTCATGGGACATGTGCCCCAGTTTGTGGCACAGCTCCAGCTAAATGTGGGGTTTTCCAAGAATTGGCAATAATCTACAGTAAGATTGCTGGTTCACACTTAGGCCCGGTGGGAGCAACTCAGTCTTCCAAGAATTGGCAATAATCTAAAGTAGGATTGCTGGTTCACACTTAGACCCAGTGGGAGCAACTCAGTCTTCTCGCCTCATCCACACCATGATTAGTCATGTCACTTTTCTTAGCCAGCATTCATTTCATGCGCTTTGATAATGCTTCCCTCTCTGAGCAACAAAGCAATAAATAGTATGGTTCTGTGCTGCTGTAAATATCGCTATGAAAAATGTCATCATGGAGTTTGTGGGTATTTTGAGTCTTTCTACTTTAGCAAATGCCCAATTTATCATTTGCTGATACACCCTGATGTCTTTACTGTTGTGCAGGTATTGTACTGTACATGTAAATTTAAACATGTTAGCTTAAAAATAATAGATTAAGAGGTGGCACGTGTTTTTGTCCTGTAAAGAGATTCCAAGGTGCTCAGAGTTAATGGGAGACTAACCAGTAACAACACACAGTCGCTAGCAATTCAGAAAAATGAGAAGAGTGATATTCCCAGCCTAATATGGCTCCTTCTGATCCAGATCCCTGTATGCTTTAGATGTGCCATCATCAGGATTTCAGAGCTTGATATTGAAAATTTCATTTGATTTAGTTAGCGGACAAACACTGTGGTCAAATCACTAATTAATCCCATAAGATAAGCATGTATTTGCAAACATGTAACTACAAATGTACTTGCAACTAATTTTTTTTCTTGTAGAAGGAAGGAAACAGGGCTGGCTTGAAATGATCTTTACATTATGCACAAAAACAATTACTAGCTAATTAAAAGCTGCTATATGCTGTTAGACTTCATTTGTTTGCTATTTATTTATGTGTCTGTGAAAGCCTCCGGTCAAAGAGATGACGGAGGATGGAGACAAGCGTTGTGCTCCATCAAGAAGAGCTGGATTGTGAAAAAGAGAATTCACTGCTTGGCAACCAGTCGAGGGATGTGATTTACAGGGCTCTGTGAGCTCAGTAGCTCTCTGGCTCGCTCCTTACAGCACTTTGTTAAGTTGTCAGCGATGCCACACACAGTGAGGAGCTTCATGACACTGCAACTTATAAAAAGGGAAATGCTCAAATCCCCTTGCTCTCTCACACACTGTTGAGTTTTTGACACTGTTATAAAACTAAAAATTCTTTCTGTACCACTGTACGATGGGAGAAACAGAATGAGAATATACTACTTAACTGAAGTCATTTTAATCTAAAATACAATTTAAATACCAAAGATTTATATTTGATATTTATATGTCATTAATTAACCCACCTTATAGCCTCAAAAGGTATGGCTATTCCCAGAGTTGTTTGTTGTTTATAAAGAGTACATTCACTTATTTCTATACATGTTTAGTTGCAGTTTCCAGTGTCACTAATTAGATAATGTTACATTCAAGATATGGTGGCGTTTTGATTATGTATGTATCTTTTGAGAGGACATACTATTAATTCAAAAGGCAATCAGAACACTGAAGTAGATCATCTTAATTGGAGATGACTTGACTTTCGTGATATTGTTCATATTCAATATTACTTGCTTGAGACTTAAAGACTTGAGACATGCTCATGTGGAACATACAACCAGCTCAGCTCTGGTCATTCGGAGGGTCACGGACCTCTAAAAGTTACATTTTGTCAAAGAAAAACCGCCTGCTTTCATTCATTTATACACACACATACATACCTACCTACATGCGTGACAATTTTGTCTCTGAGGATGACACTTTGGAGGACAGTTTAAGAGACTCAGTGGGACAAGGACAGGCTGTGTGTGTGTGTGAGTGTGTGTGTGTGTGTGTGTGTGTGTGTGTGTGTGTGTGTGTGACAGAGGGAGGGAGAGAGTCAGTTTTCTATGACACGATCAGAGAAATGAAGAGTGACAGAGAATCATTTCTTTGAGGAGGACTTCCACCCTCGGCAGTCCCATGAAACAGGCATTACTGTATCAATTTGAACTGCTGGCCTCAAAAATGTGCCATTCTCTCCCACCATGTGACACAATATGGCCTTTTTGCCACTTGGAGATTTGTTTGACACGATCAATGGAGGGTTGGACGTAGCTTAACCAGAACTCTTAGAGTTGGACTTCCATGGGTACAGCAGCAGCAACAATAGGTTGTTTGGGATGAGGAAGAAAAGCAGAAAGGGGAAATCCCCTGCTGCTCTCCAACTTTCCTGATGAGAGGGGATGAATATTCGCCACTTGATTACTTACTTGTAACCATGTGTGACATGATTCTCCGTTACCCTTGAACTCCAGACTCTACATCCTCGCTCTGTCTTCAAGATCGCCAGGGACTTCAATTGTGAAAAACTGGACAATTGTTTCATTTTCCTGACTGTGTTTGAGCAATTGTAGGTTAAAGAATTTATTTCCCTGCGAGGATCAGTTCTGTTTTAAAGAGGCAGCTAATGGTGGCACTGAATTATTAAGCTATGAGAAATTCAAGGAGCTGAATTTAGAGAAATCTGGGATCATATGAGAATGAACCTGCAAGTTTTCCTGAAAGATGGGTGTGGCGAGAGGTGCAATCGCCAATTTCACCAGATGTAGGTCAGACACACTGGCCCTTTACAAGCAGAGCATTGAACTAAGTTCTTTGATTGTGGAACGGTTCTGAGGCTTGGGAACCAAAAGTGGGTGCATACAGTGGAGATGCCCAAGAACCCACTTAGGCTTAAACACCTCATTACCCAGAGCTGTAATTGCTTTTGAGTCTTGACATCAAAGGTAGTTTCTGTTCTCCATCCTGTAAGTTCGCATCTCGTAAACTTACCTGGTTATTTCCTCTTTGAGGGCGGCAGGGTCTGGTGGGTAAAACTTGACGCGCAAACACATGGTGAATGGAGGCTGGGCTGTGGGGGGAATGTCATGACATTTTTTTTTTTGTTCCTTTGTCTGATTGAATTATACATTCAGCACATATTTTTCTAAGGTTTGTTGTTTGAAAAACAAGCTGGAAAATTTGGAAACTGATTCAAATTAATCAGACATGCTTCATGAAATACTTACATTTCAGTTGTTTGGCAATAGACTTTGTAAACTCCAACCAATGCTGAGAAGAAGAGAAAGAGAATAAAGACCGTCACTTTGGAAACGGAAGATTTTGCCGCTATCTTGTCAGTCTGTGGTCTGATTGCGCAGCAGCTGAGCATAATAACTTGTAATCTACGGCTAGAAGGCAAACTAGAATCACTCTCATCTCCTTCCCATCTGTTAATTTAGACTCCCTGCAATGCATTGCCATGAAGAGATGAGACGGAAGAAATCTTTTTGGAAGATAATCAGGCGAGTGCTGTTTGCTGTCAGAATAAACATCACCAATCAAAAACTGGCTCTAATCAGCGAGCCAATGATGCTGACAATAACAGAGTGCTGTGCTGTGAAACAATACTGCTGTGCAACTTTCATTAGCTTGTGATTATTAACTTTTTAAGGAACACCTGTATCACTAAGTAGCTTCACTGAAACTGTGATGAAGGTTGATTACTCAGATGTCTATGAAAGTTATCAAGATACAACAGACAGTAACAGATGAAAACACAGGGCTATGTGAGTCAGTTACAGGGATAAAATGATGAATTTGACATCACCAATATCAAAGAAGAACTGAAAGTTTAAGAACTGGTTTGCAAAGCTTATACACAATCACTATCCTTTATGCAGGCTAAATTACAGACATCCTTTTTAAAAAAAATACAACATAAAAATAATCATAATAATAATAATAATAATAATACAGACTCAAAGAAAAGGCCAGAGATGAGTGGATGCATGATCCTTCCAAATCACACAAGAATACAGATATTTCTATTCGATATGATTTTAATCAGCTGAAGAACTCCAGATGTTTGGCTGTTGGGAAGAATGATTCTGAACAGATTTTGTACGATGCCATTTTAACATTGTGGATCAGTGGAGCCTCCTTGGCAGGGGTACTGTATGTGCTCTGAGTGCTTTCTAAGGCACTATTTAACTACCATCGAAAATGAAGGCGCTGACACATCAATCAAAAGTCTGAACCCCAAAAGAATAAGAACACTGTGACCCCGCTCAGACTCAGACTACATTGTTTCAGTCATTATTGCTGCAGCTTGTTTTTGCCGTGGATATTGTACTTTTACATCATTTGACGTCATTTTTCAGTGGTGCAGGTGAGAAGAGACACAGATGAGAAAACAGGATAATAAATAAGGTGGGAGCAGCGTCAAGTTTCAGTGTGATGTCACCCTATGTAAGGGGAGTTAAATAATGACTTAAAAAACAAAAGAAAAGAGGATGGGGAAAAGATCACAGTCATGATCCAACCCCATGGGATCTAATCTAAATTTAGTTGTGCATTTCTTTAAAAGAATATTTACCCTCTGCTTGTCTGGATCAACATATCTTATACCGAAGTAGTCTTTCTCAAGCAGGTTGAGATGGTGACAGATGAGGTCAAACAGGTATTGTCCCTTGGAATCACGCTGAAAGACAGACAAAATACAAACAGGCACATTTTAAAAAATGTTTAGGACACAATACCTCATTCTTTCACACTACAAATCCATACAATCAACACAATTGATGAATACCCAGCTTATCCAGACTGACAAGTATTCAACACTTAACATTCAATTACTTTTTAATGTCTGAAACATATCAAACAACATTTCTGTCTTCTAATCAAATGAGTCCACTATTTTGAGTCTCTGAGCAGTGAAAATGGCCACCAGAAAATGTTTAAATATTTCACTACCCTCAAGGGAGAAATATGAGGGATATCAAATATTCATATCGGAGAGGCAGCCATCTGTGGAGGCTTTGAGAAATGCAGGAAAAAGACCTGGAAAGCAGTAAGGTGCAGGCAAAGGAAGCAAGATAAAAAAAAAAAGAGGATGCCTTTGAATTGAAATACAGTGCAGAAATCTGGCCTTAGCATTATATATAGTACTTTTCTATACCTTTTCTGGATCACCAGTGAGCCTGGAAATACAACATTTATTTTACGCTGCTCAAGTTAGCAAAATACCAACAGAAATAAGCTAAATAATTCAGCTAATATATAATATATACTAATTCAAATGTAGCCTGGTGTAACAGAAGTGAGTCTTAATGGCAGCTACGTCAGAATTAGCACAAAGCTGTGTCTGCTGCACATATTTTGGTTTCGCAATAATGATAAAAGGTATATGCCAACACCGCACGGAACATTAAGACAACACATGATATCGTAACAGCAGCTTTGGTTATTACTGCAAAGCCAGCAGAATTAAACTCTAAATTTAGACTCTGCTGAATATTAAAATAGTCACAGTCACCTCAGTTTTGCGCTTTTGCACAGCAGAGATAAACTAGTACTGATTTAGGCAGCACACCACTACTCATTAAATCCAAAGCAACAGCAATACTTGGCCCAATAGTGTTATTTGCCTTTCACATATTTATAAAGAAGTGTCTTTAGCTCACCAATATGCATTTCTCTGCTGCATCATTTCTCTGTAACTCCATATTGCCGAAATAACCACCCACGTACATTTAGCTTAATCGCTGAGCATTGATAAAGAAGATTATACCAAAAAGATGATCAGCTTGAAGGAAAGACAGTTTCAGACAGTTTTGCTGTCTATGCTTTTGAAGTCACAATGAAGTTATACAAGTGTGACAAATGTCTTCAGGAGCTCAAAATACCTATTTGTGAGTACTTGGAGGGCAATAAAAACCCAAGAAACTTTTGGGGTAAAGTATCACTTTAAAGAGCTTCAAAGGCAACAAGGTTTACAGCTGAGGGCGTCCGCAGGCTGTGTCACAGTTGTGTTTGTCTTGGGATGTAAATACAAGACCTCCAAACCCCAGTGTTGGTGTTCACTTTAGGTTGTAGGTTTTTTTTTTTTATACACTAAAGTTACATTACATCACATCTCTCTCTCTCTTATACACACAAATTAACAGAAGTCAGGTGCAAATTTGTCACAGCACAATCTGTGGGGATCTAAACCAGTGTCACATTTCAGCACAAAAAAACAATACACACATTTATTTAAGACAATAAACCCAAATCAGAGCTGTAATGAGTTTGGAGCAGTGGTTCATGTGTGAATAATTTCATATAATAATCCCAAGTATTTCCTGATTTCTATTTCTGCACCTTAGTCATTGACATTGTGCATACAAGTGAACACTTTGGTAAAGCAGGAACACATATACAAGATAAAGCTCATCCTCCTTCACTGGCAAAGGGCACAATCAAATACCCTACCAGGGATGGAGCCAGAAATATTTCATTGGGGTGGCTAGGGTGAGATCATCACTCACATAGGGGTGGCAATAAGTAGATACCTAGATGTCTCCATATTTTTTTTCATTATGATGATTTTTTTTTTTTTTACACACCGGTCCCGCAGATAATCGCCAAGTTGTGGCCTACAGCTGAATGCGTCCATGTGGAAACAGCAGTTAGGCGGAACCATGTTCCCTACCAGAGCTGCGATTTCACAAATTATTCCCCTGCCGTGGGGGTGGCTGGAGCGCTGCCAGGGGAGGCCACGGCCACACCGTAGCGCCGCCCCTGACCCCAACATAGACATTTAAATAACAGCTTATAGACGTCTATTAATAGACGTCTAATATACGTCTATTCATAGATTATAATTTATAATAATTTAAAAAACTGCTAATATAAATGTATTTATTATTCTTCATCTCCCTGTCCACTGAATGTGGGCCACTTGCTCTTCCTTACGTTCTCCATCTCAGTAGCTCTGTGTAGCGGCCGTTTCCTCGGCTCACCGATGTTAGCTTGCTACTTTAGCTCGTTGTGGTAACTGCCGCAGTTCCCGCTTGCATTACACATGTACTCCTTGCAAACTCTCTTATCCGTCGTAGCCTGGGCCGATAACCTGTTGGCAAGCTCTATTCTACCACAGCGGAGATGGATAACTCTGGTTTGACAAGAGTCGTACGAATCTCTCCCACTCCACCTCTCTGTAGAAAAACATCCGTCTTTTCTTCTTCACTCAACAAGGCAAAAGACAAACTCGATAGTGACCCCTGGTGGGATTCCCACTGGTAACTACAACAAACTGACAATCAGTACAGAAGCAGTCACATACATCATATGTCCTAACCCTACCAACGCCCTTTAAAAGAGAGACCACATTCCCATAAAACACAAAAGTCCATAGCAGAAGATTTATAAGAGACAGGAAGGGGAAACAGAAGGGAAAGACAAACCAAATAGAGAGAGGGAGACAGAACAAACATGGATGACAATGTTGAAAGTGTCCCAGCACGCCACAACACAGCAGTAGCAAGAGAATGAGAATGCTGGAAAAACCTGCATTGCAAATAATGGCTTCTGATATTCAACCCTGCTCATTCACTATGTATAAAGCATTTTGAGAATCTGGCACCTGCCCATGTTTCATTCCATCTTAGAATAAATATCAGAATGACCACGAGCGTAAAATGTCACATGACACATCCTATTCTAATGATTAGATTCACAGAGTTGTTTTGCTTGCAGTCTCAGCAGAGTTACACAAAAAAGTACCAGGCTAATTGCCATGAAGTCCAATATTCTCATTAATGCCATATCTCAGGAAAAGGATTAAGCTTTAAATAATTTTGGGCCCACATATTTCTCTGATTTACCTGTATATACTATAAAGTGGTGCAGGAATGAATTTTTAACTCAAAAATATGAGCATTGTGAGGACATGTGCACGGCACTCAGTCAATTGGGTGTTTTTTTCTAATGGGGTTTCGGTGAAAAACCTGAAATAAGGTCTCTGTTTTGTGCTACAGTATCAAATAACATCATTAGATAGAGCACTTCTAGCTTCTTTTTTATCTAAAGGGTGGCTGTTGCTAACAAGTGGCTAAACGAGCCTAACATCATTACACTGAAAACAGAAAAAGCCACTTGTGGTGACACTGAAGTTATGCATCCAGGTTGTAGATATTTATTGCATTGTATTATCATTGTACTTGTGACAATTACATTTATGCTTCATAAATCATGAAGCTAATGTTCATTTGTGAGGAAAACAAAACATGCAAGTCTCAAAACTTTAGTTTGTTACCTCTTTTTGGTTTTTTTTACATGTAATTTTAATGCCTCCTTTTTTATGCCTCCATGTCAGTGACAGCAGAAGGCCAGAGGCATTGTGTCCATGGGTGGTCGATCTCATTCTTATTAATGCAACATGTCAGAAATGCCTGGAGGGATTTTCTTCAAATTCGGCACAAACATCCACTGGGACTCGGAGATGAACTGAAAAGATTTTGCTGGTCAAACATCAAGGTCACTGTGACAGGAACGGTTCACGGAAGATTCTGTGGTTTAGTATGATCTATAACTCTGATCTGTTCCATAAAATCTTTCAAGCCACTTATCCCATCAGATCTACTTGTGTCAAATTGTGCACTGGCCTTAGCTTCCGCAGGATGAACACGACTGACCCTTTATCTCCTCTGTCAGAATGTCTGTAAATCACTGTCACACCATGCACCCTTATTCACCAGGACAGGCCTGCTGACTCGCCCAACAGCAAAAATAGAAGCACGCACATCCTTGATCAGACACACACACACATACACACACACATAATCCTTTTTTCTATATTAGAAATGTCTGTTACACCTGTGAAACATCCAGATCTGCAACATTTTCAGAGCCTCTACCTCCCACTCACTCCATCTGTTGCTCACTCTCATCTAAACTGCAGCAAAGCCCCCAGAAAACCTTCAAAATGTATCATGCAGCCATGTCTGCATTTACATATTTGTATTCGATGTTACTAAGGATCCGTGAACACATTTGAAACAGATGCCTTCAATTTTGAGGATGTGCCCCACGCAGAATTTTCTCGATTGACTCAGATTGGGCCGTTCAATGTGATGGTTGAGTATTTGCATGCCTCGGCACTCTTCAAGCTAGCTGGGGCAGCTAGTGTTAGCATGCCACTCCATTCACCAGCCGTCTGCCACTGGCTCAAATATCTCTGTCGTAGTTAAACATGCTGACACATGAGTTTCTGTGTGTGGGACAGTTAATTTAGCATGCTTCGTCACTCACTATGCTAACTGGGAACACCAAAGTCAGCATGCCTCGCCACTTATTTGCTGTCTGCAACTGGGTTGCTGTTGCCGCTAACTGACTAAAAATAGGCTCAAGTTGAGCTCAACCACTGACTTTAATTTCTCTGTAGTTGTTTAACATGACTGTCAAAAATGAGGTCCTGGGATTGGGGACAGCTAATTTAGCATACCTCACCACACGCCAGCTCCGCAACTAGTGAGCAAACAGTCCACAGTAAGAATGGCTTAAAAGGGCAAATTGCAGGCTTCATATAGATAAAAAATAACCACAGATTGAAGGTTTGAATGCCTAAACTTTGCCTTCACAAATAATATAAGTGGAAAGAGGTTTCACGTGGTTTCTGAGAAATTAAGGAGAATCTATAACAAACACCGCATCCCTGTTTCTTTTAAACCAGACAACACTCTGAGACAAAGACTGGTTCACCCCAAAGATCCCACCCCTCACAGCCAGAAAAGCAATCTGGTATACGCTGTCAGATGCAGTGAGGCCTGCACGGATCTCTACATAGGGGAAACCAAACAGCCCCTCAACAAGCGCATGGCCCAACATAGAAGAGCCAACTCTGGAGGACAGGACTCAGCGGTTTTCCTCCACCTCAAGGAGGAAAGCCACTCCTTCCAGGACGACCATGTCCAAATCCTCGACAGAGAGGACAGATGGTTTGAAAGAGGAGTTAAAGAAGCCATCCACGTCAGGATAGAGAAACCATCTTTGAACAGAGGAGGTGGACTGCGACATTTCCTTTCACCTATTTACAGCCAAGTCCTTTCAAAGCTTCCCCAAAGAGTTCAGCTGAAAGACCCATGTGGAACGGCTGATGCCAGCACAGCCCATTAGCATCTGAGTGGTCGGTGAAACTCCCTAACGACCACCCCTGAAACTCCCTGACACCACACAACGACTGTCGTTTGGGGAGGCCAGGTGAGTCTCGGGAGGGTCGTTTCCACCACAATAGCACTGACCACTCCCACATAGGTTTATAAGCTGGAGTTTCCACACTCTTCACTAGAACTGAAGAAGCCTCTCGGATGAGAGGTGAAACGTCTTCAAGATAAACTTACGTCCAGTTGACCAGATTTTACTTCGCTTCAATCTACGATGACCTGGATGAATGAGAACCTACACAGACATAAGTGGAAAGAGTTGTATTAGCTGGGGCCATTTGTGAGGAATGCTGGGGGGGGTGGGATCATCTCACTCCCACTCCCCTTTCCACAATGATTAATCAGCTAGTATTACATGGTTAGACTTCATGAAGAGGTTCTGTTGCGTCTTCTATTG
The DNA here is from genome assembly GCF_037954235.1 of Aulostomus chinensis. NCBI lineage: Eukaryota > Metazoa > Chordata > Actinopteri > Syngnathiformes > Aulostomidae > Aulostomus > Aulostomus chinensis. The sequence goes on from NC_141321.1 coordinate 25,720,518, forward strand.
TGCAGGAGAACAAGCGCAAATAACCTTATGGTACCCGAGTCTGCAGTGTGAGGAGATCAATGTATACTAACTTTGTTCTACGCTGGTCTGGCTGGACCAAACAAAAACAGATGAAAAAGTGCAAAAACCTCCTTCCCACAGGCAGCTACCAACCATACATGTGGTAATGTATATGGTGTGTTGTGTTGCATAGTGATGAGACACTGAGCTTCAGAGAGCTGACCAGGGCTCCACTGGGATGCTCCGCAGGCTCGTAGGCACAAATACTATTGACTGGAAGTTAAGTGTTCTTCAGCCATATGAGATTTAAAAGTAGAGTTGTGCAGCAATACATCAGTGGCTGCAGGGAAGAAATATAATATGTTGCCGGTTAAACCACTCTTATTGTTTTTGAGTAGATACAATGGATCTATTATGTGGTTTGTTTGTGGTCATGTGATGTCAGAGTGGGAATTGCTTCCATCTGGGGTTTTTCTGTCATAGATTTTATTGCTGTGGGGAAATAATTCGATCTGTAACTTTTAGATTTAACTGTCATAAAGTATTGAACTTTATTATATATGTTGCATCCAATTGTGCATACTTCTCCAAACTGCACCTTACAGTAAATGTCCCATGAAATTAAATGTCCCTGTGTTGATTGTTCATTTGTCTCTTGTTATACTTTTATATTAGATTTCCTGCAGTCAGGGATGTGTACTAATTTGCATACAATGAAAAAGCTTTTTTGATTTCTATGCCCCCCCCCATTCATCACATATTCAATGTGCCACCCCCAAAAAAGACTTCTTTGAATGTTTTGACTGTCACACATCTGCAAACTAATTTTTCCCACAATCAAAATTAGACTCATTCAGACTGATAACATTATGAAAATCTAGAGGAGCTCCATGATTAAATTCTTCACATTCATTTTTTCACAGCTGCCATGGGTTAACTGGAAGTAGCCCGGCTCCAATTTCCAATAATACACCAACAATAGAAAATTTGTTATCAAAATAACTTGTTTCACTACAACTCGACACATTTTTCTCTACAACTTGACAGACACATTTTTCTGAAGATTTGGATATCCTACAGGTCGGATGATGCAAATATTTATCCATATTTGTTAGCACAGAAGTAGCCAGTGTGCATAATCTATCAGCGAATGGGGCCTTACACCCAGAAACAAATAACTGTGTGAAAACATGGACATTTAACCTGTGCTCTGCGTGACTTACACTCTCCTGGTTAGACTACGTCAGCTAGCCAAGCGTGTTGTATTTTAGTTCGTTATAAACGGCCAAAAGAATTAAAGTCTCAACCAAGAGACACACTGTCGTTTCATCAGTGCTGTAATAAGGACAAAATAATTGGGCATTAACATCAGTTTATTGAGTTCAGAGTAAACAAAGCGTGAGATAAACACTGCCATCTCATCACGTCATGTTACAGATAATTGGAATTATTAATGATGCTTAATGTCAGCCTCTTCTTCCATTGGTTTGTGGGAAATTATTCCCAATGTTTTGACAGAAGCTGGTAGAATTTAATATTTGTTTCCCTCAACGTCTTAAGGTTGAGCAATTTCTTTATCTTGTGTTTTCTCTCAGGAGCAAGAGGGTATATTCTTCTGGCTGATGAATTTCTAACGACCTCGTAAAACAAACTCATTATGATAAACATGGTTTCATATGGCAGAGCCCTACTTTAGGCAGCATCATTCTAATGATCTTAAATCAGATCTAATGATTTAATCTCTGTATGGTTTAGAAAAGTTTCAAAGGATTCTCAGATGATTGACAAGCCAATAATAAAACAGGCTGTTAGAGACAGAGACACAGAGACAGAGAGACAGAGACAGAGAGAGACAGAGACAGAGAGAAATCAAAACATTTAACAATGAGATTCCCATACAAATAAAATGCAACAGACAACTTTAACAATCTATTTACAAGACAAAGTAAATCTGTTAAATACTTCAGGAAGATTTCTTTCTTGTCCAATGGAAAAAAATACCTCTGAGTTTAGGCCCTGGGTTTAAATTCAAGGAACAGGCGATGCCCCGTATCATGTAAAAATATGGCATCATGTGCATACATGAGCTGGAGCCATGACTGCCTTGTCGGCTTCCAGTCAGCTCACAGGAAAATCATTAGCCTGCTCTTTCTTGATCAAGATAAATGGCTGGCCTGTTCCACATGTCATATATCATCACCTTCTTAAAATAACTGCCTAAGTCATTTTGATAAAAATGTTTTTTTTTGCCTTTCTTATTCAGGTCCTTGGCATGCGGTTTATAAAGAGGGGGTCAATAACTGTTCACTCCACAGTATATAAAAGATGTGAGCACAGTGATGAAGCTCAATGTACCAAAAAGTTAAGGTACATTTTCCAGCCAAATGCTAATGAAGAGGTCCCAAGAACTCAAGAATCAGCAGAGAGATTCCAACAGGCCTGGAGACTGCAGCTTATAAGGTCATGTTTGCAAACTCACAGAATGTGGGTGTTACAATTGTGGCAGCAGGCAAATGCCACCATCAACAGCAGGCAGGTAACCCAGAATGGAGATTTAATGAAATAAGAAAAAAAAAAAAAAAACAGCCTATCCAGGACAAAGGGAGCGAACAAACTTGTGGCTAAAGTCATTTGAGGAGAAACAGCAGGGTAGACGGAACTGGCAAAAAGAACAAAACTCAAACTGATGACAAGGGCTGAATAAAACCAGCCAAAAATTACTTTTGATTATGGTTAGAAGAAAAACACATAGGTTCAAACCAACTGAATATCTATTTTTGCACATTACGTCCACATGAGAGTGAACCATTCGTCTTGCTCGGGTACATTTATTTCAACATAGATATCTCCTCAGTACTAAATATAAACAAATAAGGGTAAGTCAACTACCTCCAAATCCTGACAAAACCTCTCTCGGTCCAAGCCTCCTTTACCTTTTCACCAGTCTGACTGAACCAATGAGATCATGAATTCATGTAGCCATTTTGAGCTTTATGTGTTTGACCTCTGCACTTGGATACAAACATGAAACTCATATCAGAACTGCTGCACTTCTGTTGGAAAAAAAATAAAACCCACAAAACAAGGTTGAGTTGCTTTCGAATGTTTGATCAGAACATCCAAAGCATGCCTCACAATCGCATGTGCGATGAGAGCCAGGGGAGATGAACTTGCTACGCAGCAGCGTGAGGACGGCTGCAGCAGATCATAGCAACATCTTGCAAGTTAAGGAAAGCTAGACTGTCGTAGCAAGTTCATAGTTGTGAGGCTGTAGCAGAAAAGACAACTGCAACTTGTTAATGTAACGGTCAGATGTACAAAGAATTAGCAACACTGCATTAATCCAGTATGCCTCCATTGTGAGTGACTGTTACAGTGAGCTTCAACTCTCATCAACATATTTTTTTTCCAGATGAGAGTCATAGTGGATGTTTGTGTTTCTGTGAGGTGCAGCTGACATCTGACACGGACAACCAGAATCTTTGTGCCAAATTTCAAGAAACTTCCTCAAAGCTTTCCTCAAGATTAATAAGAATGGGCTGGGAAGGAAAGCATAATGCCTCTAGCTTATGGCTTTTGCTGGTGCAGAGGCGTTAAAATGTAGTAGTGATGGCAGTAACCGTGGCAATGAAAATGTGCAACTGCATATCCGTCTTCTATATAGGAGTGGTAATAGTACGTGTGTATACGTGCAGCCATGATATTAGACTCATCTGTAAATTGCATTACTGGAGACCTATTAGAGGGAGAGGATTATATTAAACAAATAGAGGCCCATAAGAGCTTTACGGCAGCACGCGCTGCATTTATCACAGCTATAATAAAAGTGATAAATGATGAGATGGAAATAACCCAGACTGGGGCCAAACGATCACTGTGCAGCATGCCGCTCTCTCAGCCTTGCGTCAGATTAATTATTGAGAGGGGTTCCATATCAGCTTGGGAAACACCACATCAATAAATTATGGTGTCATTTTAAGTTAGAGGATGGAAAAAGCAACAACTAAGCAAATGGTCCTGAACTGTGTTTAAAGGGCAGTGTCTGCTAACACAACAGGGCAATGATGATTTGTTTAGTTCTGCATGTATGCAGCCGTGTGCTTCTGAGTAGTCGTGTGACTGAGTGATCAGGGAGATCTTACACAAGTAAGTTGTTAGTTTTTGGTTTGTTTATTTTTTTTTTATGTGGGGCGGCAACTTCAAGGCTCTGTGTTACTCATCTGCAGATCTCTATTCAGATTTTCACTCTCCCTTAAAGTTGCTGCAGTCACAGCTGCAAGCCGCCAAGGACGTAAATGGCTTATGATAATCTTATGATTTGGTATTGTGAACTTTCCTCACTCTGGAGAGCAGGCACAGATGAGCTGCACCATGTGGTAGGCTCCTGTCAGTCAGCAACCAAATACAAGTCATGATTTATCCTCAACATAAACTCCTAGGCAGCATGATGGGAGCATTAAATCAATTATATTTCAGTGCTGTCTAAAGAAAGGTCAAGTTATTACTCAGGTATACCATATACTCAGTTTGACAACCTTCAAAGTAAACGGCAGGTACAAGCACCTTGGTGATGTAAAAGTACTTATGCTACAGCTAGAATCACAAAGCTTACACCTGTTTTTCTCTAAAAATAAAATACAACACATGATGTCACAGTGGCGTTAAGCTCTCACAGGCACAAATTCAAAACATGGTGACTCTGGCCTTGACACCTGGCTACAGGTTTCATTTCACAGGAAATGATGAGTGGATTTGGTCATGAGTGGTTAAATTAACTGTTTCTCTCAGCATTTTGGTCAAGACGAGCACGGAGGAAGTTGTTGCTGCGCAAGAGACACCAACTCACGAGGCCACACACCAGAACAAAAACCTGATGATGGCATTAAAATAGAAACCATAAAGAGTAAAACTCACTGATAATTTTATGGTGATGACTCATACTTTTGCTAATATCACTCTCCTCTCTCATGTAAAGCCCCCAAATGGTATTAAAATCGTCTTGGCTGTGCAGGCATTATTTCTTATTTGTGATTCATTCTGGAAGTACAGTGAAACTTTCTTCAAGTAATAAAACTTGCTGCCCCTTTTTTGCACCAGTCAACGTTATTTGGTGTTGGTTTCAACAGGCGTTTGACTAATGTACCTCTGTGGATCTTAGCGGGATGAACTCATAATTCTAAAGTCTGTCGGAAAGCCAAGTAAGATGCTTTTCTGGAGCAAGTTTGGTTTACTATGATCAGATGCCCTCTGAGGTTTTTCCAATGTGAAGTGACGGGGGACAAAATCCACAGTCCTTGTCCCATGTTGTCCTTCTCTAAAGTCAGAGGTTAATATGAGGCTTCAGCAGTCTGAGGAAGTAAAAAGTTGCAATCTCATTTCTATGCAGACCTGTGGCGGGTGACATCAGCATAAATCATGTCATTTGAATTAATAGGACTGTTATGTTGGAAAATGGTCATATCAACTTGATGACAGAAATGCACACCAAGAAAAATCACCTGAATTCTATGTTGAACCTGTGCAGGTTCACCTTTATTTCAGATGATTCCTCATACTGAAATCTCCTTCGTGTATTTGCTGCCTTGACAGCCTGAAACAACCGCATGTTTTCACAAGGAGTGACATTACTTGACAACACAGTCAGTGAAATGCACCTCTATAATCTCCCTTTTATGTTTAAACACATGCGTTCAGAAACTCTTTTAGTTGCGAGAAAGAAAAGACAGCGATCCTCTTAGAAGGATGTTCATTGTCAGCAGGCTGCCGTCTTATTGCCCTTGAAGAGGCCCAGCGGGACTCGGCGATACTGCGGCTGTGGTCACAATCAGTGATCAGTTGTGTAAATTCTGTCTTGTTAGGACGGAGGCTCAGGCTCCGGGGGGGCTCCACTACAGAGATGGCACAGTGGAGGAGTGGTCCAAAGAGCACATGATGGATGACAATGATGTGAATGGGGGAGTTTCAGTGAGGGATGCAGAGGAGACAAGAGTCCAAACTACAGAGCAGATGGTAGGTAATAGAAAGACAACAGTTACAAAAATGCAGTCTTTTCTCCAGGAAGCAGCAGATTAAATCTCGACTACGCCATCAAACAATTACCAGCCTCCCCAAAGGCATGCAAGGTTAAGCACACAGAAATGTCATGAGAGTTTGCTGTAGATCCGAGTTGCCCGAAGTGGGGATACATTTGTTTTTGTTATTTGTTTAATTGTTTACCGTCAATTTTTCAAAAATAATCATTTAATAAATTGTTTGGCATAAAAAAACTTGAGAAATGCTTCAGACAGTCTGATCAGACAAAAGAAGCTCCGGCCCCAGACTGTTCCGGGCTCCTGATCCCTGCACTGATATTGTGCACTCCTGCACTGAAGTGGAAACACCTGCTACGCTAAAACGCTCTTGGCCCGCTGGACACATCACACCATCTACACTCCAGGTGAGGTCATGCTACATCCTGTTAATAACTAAATTAAAGGTTCTTCTACAGATTTTTTTTAATTGCCACTCATGGCTATATGTCTAAAAAAAAAAAGTATTTCACTGTGCCTCATACGGAAACTCTGAAATCTAAATGTCTTTGTAGGTAAGCAAAGCCTTCACAGCATTCAATTCCCTTTTTGACCCAAGACCTGCCATCACATTTCACTTTTGATGCTCCATGGGAAAAAGTCTGGGCTGGGCACCCTTACTCAGATAAATATTGGCATAGTATGCGGGCTGTAAGCAACATTCCACAATAATACCAATAATAGTAATAGCACTTCCTTACAGAAACCACGACCTATAAAAGTGCCCAAGAAGTTAAACTACAAACATTGCAGATGAGGACGTTACAGCTGCAGACAGATAATTAATATACGACTTGTTAAGTTAAATGGATCACATTGCATTCTGTCTCCTGGATGCACCGTCAGCTGTATCTGAGAACTCTACTATACTAAAAACATATTTGTTCTTTAGTGGAACATGAAAGATCTGACATTAACCCAGGAGGGACCATCCAGAATCAATAACACCGGCACATGACGGCATATATCAAGCCATCTCCTCCCGCACAGATCAGACATATACACTGGCACCTGTCTGAAGGTGCCAAGCGGTGATATTCTCTCACATCATTTGCCTGATTACAATGAAACTGCTGGATCTGTACTTAAAACACAATGGAAATGGGGAGAAATCAGGTGTTGAACTGTGAAACTGTAAAGCTTTCATTCTTCATATTTTCTAACAAATAAATCGCAGCTCCTCAAACTTTCCAAATGTTGTCAGACCAGAGAGCTCAAATTCAGATTGTGAAATTAGTCACTGTGTGGCGGATCTGTGACCTCCAAAATAATTTTCCCACTGTTGTAAAGCTGCGGAATCTGTGATAAAATGTTTAACACAACGCTAAAAAGGTCCCAATTCTTAAATATGTTCATGAGTTATCCAGTTGTGTTCAAGAGGAAATAACGGAATTACATTCAGTCTGAAAGCACAAAGTCTTCATATATGTAATTGTCACTCTCAGAAAGCGATGTGGACACCATCGGCCTTAAGATACTGACTTGTAATTTGTGTTGCACTGGACTATTAACGTCCCTGTGAAGTGAGCCTTTTTAAGAAATTAGAGGACACACTAAATTGGATTCTCTAAACTGTGCCAAAAATCTGGAACATTGCTCCTGATCACAAGAGACCTAGCTACAAATAGATAAGTGACATCACCTACAGTAGGCTTCTCATTTAAGACGTTTCACCACACTTCAAGCTTGGGAGGTTTTCAAGATATATAACCGCAATTAAAAATTTAAGTGTAGTTAGAGAGAAAAAAAACAACCTTAATGCCTAGTGCTAATTACAGGAGGTATTTCAGCCTTGGGATCCCGAATGCTCTCTAAAGGCTGCTTCTACAACTTTCCCTCGCCTTTTTGTTGGTTGCTGGTTGTATTCTGTTTTTAGATCAACTGCAATTTGCAAGAGCATACTGCCATCCAGCACAGCAGTCAAACCATCTGGCTTCTGTCAGGGTAATGAAACATTACTGGTGGACTCACACACACAGGTAATAGAAAGCTACATATTTTGCAACACACTGAATAATCAAAGTTGCCAGCGGTCACGACTTTTGTTTAACTATTGTGATATGCAATAGTTCAGTGTCTTCGATCCGTCTGTCTTCGAGAGCGTAGGTCTGAGGGGAAAGCAGCAGGGATGAAGTGGGTGAGGCAAGCAGGTGAGAATAAAGCTCAGGTTAATAACTTGGGTATCTTCTTAAAACCCAGAAGATCAACAAGAAAACAAAGACACACACAGGCCAGCTGGCAGGTGAGGATGCCACACAGAGACAACACGTGAGGTGATCTTCAGAAACAGGTAGGGAGGAAGAGCACACTGAACAATGACAGACAGACAGAAACTCCACAGGAGCGCAAAGTGAAGGGGACAGAAGGCTGCTTGGAGGCCAGGAGTCGACTTGCTGGTCAGGAACAGGCACGGTTGCCAGCAGCTGATCAGTATGGAGGTAGGTGCTGGAAAGTCTTGCAAAACACTTACGAACAATGTGGAACAGAGGACTGGGAGGATCAGGTGCAAGTAGTTTGGCTTGATTGCATGGCAGCTGAGCAGGTGCATGTGATTGGCTGGGAGGTGAGCGAGGGATCTGTGCTGCATCCAGCCACCAGCAATGAGAAGGTAGCATTCCAAGTCAAACTGTGACAAGAACAAAACCCAAAGGCAACAAACCTGTTGTGACATGCAGAAATAATCGAATCATGCAGCACTTATAGGCCTCTCGAGTGTTATAGAACAAGATGGATGAAATCCTGATAGTGGAACAAATAATTTTGCAGGTTTTTCGGGACATTCAGAACAATTTATCAACCACTTGACAGCCACACCAACTTCAATTTTTTGTAGATAAATAAGTTAATCATGTGGCTCTTCTAACTTTCCTTTGTTATCAGACCCCAGGGGTCCAACTGTGACAGCAGCCTGCAGCAAACACCAAGAAATTATGTTCTGCACCATAACTTTGGAAGATTTGAATCCCTTAAAACTGCCTTGATCAGCCGTGAGTCCTCGCCGTGAGATCATGCCAACCTCATACTGTCATTTGAAGACTTTGGCTCCACTCCACATCAAGCAGCTTAAGAGAAGGAATGTAACAAAAGGCAATGAGCTCTGACACCATAGACAATGGTTTGCTCTGCAAAAAGTGCCAGCAGCCAATACTGCTGCCCTGACCGAGCACTCAGCAGGTCAAACGTGTTACTGATCACAGCCCATGATGGAAGGAGGCACCCTGCATCTGCTGCGCTTGCATCCATACAAGGATGTAGAAGGACACTGTGGTGTTTCAGATCTCAGACGCCAGGCTCAGCTATCCTAAAAGCCTGATGCAGACACACACCCATACACACACTTTATCATTATCTTATTTCATCAGAAAGTGCCAGATGGTGTGCATGCACTGACAAATCAACTCTCAGACAATGTAGCGTCCCCACACAAAAGCGTATTCATTATCTTTCCACATACTCCTCACAATGAGCACATGAGCACACTTGTACAGGATGAATTGGTTTATTTCCTTTGGGGACGATGTTACCAAAACACTGAGGATGCTGTCAGAGTAGTTTTGTGAATGGAAATCTGAGTCAGAGCAGCAGTAAAACTGTGTCCCTCTTGCACCCATCTGATGATAAATGGAGCAGGACATTCCACCAATGTGAGCAGGAAAAACCTGAGAGAACAATGTCCCGCCCAGCATGTCACAGCGTAGCTTAACATCCAGAACCTGAAAATAAAGCACATAAATGCACACACACCTTTTTTTCTGACTGTATGGCCATTTTGACTCAAGTACCCACAGCTGGAAACAGCTATTGAGCTTCTCTTGCACTTCTGTCGTTGTTTTGGCAGGATGTGAAGAGAACAAGGCCAGAGAGGACCCAGAAGCCTTAGCACAGACTTGGAGTATAGCGTATTATGGTGTGAAATTCTTTCGCGTGCGGGGACAAATTACAAAAAGATGAATCTGCTAATGAAAAGCTTTGATTAAAGTGTTTTATGTGTGGACGCTCAAAAACTGAGGTACAAGACAAAAAGAGTTTTGTACTTTCAGTTAGACTTTTGAAGAATGTCCAATCAAAGGTGCACGTTACCAGCTCTGAAGCGAGCCTAAGATTAGTGATCACAGTTATTTACAATCACGTATTAATTGCAGATACTTTGTACGACGCATGTATGCAAATGTTCTACAAACGTCACAGTATAACTAACTGAAATCTCTTATGTCTTACATTTGAAAATGTGATGCTTTGACAATAATAACACACTCCTGTTCCAACCATGTTCTCCACACAATAACAGTATTGTTTTTCCCAGTGTTTTATCCTGAAGGCATACACAACCCTCTGTTATTCATCACACATGAGCAGTGATTGAACACCCACAGAGCAACTTTAACACTGCATACACACACAAATATGGAAAAACACAGCTTGTATCATTCGATGTGATTTTCTGACGGAGGTATGTGCTGAAAAAAGAGATCCAGCAGAAGTCCACAGAATGACAGAATCCTAGTAAATTAAACCTCTCTGCTCCTGCAGTAAATGTAATACACAACAAACAATCTGTGACGATGATGGTGATTCATTCAGACCAAAAATCGGGGGAAAAAAATCAGTCAAATAGTCCTCTGATTTATTGTCTGATCCCTCTCCCTTTTTTTTGTTACTAAGTTAATTCTCCATCAGTCACTCAGGACAATCTTTTTCTTAATGTAAAAGCATTTGCTGGACCTGACATTACATGTTTATTCAATCTGTTGAGCAAACTCAATTACTGTGTGAGTGATATTGTAGCTGTGGGCCAAATGTGAAAATAAGAAAAACAACTGTAATTTGAAAAGAAGGGAATAGAATCACTGATGATATACTATTTTTGCTCAGGTTTTTTTGTAGTCATTTAGGCGAACCCTTAAACTTGTCTCGGCAGTAATTGTTTAAGAGATTGAGGGTTCTTGAAGCAATTGTAAAGATCAGTTCTACAGAGTTCTCGTCCGGGTTCATTTGACCAACAGCAGCAGGGAGACAGGGTGGTGCCTCTCATGCAGCCCGGAATGTTTTCTCAAAAGCCCTGAATGTTTCAGGTTTTTCATTTGGTTTCATTTCCCTCTCAGATTCCTCTTACTGGAACAGCAAATCAACGGAACAGAGGTTCTACAGAACACATACATAAAACATTTTTGAAATAGGTTTGGAAAGCACAGGCTTAGTGAACCTGACAACAAACAATCGCACAATTTCGACACATGGTGCATGACCTAGCAGTCAGATCAGGTGTTGGATTCCTGAGATTACTGAGCAACTAACCATGTTTTCCACATTTAATATTGAGTACTTAATAACAATAAACTTGTGTGTGTGTGTGTGTGTGTGTGTGTGTGTGTGTGTGTGTGTGGAAAAGAGGCACTAAGCTAAGACCACACACTTGATTCACACATTCTGCAGTGACGAAGAGATAAAAAACTATGGATTGAAGATGCTTACAGATGCTTATTAACCAAGATCATATACATCATAGATACATTGTGGCATAACAGTGGGAAGCATAACAAAATTGCCAAATATGCACGCTAGCAGAATAGCAACAATGTTGACCAGTTGAAGTGTTTATATTGCAGCAGCGTTTCTGTGCATGACATAATCAGTTAATAGAAAAGATCAACCGTATAGCAACATCCGGCTGGTGCAGCCTTTTTCAGACTGGAAGCTCTGCTCCCTTCAGACGGCTCAAAAAATTTCAAGAGAACACCATGTAACACCTCATCACTCGTTATCTTAAATAATTACTCACTGATTTTTAAGATTAATAAGTGATTTATCAAAAAAAACGAGGAAGAATATCTCACATCTTGCTCTAAATGCTCTTAATATCAGAATGATGACATTTTTTTCAGATACATATAAACTAGGATTTCATAGAGCACTGACTTTAAATTCTAAAATAGTGTCATGAATGGACCAAGGAGTTTATAGTAAAAAAGCAGCTTATTTCATTTATATGTATGTTTTCAGAGAAGGCTCTGACTGGAATGTATTGTTCTATCAGCTTCAACAAGTTCAGGCGACAGCTCAGCGAGAAAAGGGGAGCAATTTTTAGAAACCTTGTTTCATATTTGAAGCCACTGATACAAAAGAACACAAGGTCTTGAACATGAAAGCTCCCGTGACCAAGCGGCTGCCTGCAGGATCAAGAAGCACCATCGAACCTGGTTTTCCTGGCTTTGAGCTCTTATCCACATCTCAAACCTCCTGCTTCACAAGTCTGCTCAGCCTGCTGAAGGGCAACACTCTGAAAGTATAACCTTTACAACTACCTGCTGGGGTTAGTCAGATCTCATCATGTGTTTTAAGATGAAGGGAATTCATGTGTCTGGTGAAACACCACATTTGTTCTATTAATGCTCTCTTTCAACAACACAAACAACCAACGACAAAAACACAGTCAGGTATTTCTCAGGCATTTAAGATATTGGTAGCACTTTAGAATCAGGGTCCACTGTAAACAGTTAGTAGTTAATTGTTAATAATGCTTAATTAACCATGAATGTGAGTGTTGGTGCTAACTTTCTGAGTGTTTAATTTTCTCCACTTTACAGTAAAGGTCACTAAATGGTTAATTATGCTTCAGTGACGCTCATTCTTGGATATAGCTAATCATCAAGTAGGAGTTATAGATTATTGTGAAGTGGGACTGAAACATGTAACAGTGGGAAATGTTGGGACCGTGGTTGGAAGGGAAGCGAGCGGAGAGGATGTGATGTGATTGATGGAGAGCGAGGGTTAGTCATCACTCTAGTGATAACAGTAATGGCAGGCCGGTGTACAAACACAGATAGCAGGGTCAGGGCATTAAAAGGGCACCGGATGATGGAGGCGTGTAACGCTGCGGCCTAGAACCAGAAGGCTGATGGTACACTTGCATCCTCTGGTGTTGAGCTATGCGGAACCTATCACATTAGAACCAGTGGTGACTGTCGCAGTCGCAGAGCCAGGCAGGATCAGTTCACGATACAACATCAGCGCAATGACATGAGTGCAAAGAGATTTGGATGCAGGACTCCATCACTCTCGCCCTCCTCCAGCATGACATCCAAGAGTTACTGCAAACTTACTCACCTACCCAGATGAAAAGCGGACCGCATTAGTGGAAGAGCCTTTAAAGACCACAAGTTTGAAAGATTAATTCAACTTTTTACAAGAGCTGCGTGTTTGTCTGTGAGTCTGCATAACAAAAAAAGAAAAAAAAGAAAAACAATTTTTTTGAGGTTGCATTTCTGGAACTTGAAACTAAAGACACATTAAAGTACAGTTAGGAGGGGGATAATTATACCCTAGACACTGCAGCTGAAGGGATCCGTGGATCTACTCCAACCTCTCTGAAGCTCCTCACTGGGTGATAGATGGTCACTTCTGAGTCAAAGACTATCAGAGGTCTGCAGCTGTACTCATGGAGTCAGTTTCCAAAACTCCTCATGCTGTTGGAACCGTACCTGACCTGTAGTGCCTTCCATTATATAGCATTGCAAAGGGCATTGATCACAACCACCTGACAGAAGAAACTCTACTACTGTCAGCTACTAACCAAGGCCTGTGGCCGCTGAGAAGCCTTGGAATATCAAATCTACTTCACCCTCAGCTCATGTTAAATAAGTTAGCATTTCCTTGTTTCTTACAACAGGGGTGGGCACCCAAACTTTCTGATAATGTGTTGCTCCTGTTTAATATATACTTAACATTAGCAAAGCCCAGAATGCTGCTTTAAGAATTCAGAGCAAGAAAAGTTCATTTGTTAGAGAGGTTTTGGGGAGATAAAATTCAGTTAATAATAAGATAAAAGTCATTTAATAACCCCAGAGAATTCCATCTTCAGAAACTTGGTCTGAGGCAGAGATGACTCATGGGCAGGATATTATCAGCCCATTAAATGTCTATTATAGTCGGAGCATATATTTGAGGTAGTAAGGCCCTTCTACGGTATTGTAATTGTGACCAAAGATGACGGTCAGATGACGTGCATATATAGCGAGAACATCACAGGCAGGATGGGATGGTGGACGGGTCAGTCAGCTGCATTTCCTACTGCACCTTCTACATTTTATTGTAATACAGATAGGAGTAATTTTTTTCAACTATCACTCTGACATATCATAAATCAGATTTATTTTTCAAGGATGTTTTGGAAGGCCGTGTACTTACTGAAGGGGCCGTGAATCAAGTCGTGATTTATCAACGACAATAATAGATGATAACACATAATGCGGCTTTTAAATGACTGCAGCTTAAGAAGTTCACTTTTCTGTATCCCCGATGTCACTCATTAGCAAGCGGATCGCAGGGTGCTGGAGTATTCAGGAACAAACTGTTCTTCGTTTAATGACGGAGATGATTAGAAGTGAGAAGAGGGTAAAAACAGCCCTCCAATTTCTGACATCTAGGTTTTCTAGAAGTTATTGGGGAGGAACAGGTTTCATTGAGAACACTTGAAGCTGACATTTAAGTAAATGCTAATGCCTCACTTCTTCAAAGTAATCATTCTGTTTTATTGCATTTATGTGCAGTTCAAATGTTCAGGCGAACCAGCACTTTCTCCATTACTGCCAGAGGTAAACAGCAGCTGGAGACTGCAACATCATTGCTGCAGCTTTCCGAATGCCGACACACAGCGGCGGTGCAGACAATTAGCTGCAGAGCAACAGAGATTCACTGAGCCCCTGAGAGGAAAACCAGGAGTTGTTCTTATTCCTGTCACATAACCCTCAGCTCAACAACACACTCCTCACACACGAGCTCGTTGGTGGAAAGCACAAAGCCTCAGCTATGTTTCGGCCTGACACAACAGACAGGTCAAGGAGGGGAGAAGAGGTTTTGTTTGACTGCTGATTTACGTTGTTGCTCATCTTTGTTGTTGCTCATCTTCCAGCTGTGATGGCTCGACCCGATGCTTGTCATATTATTATTTACGATTCAAATAACATTCACTGACATTTTTCAAGGCTGGCCTGGATTATACTCCTGAACCAGTGTGTACACAGCTGCAGACACAACAGACTAGTAGCAGTTCGGCGGGGGCGGGTTTCACCCTGGACAGGTCACCAGTCCATCACAGGGCCAAGACATATAGACAGACAACCATTCACACTCACAGTCACACCTACGGTCAATTCAGAGTAACAGGAAAAAGTATTGATTGTTATTTTGAATATGTTTGCATGCATGATTTCCACCATCCAAGCAAGAGCAACAGAAGGGGATTCAGGAACTGCTAGGAAACACAAAAAGATTGATGGATGATATCAGAACAGCTGATGTCTACGCAGAGTCTTCATACTTCTGCGTAAACCTTCCATTGACAAAATATTGTCCTCACTGACCTGAAAAATATAATTTTTGCTTTACTCTGGATACACTGGACAACTTTTGCAGTCCTAACAGACGATGAAGTGACTGGGAGTATCAATAAATGGCTTCAACAGATGAATTTATGATTTATTTATTATTTATTTATGATTGAAAAACTTGGGAGCAAACCTTTTCAGCTAAAGAACACCTGGGAAAACCAAAGTTTGCAAATGAGATTTTACAGAATAAACAAACATGGAGGTGAGAGAGCAGCTGTTTTTAAATGTACCACCATCTGCACTGAAAAAAAAACAGGTAAAAAAGAAAAAGAATAAAAGAGGCATTTGGGTGAAGTTGTGGAGGTGTGGGGAAGCGAAAGGAAAAGGAAGTTAAAGGAGAGTGAATCCATACCTTTTGGTACAGTAAGGTTACATACTGGAGCCAAGGCCAGGCTGTGTAGGCTAACAGTATAGGTGGAACAGATATGCTGGTTAAAGATAACAGCACAGGCTGATGGCATATCGTTGCCCGCTTCCTCTCCTATTGAGGGTAAACATTTGCAGTTCGGGTGGTTTGAGTCCCTGATGGCATCTTGCCTCGGTTTGAACAAAATCAAAAAGGATTACTATGCTCTGTCACATCAGAAGGTGTTGGTTCGCAACTGTTCTCCTGACATTTGCATTTTGGATCGACACTTACAGATTTTTGTGCCAACATGCATGCTGACAGGCCCAAACTAGTGCAGACTGAAAGGATTCTGCGAGATTATAAATCCTTCATAAAAACCTGGGTGGAAGTGTAGTTTTATTCTGGTGGTCAATCTGACATGAGCGACAGGTCAACCTGAGCTGCATATAGTCAACATCTGATGACACGGTAGCTCTCAGGGGCATTGGCTCAGGTCACATGACTCTGCCCGCTGTCCCCCTGGGGTTAAACCTGCTTGGAGGGCACAGGCTCAGCTAACCCCAACAGCCACACAAGCCTCCTCTTGTAGGGCATTGTAAGTCATTCTAACATGAGCAAACTTCTGCCAAAACAGTTCAATACAACAGGAGAGTGAGCAGTGCTCTCCCCTGAGTATTTGTCTTTGCTGATGCAGGAGGAAGATGAAAGAGATAAAAGAAGGAGAGGAAGAAACAAAATGTTGGAGAAGGATTTTAAAAAGGGAGACAGGCTTGGATGTGCTCCTATCCTGTCTGTGGTTCTTGCGGTTATGTTGACCACAAGCTCGCACCATCCGTCCTTTAATGAAAAGGTTACAAACCTTCATGACTTATGGACCCTTACAGCAACCCGACCAACAGATCAAGAAAAGAGCAATGTTTCTCTCCTCTACTAATCGGGGGAAGAGTTGCAGCTGAGTTTGAGTGAAACCCCACGGAGACGACACTTAATTTAGAACAGATCTTCCAGTATCTGTTCTACAGCACCCCTGACGATTGTATCACTCACTAAAGGAGAAGAGGAAGGTTGCATTATTCGTGGCAGAGTTCTTAACAATCACAAGCCTCCAACACGGCAGGTCTCACATGCACTGATGTGGTTTTTGGAGTGAAGTTTGGTCAACAAAACAGATAAATTAAGGGACAAGGGAGCATCATTATTAGACTCAGTAAAGAATAGAGCATATATGGATGATCTGTAGCCCGGCTGGCTGCGTGGAGCCCGAGGAATATAACTGACATACAGACAGTCCTAATACACGGGAAAGATATTGACTAGCGTCTCTGTGATGCATAAAACCAAAAGGAATTGTTATCATTCCTCCGCCGTGACACTGTTTATCAGTCAATTTCTGGAAATATATTTGAGACTCACCATAGTGAATTGAATTTGCTTGCCTGATGGGCTCAGGTGTTTGATGTATGAACCTAGAAAATACACAAACACATTATGATGAATAGCTGAATTGTTAGTGTCTTCCTTAAGTGGGACTGCAGAAAACTGGGTTCAGGCATTTCTGCAAAGTCAGAGATGTTGAACTCACTGCCTAATTAATGAGCAGCTGAGCTGTAACTTTACAGCACAGAGGCGAGTTCAGAGGAAACCTAAATGATACAAGCAAGAACTTTAGCTTTGTCAACTCATCAATTAGATATTTTTTTCCCCAAACAAGAAACATATTTTAGACTCCACCAGACATTAGGGAAGTGCTGACTGAGCTAATAAGGTACAAAGCCAGGATGAATTAAGCTACAGCAATTCATAATGTTGTATGTCTCCAATGTTACCCATTATGCTTATCCTGTTAAAGGTTGCGGGGGGCAGGGTTCACCCTGGACAGGTCACCAGTCCATCTCAGGGCCAACACATAGAGACAGACAACCATTCACACTCACAGTCACACCTACAGTCAATTTAGAGTATCAATCAGCCTCGTCCCCTCTTGGTGTCTTTGGACTGTGGGAGGAAGCTGGAGTACCAGAGAGAACCCACGCAGGAACAGGGAGAACATGGAGACTCCACACAGAAAGACCCCATGCTCAAGCCAGGGCTTGAACCCAGAACCTTCTTGCTGTGAGGCGACAGTGCTGACCACTGCACCACCATCAACTGATATCAGGAAGGATTCATGTGATGTGGGAGGGATGAAATAAGATGCTACTCATCACAGAGAAAAATATTTATAACTGTAAACCTCTAGTTTACCGCCTAGTTCTCCTCACAGGACAACAACAGTACGGTCAGCTCAGAGAGGGTTTACCAGCCGTCACGTGTTGGCCTTATCTTATATTAGCTGTCTCCTGGTGCCAGCAAGTTTAGGATCACTGCCAGAAATGCTAGGTTTTCATTTGAAATTGGGTTTATCCTCTTCTTGTGACCAAAACGGGATGAAAGCCAAGCAGAAGTTAAAGACATTTTGGCATCCAAGTTAGTGATCCTGCCGACTGAAGTCATGCCGACAGTAAAGGGATGAGCCCTGATCTCTTATTTAGGGCCACATCACAAATGAGCATGTCATATCATGTGTGACTGTTTCATCCCCTCCATCTCTTCTTGCCTTTACTCAGCTTCTTTCCTTCTGGACCTCACCTCTAACTCTTCTGACAATGGATACATTTTTTTATCTGCACCAAACCATGACTGCTCTGCAGATATATCTGCTGACATCATGCTTCCTATTTTAGATTTGCCCTAAAATGTACCCATATTACAAAAGAAGAGGACAATAATAAAAGTGCATGCACTTTTGCCCTTTTCTATATTCTGGGAAGGAAAAGCTATTATTCTATAGTTTTTAGGGTGTTCAAATGGCTGAATGTTTTAAAAAATTGGATTTCAATCATCAAAGCTCCCTTCTCAATTGCTTTAAATGGAACTGCGCCACAGCCTGACAGGTGGGAATTCCTTTACCCTCCAATTCTCTCTTTCTCCCTTTCCTCTCATTCCAGTCACAGCTCACCTGATATTCATCTTGTCTGCCCTCCACTCTCTCCTTTTAGCCAGACCTCAGGGCCTATGGCTAACTGCACACACATAAATGCTCAGTAGATGAGGGAACACAGTCTGTGCACAGAGAATCCAGTCAGGCGGCAAGGTCACTTTGACCTCTGCTGAAGCAGAACGTACTCAAGGCCTTTTGGGATACGCTGTCCTGTCTGCGGAAGTAAAGGCGGCATCATGAATGATGCAGCTGGGGGACACAGTTAATTTTTTAACTGTCTTGTACTTGAAACAACCTGGCTGGTACAGACAGGGGTCAGGAGAAGAGAGCCAGTAGCCCAACATGACTTTTTTTTATTGTACCAATGGCAACACGTGTGCAAATGCCAAGCAACTGTGAATTACATTCATACGGCCATTTATCACTGTCATCCACAGGGACCCAGCACACAAAATTGGGCTGAGAGACTGTTAACCCCATTTAAACAGTGCCAAACATTTTAAGGACTAACCTTCCCCAAGGCGAGAGCTAAACTGGGGTACAGGAAGCTACAGGTGGAGAGGACGGCTCAGTCTTAGAGGGGAAAGAAACATCTCAAGTTCACAGTCATACAGTACCATACAGTGCCCTTAATATTCATCTGACATATCATAAATACATATTAACTTTAGTTATTAAATATATTGACTGTATTTATTTATAAGTAACACATAAGGAATCATCTCCAGAGCATCTTGCCATTCTCCTTATTGTTTTTCTTTCCTTTGATTGTTCCTTCCTTCCTTGTTTCATCACAGTTACGAAGAGTGACAGGGATTTGCAGCCCAACGCATTCTCATGAAAACTTCTTATACTTTATGAAACTTAAGAAAAATGTGTCATGTAAAATACTACAAATGTACAGCAAGAGTGATCTGTGCACCTGTAAATACAGTGTACGTAGTGAATGAGAAGAGCTGGTGAGTAATATTCTAAATGTCTTATGTTTCAGAAGCTGGAATGATGAAATGTTGTAGAAAATATGAGACGAGCATGAATCTTACTGCCGTTAGACACTCATACAATCATGCACACACACACGCACATATACACATGCACGCACGCACACGCACACGCACACACACACACACACACACACACACACACACTCACTGGGTGCTTAACAGAAGTGGCACTCAGCCTTTCAGCACATCCTGAACATGGTCATCCTCCTCTAGCTGGACGAGTTCAGTGTGAGGGTCTTGGCATACAGAGTGTCGGTGATGAGTGTGTGGAGTCACTGTTGGGCTGCCGCAGAGCTTGGCCAAACACCAAGTTGACGCCAGCAGCTGGAGAGTAGTGATGCAATAATCTTGTTGCCATGGAGACCTGTGATTCCCCAGCATCTCAAAAAAAAAATTCAAGGGCGGAGGAAAGTCACTGGGCTGGCAGGCTGGGACACAGTACTGCTGAGACAAGATGACACAAAGCCACTGACATGAGGACGTCTTACTGAATTCCCTTACTGTACTGGACCTTATCAGCAGCAGCAAACAGTCAACATATTAAAGTAATAATCCATAAATAATAAGACAGGCAAATTAAATGAGCAATAAACCCTGTGATATATGTATTTATAGGTATGCATGCATTTTAATTATATTGAGCAAGTTAAGAGGAGGTTATCATGCAAAAAAGTTAGCACTTCCAGCTGAATCACCATGGCCTTCTCTGCAACTTCACTGTTATCACAACCGTTGTGTTGGAATTGCAGACACATTCAGCCAGAGTCAGAAGATTTGGAGGTAAATCTCCCAATCAAGCAACTGCCTGGAAGACTGTTCAGGAAGAGCGCTTGAGAAAATAGGAAAACTGCATGTTAAATATAAGTCTCTACGGTCTTTCATCACATTAGCAATGTAGCGCAAATGGAAGACAGCTTTCACCTCCAAACCTGTCTTATTATGTCCTCCTCCCGAGTTGAAGCAGAGAGCTCTCTCTCATCCATTTGATATCGATGATCCAGATACAGATGGTTCTCAGGAGAGTGACAGTGATGTAAGGAATTGGAAATAGGCCAAGACAGTAAAATAAAGAAGAAGAAGAAACACAGACGAGAGGAGCTTCGTAGAGTGCTGCATTGGGATTGTTTCAAAACGAGGAAATGACCCAGTGTCCTCGCCTTGATGTTGCAGGCTCACAAACGTAACAATATCTAATTAGATGTCGCTGTGTATTATGAATAAGTAGTGTATCCGACCGTTGTATATGACTTAAAACATTTCAACACATATTCATCAAATGCAGAAGTTCCCCAAAGCAAAAATAGGAAATTAGATGCAGAGTCAACAGGTCAGCGAAGCATAATATTGAGTAGGAAGTGAAGCTGAAGATGTGTTATGTCACTGTATTCTTCATCTGAAGAAAAAGTCTCCTGCTGTAATTTCTAGGACAGCTACAGTATCACAGATGATGTGCTGTCACATAAGAATAAGTACAGCGTGAAATGTCAAAATCACCCCATGATGTCCACACAGGCCTGCAGTTAGATGTGAGACGGAGACACGAAGAGTCACAAAACTGATTTGTTTGTTATTGTCCAAATTCTTCACAAACTAATTACACACCAGTTACAGGATTCATCCGGATCAGATGTGAGGGGCGGCCACCTGAGGCAGACAGGCAGAATCTGATACGGCCCCCGGTCTCATCGTGTATTTGCCCACGACCAACAAAGCCGCAGGTTAAGGGTGAGTTACATGGTTGACTCTGCTACTGATTTGGAGGTTCCACTGATGCAGGTTGAACACCTCAGACCACTCGAAAACAACATTGAGTCGTTGTATAATAGAAAGGGGGCACGTTAGGTTCTCCTTCTGGCTCTCTACATCTCAAAGGACCAGTTAGATTTGTGTCCAACCCCACATTCCACACTGGTAGCAATAGAATTGCAATGATTGATGAAATATGTGAAGAATAGATTAATCACCTCTTATGGCTCTAATGAACAAAACAATGGGGTCCGTCTGTACAGCCACGTTTAAGATGAGGTTCTGGACTAGGCTGTGAAGTACATCTCCTTTAGCACACTTTGCGTGTTTACACAGAACCCCAGTGTGTGAATTCATACAGAGATGTGATATATAAACTCAACAGTGTTGAGAATGAGCTGTTCCACCGTTCTCTTTAACACAGATGTCACTTCAGAGCTGTTACTACCACGTTACGCTCAGCTGCCGGATAAGAGGCGGAACATTGTGTGCCCCCCGTTCTGTCTCTGTGAGGCAGAGTGAGCTGTAACTGTGACGTAACATTCCTGACTCAAAAAATGGGCTGTGTAAAGGGGACGAATGTGTTGTGCGGGTGTGTTTCTCAGTTAGTGTGTGTTCATGGACATGAATGTCTGCCTGTTACTGTGTTTTAGACAAAAGAGCAAGTTTTCAGTCCGGTGTTTTTTTGGCATTTGATGTGCAAAAAATAAAAATATGACCCAGAAATACTGACAAGCTTGTTCTGATTCTACTTGGCAGAACATCAGAAAACAATTTACCATAATAACTAAGTGCTTTTTCATTCCCACGATGAATGGCAACTCATTTATTTGCCTTTTGAAATATTAATGTATCAACAAACCTCTTGCTGACCAAGAAGGCATACTGTCCCCACCTACGTGAGAGATGACCACACCTCTGAAGAATCAAATTCCTTTGAAGCACAAACACAATGCAGCGCTGCATTAAAATAGATCATAATAATTTTAACACAAAAGACTATTTTATATAAATGGCAGCATCAACGGTATATACAGAAAATCCCAACAGCCCGGGACATTAAACCTTCCCGGTGAGTCATCTTCATGCTTGTCCACCTCTCCGCCAGACATTAAAAAAAAAAAAAGAAAAAGGAACAGAGAAGAACAAAGAGTTCTCACAGGCCAGCAGACCTGTGCCCCCTCCTCATCCCTCTTGTAGTTTTAAGAAACACACACACTCAGATAAAGGAAGTGATCAGCTGTGTGCATCCCAACAGCAGCTCTCTCCGAGACATCATGAGATTAGAGAGTCTGCTCCCCCGTCTGCTTACCATGCCGGAGGAGGCTGGAGAAACAAAGCTCAGCAAACACACAAAGAGAATTTTAGAGGGGTGAAGAAAGGCGGATGAGGGAGAGTGAGGTATAGAGGAAAAGACAGCAGACTGATTATGTGTTTGTCTGCATGGATGAGCACAAGGGGGGGGGGGGCAAGAGACATACACACACGCGCACACACATACACACACACACACACACACACACCGAAGGAAAAAGTGGGAGCTCTATGGCGGGCACTTGACTGAAGTGCGCTCTGGTCTCTGTGGAAGTGAGCTGATGATGACTACAGTCACTCGCTGTTAGAAAGGGGATGAGTGAGAGAGAGGAGGTTAGAGGAGGAGTGCTTAATATTCCACGCACATACAGTTGCTCCGCTATAGCAAGAGTTTAAAAATAGACCGTAGCAGACTTGTGCATTGAGGAGCTGCGCTAAAACGAGAGAAAGAGAGAAAGAGTGGTGCAGTGGTGTACGATGAGGCAGCTCCAGACTGGTCTGGGGGGGAGGATGCTAACGCTTATGATGGTGATGAATTAACAAGTCAAACACGGAGATGTGGAACATGTGCTCTGATTCAAAAGAGGAGCATCGTTTAATCTGACTGATTGATTGAGATCTTAATTTGAAATTTAAAAAAATAACAAAACCAAATAATTCAGGCAAAACAGCAGAATTAGGGATTCCCTGTGAAATGGCCATCAGCAGATATCCGTCTGCTTCTAAATACTTCAGTATCATTCTCTTCTTTTCTGATCATCAGTGATGAGGAAACAATACATATATGATTCAAATGCTTTTTCTAGTCATTTGGTGTTCCCCTCAAATATGAACCAGCTGAATGTTCCCTTTATCAGCGCCCCCACCGGCGGAGCGTTTCAATGTGGTCTTATGAATGTACGATAAGATCCAAGCTGACATCATACCGTAGCCGTCAGGGCTTCTGGCTCCTAGGTTACAGGTCAGACTCTCAGTCAGAGATCATGAGATCGAAACAACAGCAAGAGCAAGACCGAAGTGGAATATGCAATATTTTACGATGGACTAGACAGTGCTGTGGTTAAGGCCTAGTTAGATTTGGGCACAAAAAAAACCACTTGTTTCGGGTAGGAAATGATCGTGGTTGAGGTTAAACTACAACTCAGTGAAATACAGCTGAAAATATAAATGCTTGTAGCTAAGTTACTACAAACAGAGCAATACTGATATCCGGGTTCTACTTTGTTTTGCTCTGTTTGTAGTAACTTAACTACACGCATTTATATTTTCAGCTGTATTTCACTGAGTTGTAGTTTAACCTCAACCACGATCATTTCCTACCATAAACAAGTGGGTTTTTTTTGATTGATGGAATTTTTTGGTAATAAAAACTTTACTTTTTCAAATTCACATCATGTTTTTATACACATAGTACGGAGATCTGTAAACATCGGCTTTCCATCAAAATGGTTTAGAAATATTTGCAAAAATTCCAGTGATGTGCATCTCAAAACAAAATTAACTGAAGAGGCAAAATGCAAAATAAATTTTGTTAGCAAGCATTTACACCCAAAGAAGTGGCAAGAAGTATAAACTACCCTCTCTTACACTACAGTTAGCAACATTTTTGACCTGCTTTTTAATTCACAAACTTACATGCATACATGTACACATACATAAAATTTATAAAAATCAATTCCTGATATATAGCTGGAGTTTTCTTCCTTTATCTTAAAGAAATGATTGAGTCGATTTAAAAGTGTCGTACAGTAAACTTTCTCTTCTCATTTGCATTTATCTGTTTACTACTGATGCAGTTGTTCCTGCATATTAAAAGACAGATTTAAATGTAAGTCCCAGAGGGATCCTGATATTTCACACAAATGTTAATAATCTATGCACCTGAAGCGTGCAATTACGGTTTACTTTCATCGTGTTCCTAAATAATTTCACGTCTTTGACAACTGTGATTGCCAAATGTAAATTTATTTCGGAAACTCATTGAAGTCTTTTGAAACATCTTGGCCAAAAATTCTGTTCCATCTGGGTGGCGTGCAGGGATTTCCTTATTTAAAGGAGTAGTTTATCATTTTGGGGAGATACACTTTCTGGAACATTTGTTTTTCTCAGGATTTTCTAATCTTTAACCTAAAGACTACACACATATAACGTCCAACTTAAACTAGTGAGAATATACTGTAAACACATGACCACTCAACAGTGGTGATTCCAGGAAGCCTGGATCTCCCAGAAAATTGGTGAAGAAACATGACTGAAGAAAACAAGAATGGAAGCAGACAGTTGTCGTTAAGAGGTTGTGCGTAATGTTTTGCATACAATTGCGGAAAAAGAGGGGGAAATGGGGAGAAAGTCATGGCTGAGAAGATGTAATGAACGTGGCTTCTTCTATTGTTGCTACGCTATGCTACAAGCTAAAGTATGCGCCCCTTTTAAACACAACAAACATGTTGGGAGAACATCTGGACATCTGATTCTGTGATTCCGTTAGAAAGTAACAAAATCTGCTTGTCAGTGCATAAAACCTCACCAAAGTCTGTAGGCCGCAGTGAAGCACAGCAGAGGTTAGCTGCAGGTTTAGAGGAGCATTACTGCTGGTCTCCTCAATGACGACATCACGACACACTCGGATGTTACAAATTCTGCAGCATTACAACAAAGTCATGGCTTGAATATCTTTACTGACGAGACACTCAAGGAGTGCAGCAGTTAGCGTGGCCTCCACAGACACCGAAACAACGGTGATTCTTCAAGATAATCTACCGTCCTGCTAGGTACCACGAAAACTGCTCCTCTATAAAACAAACATGACCAACTGAGGCGATTTAACCCAAGCTGCCTAAGAAGAGTCTCTCTTCCTCAAACTTGTGAAAAATTGATAAGCTTAGATGCAATCTACATCCCAGAAAACTCCAACCACAGTTTCAATCTTTCCCCAGTTGAACTCTTGATTTGAGACTCGAACCAGTCATCTGAAAGATGAGGTTGGTTTGACGACACCAGACGGGGACATTCTTTTCCCAGAGGAAAACACGGCATCTGACATTCACAACACTTACACGACGGTTCAGCAGGAACAAAGGCTAAAGTGTCCTGGCAGATGAGGTTAAATCTGCTCAGACAGAATATTAAGCTGCTGGGGACACTGGATCACTTTTTTAGATAATGACTGACAGAAAGTGGCTCTCAGTGTGTTGTGTTTTTGTGTGTGTTCTGCAGGGCTGAGACCAGGACACCACAATAGATTTAAGATTCAAGATTCAAGATTCATTTATTTATTATACCCAGATTAAGTTTGTAGTCCCTAAACTCACAAACAACTGAATTATATAAATGGATAAATAAATAATAAGTCCTAAAAATAAACAGTTTTATATTGGAGTGCAATGGATGAGTTAAGGTGTGTCTGCCTGAGAAAAAAGCTGCTGTGTAACCTGGTGTTGTGTATCGCTGGGCATACAACAGCTGGCTGCATCATTTGGGCTCTGCACAGGCACTTCACCTCAACGCTATCACTGATGCTCAGTAGATAGTACCAATGATGGGCAATTTGAATCTCCCTAGAGCCTTCCTGATGCTGATTTGTAGCGTTTCATGTGGCACATCTTGACAGAAGTGTGATAGAATATAGTCAGCCACTGAAGAAAACCTGCCACAGGATTTCTGCTTCCCTCAGTTGACTTCAGAAGACATTTCTGGACTTTCTGACACATTTGTGATTTTGTTGATTTTAGGGAACCAGCTAAAACTCACTTGCTACACAGTGATATGTGTCTGCCACCTTTTTTTCGAAAATCAGTTCCTTGCTTTTGTTGATACCGAGCGGTAGTCGGCTCGCCACTCCGCAAGCTTCATTTCCTCTGTATTAACTCTCGATGTTTGAAATCATTTGGAAACCTCACAACTGTGTTTGCTTGATGTCGGGTATTGTGGTCATGAGCGTGCAGTGTAAACAGAGGAGGGCCGAACACACAGCCCTGGGGAGCTCCAGAGCAGGTGCTGCCAATCCAAATGGAGTCTGACTCCACTATTCAGTGGGAGTTAGTAGATTTCTCGCCTGTTAGTTTCATGAGGAGATTGTGCTGCTGACCAAAATCAGCTGACTGTATTCTGATATAAATGTTAGTGAAAGATTGTGAAGGTTTTCCAAATGTAGGAAATTGACAAGGGCCCCTTAGCAGCCTTTCCCTGGACAGAAAGCAGGGAGTAAAGTTAATGCATAATGTGGATCAGAGCACAGCTTGTGTTACTAATAAAACACTGTCGCCTCACACTTAAGCATCCTTTTTACGGTGCTGGCTTTAGTTTGACTTTTTTAGCAGTGAGGAACCAATCTGAATGTCCATTGAGGCACTCAGAATGCATCAAAATGCCTCATGGTACACTGTCATAGTAGAGGATAGCAGATACCAGGGATGGTACCTGTTATTCTTTTAAACACTAGACGGACATGATACCTGCCGAGCCATGCTACACTTGGATGGCAGTGAAGTACAATCATTGGAAGAAGCTATCTAACTAGTTTAGAGAAAGGTTAATTCAGCTTTATGTTAATGTTGGAGGTTGCTATTCAAATTGCTAAGAGTCGTCTCTCGCTGGTGATAAAAACACCCATCAGTATGATGCAGCACAAATTACTGGCCTCCAAATAAGGAAGGGATCGAGGTAAATGTCACTCTCCTCTAGATAAAAGCCTCAGCTCTTAGTGTAACAGATAGACATGAATAAATGCATGTACAGTACATTGGATGAACAATTTAGAGGCAGATTCAACACGAGGTCAAAGGGTCAACATGGGCAGAGGTCAATCTGGCCTTTTGGATTCAGCCGTAGTCCACATTACAACACAGCACCATTCCCAAGAGATGGCAAACGAGTCAACACACACACACACACACACACACACACACACACACACACACACACACACACACACACACACACACCACAGACCACAAAGGCCTAAGCCTAAAGGTTTTACATGAGTGCACTGTATGAACTATACATGCACGTACGCTATCTTTACCAGTCCACTGACCACATAAAAAAGAAAAAAAAGTCTTTTTTTTGTACGAGTGGACAAATTCCTTCATATCAGACACAATTTATTTGGCTATAAATTGGCTGGTAGCTATTTGTCAGTTTACTTTGCTCATGTCACAAAAGAATCATACAAAATAACAACAGAGTGGCCCCACATCCAGCAATCGTAATGTCTCTTAAATAGAACGATAAAACCTGTATAGCTCTGCTGAATCTGGTCTATGTTGACAACATCTCTGCATTTGCATTTTGACACTCTGCCGCAGAGTAATTAGCAGATACAGTGTGTGTGTTACTCTTGTGAGAGTCCTGGAGTCATTACAGACAGCTTGGGTGAGAACCCCCCACCCACCCCCATACACACAAATTCTAAAACACAAACACACACACACACATCCCTGTACTTATATTTTTGTGAGGACTTTAATTGACATAGTATATTCCCTAGCCCCTCACTCTAAACCTAACCAACTCAACTGACTGCCTGACCCTAACCTTGACCCTAAACCTAACCAGAGCCTAATTCTAACCTCGACCCTAAAACCAAGTCTTGACCTTCAAGGGGAGGACCTTTGAGGACCCACTAAAATGTCCTCACTTTCCAAAAATGTCCTCACTCTGTTGGTTAAACACATGTTCTAGTCCTCAATAGGTAGCAAGTACAAGAACACACACACACACACACACACACACACACACACACACGTACACACACACGTACACACACACGTACACACACAGGATACTGTTGTCTGTAATGTGCAAAGCCAGCAGGCAACCGTAGAGCATGTCAGCATTTGTGTGTAATTAAAGCTTTTTGCCTTTTCTTCGCTAAACACCTCAGCTCATACCCCAGAGGGTTCATGACAACTTTAGCACTTTTGGTGCCATTTTATTAGCGTATTCATTTACCAACAAGTCCACCAAACCCAAATGACAATACAAGTTTTTTTTTTTCAATTCTCTGATACAAAAGATTACCTAAATGCTACATTAAGGTCTGTTTAGGTTTTCCAATGTGCACTTTAGTTGAGTTGAAGGTAAAATTGCAGTTTTTAAAACACTCTTTTGAATTGTTGCTGAAAGAAGAGATGGTGAAAAGGTGGCTTTCCTATTTTCCTTTGTTTATAATTACTACGGCCACTAGAGGGCATCTGTCACTTAAACATGAATACATCACACATTAGCTTATCTGGTTGTTTTTCTTGGGAAGAAAGTCTATAATATTACACAATGCAGAATAAAATAAAATTATGTAAGTGAACTTTAATAAAAAATTAAATAAATAAACAAGCATAATTAAGAGGACCTCTGAAAACATCATTAGTATGGTGATTAGAGCCTGAAGGAAGTGAATCATGAATAACACATGAGACCCTGTCTCAGCCTAAATCACAACGCAGTGATTTGCAGGTTCATTGTTGCAGACATCAATCGACTCACATTGCTGCTGTGCTTGAACTCTTCCTCTCTAGTGACACCCTCCATTCAGCAAACCTCTGCTTTCCCAAATAAACATTGTCTTCCCTTTCAAGTTCAGCTTAAAAGAAAAGAGGGGCGAGAAGAAAAACGGCAGAGAAACAACTCTCCTATTTCTGTAACGTCTAAAAGAATTCCCTGCTGTAAAGCCCGCGCTTGGTGGATTTCTCTGCCCGTCTGATTCCAACTGCTGTTGAGATGCTAAAACACATTCAGGCCGCTAATCTTGAGAGCTTCACTGCTGCTCTCTGAAGAGGTGATGCACCTCGGCATCTTACTGCAGCTGCATGGGTCAAATGTGGCTGGAATACTAACAGAATGTACTAAAGAGGAATGTGTTAGAAAAAGAAAGATGACAGACTGAAGGAACAACCTCCTGCAGGCTTCGTCCTTCTGAGAGTCCTCAGTCCCAGAGCTGTAACTGCTCACATGCCTTCAGTGGGGCTCAGTCTTGCTCCGCTGCCCACATGAAACCATTATGTCTTCGGCGCATCCTGAATATGACAGGCAAATTACGTAATGATTGTAACCACATTGAAATAAAGCCAAATTTCACACACATACGAATCCTTTCCTTCATCATTCGCGACAACAGACACTTTCAAAACTGCAAGAAAAGTCATACGTTGAAACATGTATATTTCTGAGCCATTTTATAGTCTCTAAGATCGCATCCATTGAAGCCAAAACACATTAGAATTTTAAAAAAGCATGAAAAAAACAAAGAAAATGACCTCAGTTGTGTCACATTGTCCATATAAATGCTGATACACAACTATAATCTGACCCAGAAATGTTTCTCATGTGACTGTTAAACACGAAAGCATACATAAAAGGCATTACATTTTTAGTCGCATGTTTCTTTTTTTTTTTAAAAAAAGGTAAATTCATTATTTATTACAGATCCGTAAAGAAAACATGTCAATAATCTCGACCACTGACAGAAACTAAAATAACTTCAGTCACTCCCAAACTGCTTTAACCTGTCTCTGAGACACAATTATATTCAATAAAAATGATACCGGGACATATATTCATACTGCTGGGTGCAGACATTGATCGCTACCATTTTAATTAAACTGACACAGCTTGACCTGCTCTTCTGCAAGCATGTCTTCATTTCCTTACAGCACCCTGGTGTTTCAGCAGGCTGCAGACAGGCTCCTCAGTACTTCCAGACATTCAGCAATGTTCCATACACTCCTTTCTTCCATTTTATTTCTCACACATCAAAAGCAACAGCAAAAACCCACCGTCTCCCTGAGACACAATACATCACTTGAAAAAAAAATATTGGAGTTTTTGGCTTCACTATGAATCCTTACTTTGAAACATGAAGAGAAAGATCATGCTAAAAGCCAAAGGAGTGAGAGATGGGCATCTGCTGTGGCAGACTGTACTGTACAATACGTAGAAAAGGAGCTACTTTCTCTGCAAGTACAAATGTGAAACATACGGAGAACAGGACAGCGAGAAAACCTAGTCTATGACTGGGCCGTGTTGTCAGTGCGTCTATAATGTGAATTCCTGGATATTAAATACTATTCTGCTATTTTCTAATGTTATCTAAGTCATATTTGTGGTTAAACCACTGGAGTAATTACTGTGTGACACATAACCACGTAACATCATCTTATTCACTGCGATACTCTACTAAATGCCCCCCCCCCCCCCCCCCCCAAAAAAAAGCA
Organism: Aulostomus chinensis; assembly: GCF_037954235.1. Taxonomy (NCBI): domain Eukaryota; kingdom Metazoa; phylum Chordata; class Actinopteri; order Syngnathiformes; family Aulostomidae; genus Aulostomus; species Aulostomus chinensis. Next base: position 25,751,575 of record NC_141321.1, read on the forward strand.
CCTTCCCTACAGTTCTCACCTGATAATAGAACATCTCTGCTGAATAAATGCATTCACACTGGGAAATTATTTCTGGACACCTATGAAATGTTTTTTTTTTTTTTTATCAGCACACACACTTTGAGCTTCTACATCTTTGGCTGAAATAATAGCAGAGGCATTTACTTTCTCAACATAAAATATTATTTCAGCTGAATAATGCCCCATTCAGCCGGTCATGACAGTTTGGTGTAGGTGGTAAATGGTATTGGCGCTTTATTTGATCAGCTTTGATGCGCCACATTCATCTTGACTATTTAAAAAAAAAAAACACATATTCTTAGGCTGAAAGCAAATATGCTTCATTGTATGAGTTGGCTGTAGTTTTTTATCTGTAGACTTTTATTGATGAACCAAAGAAAAAAGAAGTGTCTTGAGAACTTTGCCTTAAAACTATTTCAACATAGTTTTAGTCGTGTGCGCTTCCATTAGGCGCTGCCGTTCTCAGCGGGCAGGCGGCACTCAGCACATCACCAGCAACCGGAAGCCTGACGCAGAAACTCAAATGTGTCCGAATCTGACGTCGCTGGTGCTCACAACTTCCTGCCGGCTTTCAACTTGGGCTGCCTAGAGTCACGGTTCACCTGACATGTCGAAGGAGAGCTTTGCAAGATAATTGGTTATTTAGAGTATCAAACAGCTACAATGCATCCTTGAATACTTCCTTCAAATACCTGGAACTCTACTAGAGCAATGAACATCATTTTTCCAGATGAAATTCATTCATTTGGTGTTTCGGTGATGGTGGTCACAGGAAGTCCTTTGAGAGCTTAGGAAAGGGAAGGCCACAGCATACAAGTCACATGGTTTTATACTTCAAACAATCATTGACCTCACTGTGTTCTGTATGGAAGCATCTGCATTCAAGAGGTTCCTACTCGAACTTATTCAGGCGTTTTCTTTAATATGTCTGTAGTTGCTGTGTTGTCTAGCAGCGTTCCAGCTTCAGTCAGGCAAAGCTCATTAATCTGTTCAGCTGTTGGCTGAACTGGCTGAGAGGAAGCTGAGAGAGAGAGAGAGAGAGAGAGAGAGAGAGAGAGAGAGAGAGAGAGAGAGAGAGAGAGAGAGATGGAGACAGAGACAGGATGAAGAGAAATCAACATGAAAAGGGAGGTTTTGTGAAATTCTGGGGATAGCCAGGAAACAAAACACAAAATAGAAGAGGAAAGAAAGAGATATTGAAGGGGCGAGCTGGAAAGAGATGGAGAGAGAGAGAGAGAGAGAGAGAGAGAGAGAGAGAGAGAGAGAGACACACACACGAGTACAAAGAAATGGAGACTATACCAGAATGCAGAAAAAGCTCTGCTTCACCATTAACTTGAGCTTCTTCGGATGCTGCTACAACAAATCCACAGATATCACAGTGAAGCAGGTGCTGGCAGGTTATCCTGTCACCGCTGCTTCTACATCGCACAGGCTGACCTCATCAAACACCTCGGGAAACGGGGGAATCAGGATAACAGGCTGTACCTTCTCTATATAAATATTCACTCTTGCCACAACTCCACAACCTCAACTTTAAATGCCACATTTCAAGCCTCCTCACCATCACAACTTGTGAATGAAAGCCTCTGACAGCAAATGTCAAACAACGCAAGTGCCTCCAAGGCGAAATAACTGTCATTCAAAGCTGCAAATCCAAGAGCTGATGAATGAAGCTTATTAAGAATTGATAGGAAGAGGGATGTAATTATGCAAAGTTCAACATATTGCATTCATCTCAGAATTTTTCATTTTTCTGGCGCAGTCATGTGCTAATTTTTCAAAGATCTCGATTCAGTCCAAAATATGTCATTTAAAGTCAGAAACCTATTTACCCATCCACACCAGCCACATACACACAATTGACTTCAGTTATAAATGAATATTTGCATGGAAGTATCAAGATTCGGAACAAAACCTTACATGTGTGAAGTGACCTACAGCTGGAATACCAAGAACATCCACAGCAGGGTTAGCTGTTAAATAGTAATGGGAACGTCTCATGGGATCATATGGGAGTGATACAACCATTTAAAATGAACTGCTAACTCCAGCTGAAAGTAACCCTCAGTAATTACTCACTACCATAAAAATGGCAACATACTGTAAATTAAGATTTTGGGTTTGGATGCAACAATTTATATTTAGCTGCATTTAAGAACAATCGAGTCATATTACTGTTGCAGCCAACAGAAGACCGAACGTCCTAATCTGAAAGCGCACAAAAATCTTGGGATTATGTCACCATTCCAACACTCCAGAGGAACATGTTATTTAGCCCGGCACCTTCCAATCTGGGACACGTGTCTGTCGCAGATTTCAGCAGGGCGGCAAATAGCTAGCAGCCAGGCTGATAAGCAGGGGCTATCGAAAAAAAAATCCTGCTTTTATTCTACATTAAGCATTTACTGGTTAGAAATGCATCTACTATAGGGACCAGTGATCCCAGTCTGGTGATTATTACGGGCTCTGCCTGATTATCATGCTTGTCAGCTAAAGGATGAATGTTAGGATGGATAATTTCTTCCAAGCGGTGCAACATAGTTTGCAGAGCCTGAGCACGCATGCTGTTTTTCTATCAAGGTCATAAAATTATTTGTTGAGCAATGACACTGCAGGTTAATTCATCATTTTAGCGCAACATAAAACACAGATCTTGACAGAAGTGATGACGGTCGCCATCGGTCCCATCAAAACCACTGCAGCTGATAAAAATCCACAGTGAGGGATTGCGTCGTAATTATTTGAGTCTGACTTATTTCTACAGCACCAAATCACGACAAAAGTTAATTTGTGGTTGTTGCATTTATCAAACAATCAAAAATGCAGTGCACTTCTCAACAAAATTCAAAAATATAGATGAATGAAATGTCCCCCAAAACAATTTCGAGTATTTAATGAGATTTATCTGCAGATCTCCTTTTTCTAAATATTGAAAACCAATGCCAGCAGACATTTTGTTTTGTCTCATGAGCACAGACATTAGCTGATGCTAATTATCTATGACGCTATTTAAAATGGATGCACCGAAGATTATTGAAGTTCAACGTAAGAACAATATACTGTATATATTACAAGCCTCTCTCATGAGCAATCGCTCTACTTTTCAACACCTCTTTGTTTTTGTTTTTTATAAAGGCTCCAGTACTTTCTTTGGTTTATACACACTTTAGTTACTAAATTTACAGTCTGATTAAGAAGATTGTGTAAAATTGAGACATTTTATTGTTTGCGAAGAGGTACAGGCAACACAGGCAGAAGATCATTGTTAGCAAGGTATAGAGAACACTAAAGACTCAACAAACACTGATTTCATTCATGCGTCCTCAATGTCAGAGAAGACGAGCTCCTTCCGAGTTCTGCATTTGGCTTCAGAAGTCCCGCCTAATTTCATTAGTGGGCTATGCAGGGTCTGAGCCGGTGCCAGGTGATTGAACCACTCACTCACAGTGATGAGGTATGTCTCTCCGGATCAATGTTCTTCCATCATTAATCCTCCTCTCTGATATACATCTTCCGGTTTATGGAAGGCACAGCGATGTTGAGCAAATGGTTGACAGTGTTTGGCAGGAATTTTTATTTTATTTTTTTTTAAATCCCAAACTGCAGGTCTGGCACTTCCTCAAGAGCTGTACACAGTATGTTCTGTTGAACTGTGATACATTCCTTTTTAATCATAAAAAATTGTGGATTTCAGGTTTCAGTATGTTTGTCGGACACATGTGCTCATGGTAAAGGTCTGGCAATGACGTGGACAGTTATACATTTACCCACCCCTTTGTACACTTCAGCATTTGATCTAAAACCTTTTTTATCTGCCTACCTGGTGAATAAATCAGTGTTTTCCCTTTGGCTTCAGCAGGATCATCCTTTTTGCCCAGTAAGGATTTCTTTCCTTTGTACTGCTCATATCCTGCAGGTCTGCAAAGTCTGTGTTTGTTCACCTGGCTGTTCCTGTCTGCTTGTTGCCAAATGTAAAGCTGAATCTTTCATTTTGTGCTAAGGAGGTTATGGCAAGATCAAAATGTCACCAGGTCAGAGCTACAGAGACACCACTGGGGCCAAGAGTGACTTGCCAGTTTGGGCTACTTGTCAACGTGGAAACAAGTGGCCCACTTCCAGTCTCAGACCCACATAAAACGGTTGGTCCAGGCTATATATTCAACAACATACATGCTGACAAGCTTGTGTGCGTTAATTCTAACACGATATCAAAGTGTGGGGTTTCTGTTTGTGATGTCAGATGTGGATGTGATGTCATAAACAGGCTAAAACTGAAGCTCAAAACACCTAATTAAATACACGGGTTACCTGATCTAGCCATTAGCGCACCTTGCAGACGCCTCAGTGCTCTGATTGTTCAGTCCATCGGCACAGAGAACAAACGAGGTCACCAACCAGCTTCAATGAACAGTTGGATGGTCCAGAGAAAACCCATCGCCAGCACCATGAGTACTGCCAGGCCATAGCCAGAAGGGAGCAGTCGGAGGTAGCTCTCTTTATTGTGGTGCTGCGGATGGTGTCTTCAAAATTCTGGCTCATACTTTTGTTTTCAAGATTGTCAGACAACTATTTTAATTACCACCAACATTAAATGTCCCCAGTGCCCATAAAGGACTCACTCAGAACTGTCTTTGTCCCAGAGCACCTCACCATCTCCACAGCACATTCTAATAGTAAACCTGTTAGCCCTCTACTGGGTTCCTCACCAATTAACCCTCTTACAAACTGTGCAGCGCATCAATCACGGGCTGATGCTTCAAGAGATGGCTGTGAGTGTGAGATGAATGTGAATACCCTGGAATGCTAAATGATCTCCAAAGGACAAAAACAATAAATAAACATGAGTTCCCACATGTTTCCACTGGGCTTACTGTTCAAACGTAAAATTATCAAGTGAAGCATCAGACCAGGCTGGTGTACTTATTTTTCTACAAAGTGTCAACATAACATCAATAACAGTTTAAATTGGAATTTGATTATAAAACACGGTTTACACGTGAGCAGAGACAGAAGGTGAGAAGAGACAGGAATTGTCACGTCAACCAGAAAATTCCCACGTGGAACCTCTGGTAAACAAACACAACATTTTTTTTTTAATAACCTTAATAAAAACAGGGTATGTATTATACAATCACAGCACAGTGTATAAAGAAAAAGGTGTCACGAAGTTGTACATCTATATAAAGCAATAGTTAACAGCAACATCACATGAAATACAGTGTCAGTGGAATGAATGATTAAGGAGAAGAGTTCAGCAGGTGCATTGGTCAAGAAGAGGTTGGTGAAGGAAAAACAGTAAGTGGTATCGTATCAGTGAGTTTAATGATTGATTGTGAGGCGTTCCAGTCAGACGGTGCAGCAAACCTGAAGGCCTTGCGACCAAAGGTAATGCGGGATTTAGGGATGGTGAATGTGATGCGTTTACTGGATCTGAGGTTGAGTCCGGAGCAGGAAAGGTGCAAAAGTGACGAGAGATAGGGAGGCGTTTTTCCAAGTAAGGTTCTGTATATGAGATGGTACCAATGGTGAAGTCGTCTGGTGTGGAGTGATGTCCAGTCTACCATTTTGTACAGGTCGCAGTGGTGGGTTGACAAAGGGGCGCCCGTGGCGAATCGAATGGCAGAGAGTGTCAAATTTACTGAGGGTGGTTTGAGAAGCCATTCTGTAAATGGTGTCACCGAAATCCAAAATTGGCGGGATGTCGTTTTGACAAGGGTGTGTCTGGCTGAGCGGGTGAGGGATGCCTTATTCCGGTAGAGGACGCTCAGGCGGGCTTTGACTTTTGACTGGAGATGTTTAATGTGGGTTTTGAATGTGAGGGATGAGTCCAGCCAGAGACCAAAGTATTTGTAGCATGTCACGAAGTCTAGAGTAGAGCCACAGCATGCGTGTATGTACTGAAATCAGATCTCGTAATGTTGCCATTTCACACCAGCACCCACTTATTCTGGTTATAAACAATCAAACACAATGTGATATCAGTCACCTGTCACATTAGCCACCATTACTACGCTATTACTGAACACATTGGATTGGATTGGATTTAGCACCGTGAATTCCTCTGCACTTTGCTGATGTAGGTTGCTTTTTTGATAAGCAGGAATGGGTTATCATGACTAATGCTGGTATTTGCATCAAATCAAAACGGTTTAGGGTTATACACAGGAGTGGAACTTGAAAACCCCAACTCCCGCTTCCATGGATTTGATGTAGATGGTGTTCATCAAGAATCAGTGGGGGAGAGGGACAGACACACTGTAGGTGAGGTGAGTGATTGATGGCAGCGGAATCTAAATAGGCTGACCCTCAAAATGTCTGGAGTCTGCATGTCCTCATTTTTAGAAAATAGTTTGCTTTATCTTTTCTGTCCTGGCAGCCCAATAAATACTTCTCTGCCATTTCCCACTCCACACGTACCATTTACAGCTCTATACTCTCCATTTATGAAGGTCATATCCATCATTATTCCCCTATGATGTGATTTCAGTGTAACAGCGGCAGTTCCAGGCATGGACTAATTGAACTAAATAGAGGGGGGTGACCAGTAAGCCCCACGAGGATCTTTTATTCTAGAACACATCTCCAAGGTATGCAGGAAAAGGACAGCAGCCATCCGCTCTCATTTTCAGTGAGCCAACGTTATTTTCATGCTTCAGTAAGGTGACTGTAATGTCCTTTAAGCAGCTGATAAACGATGCCCTCATCGGGGTTAGCATCACTGATTATTTGTGTCAAACGTATCACTCTCTACATGTGACACCAGTAAACAAGTACTGATGTTGTTGTAAACAATAAATTGAGCTAATGATTTAATTTGTATTTCCATTTGGGCCAGTTGGGCTTCATCAAGAGCACCAAAGTGTGCAATAATGGCACATTTTATGATTTCCCTTGGTGGGAATAATGAAATTTGCCACGAGAGAGCTAATCCTTCTCAATAGAATCTCCTCTAGACATTAAGTATTCTGTCCCTGCTGTGCGTTCAATTGCTAAAAGCGTGGGATCAGCAGATCTCGACAGCCCAACGCTTTGAATCTTGACTGGGTGAAGGAGCTGCTCTGACGTCACAGTAGGACAAGTGCTGGCTGTACTTTAATAAACACATCTCATCAGAAAACAGTTGGAGAACCATGTCTTCCGGGGTCAGAACAGGCTGAAGGAAAAACACAGGATTTGCCAAAAAAACCCAAAAACAAATAAACACCTTGAACAAAGATGCGAAGAAAGACTAAGTTAATAAGTTCGATGTTTTCTAACAAAACTTCCATGAATTAAATTTGTTTTTTGTTTTTTTTGTCCTGTTGATATGGAATTGACTGAAAGCTAATAACAGAGCTCAACAGCCAAATGAAAAATAATCTGGTAGAGCAGGAATACAATTACAAGTATGAAATCCCATAAACAGCAATCACAGCCCTCCCACGTGCTGGTCGATATTTATTATTTAGTCAGAGACAGGATGAGGATGTGCATGGTAAAACCATGGTCTGACGCAGAAATCACCACTTCATCTCTACCCAGAGCACTGCCACTTTAAGTTGCTAGACACTGAAAGGCTTGCTTTGCCTTTGCTGTCAGATCCTGGAAACTAGCAGGTGGTGACGGTCTTTGTGTGCTGTCATCTCTAATTCAGCGGCAATTGAATACTTCTGAGGGCCAAACAACCCCAGAAAAACTCAAACGACCAGTTAGACGATGCACAAACATCTCAATGATGCAACCACACAAAAGACCTTTCTGATTTACAAAGGAGGCACTACACATTAATCATTTGCTCTCACTCCTCCACTCTCTCACTCATAAACACAAGGCCTGCTCACCAACTCAAGTCATGTCTCACCTTCATTCCAGTCAATATACCATTGATTTTTGAGATGATTCAAAGTACAAAGAATAAAGAGCAATGCTTCAAACAACTCTGCAGAGGACAAAGTTTAATGTGCTGAATTAATTTGTTTTACCAGAGAACATGAAAGACTTACATAAAACTGTTCACTGAACAACAGGGCTGGCTATTGCAAGCACCTCGTGATGCGTGGGTCATTTCGTCACGATATATTGTCATAGGATACGATAAATATTGTGATACTCCGAATAATTTTCTGATATTTTCAAAATACAGCTGGAAATACAGTGCAACTTGAGTTTTCTTGGGGTGTCCAATAAGATGTATATCACTTTATACCGATGCGACTACAGTCAGAGAGTGTAAACATTTCAATTAAATATTTCTATTCCAATTTACCAGAACAGTATTTGCAAAGCTGCATATCATTATTGAACACAAAAAATGTAAATGCTGTAACATCAACTGGAATACTACCATTAACTATGTAATCTTCGTCATATAAACATTGCCCACCACCGTATTTGAAACTACGATCACCGGCGTAGGAGGCAGTCGTGCAAGCAAGGAGGCTAAAGTCTCTGGGCAGAAACCGTAGTTGCAAGCGACCGTCGTAATCTTTCCTCTGACTGCTCTTGTGTCTTGGCTGCATGAGAGTTGTTTGATGACTCAGCTGCATTTATCACCCTGAGCTTGAAGTTCGCATCATAACTTCTCCTCAGGACGGTGATACAGCCTCCTGACTCTGTATGCTAGATGAGGGGAGGGCCGCGTCAGTCCTGGGGCACATTCGTGTCACAGGTCATTTGCGTCACCTACCGTTGTGTGTTTATTGACATGTAAAAATCTAAAGCCGAATTATAAAATGACCCCATTTTTATTCTGATGTATTTTCAAGAAAAAAACATCATCGTATATTTGAAACATTACAATATATAACAGTATACTGCAGTATCCCTTAGGGCTGGGATACTATTATATATCGTGTCAAAGACATATTGAAATATACTGCTGTATCGTTTTTATTGATACTCTAAATTGACCGTAGGTATGAATGTGAGAGTGAATGGTTGTCTGTCTCTATGTGTTGGCCCTGCGATGGACTGGTGACCTGTCCAGGGTGAACCCCGCCTCTCACCTGAAGGCTGCTGGGACAGGCTCCAGCCCCCCTTGACCCTTAACAGGATAAGAGGTAGAAAATGGATGGATGGTTTTTATTGCACAGCTCTACTGAACAGCCTAACTACAGGAACCAAAACACATTTGTGCCAAATTTGACCATCCTTTAAAACAGAAAAACATGCTGCAGCCTCAAAAAGTGAGCATAATCAGTGTTTCTCTTCCTCTGCATCAGCAACAAGCAACAACAACCAGACCAGCTAACGCCAAAGACAAGAGAAAAAGGAAAGGAAGTCCAAAGAATTGGACCAAATACGCTGAAACTACTTTAAAGTGCCATTTTAAAGAAAAAAAAAAACTGCCATCAGTGAAATTTAGTAAATGTTTCTGAGGTAGAAGGTTTCGGATTTTGCTGCCCCTCTCTAGCAACTGTCTTTGACGATGGAACAGAGGTACACAATGCAGTACACGGTACAACTCTTGTGCACACTTTTTTGGGGACTAATTTCAAGCACCAAGTTCATTTAGACCGACAGAACTCTTGACTCGCCTCCATCTAATGCGCGGTAATCATGTAATCCATTCACCTCTTAACTTCAGGGAGCCGAGGGATCAATAATGTTTTGCAGGAGTTGGATTGTTTCCTCATAAAACTCAGCTTTTACGTCTCTGGAATGTTGTCATACTGACATGTTTTTGAAACAGATTTTTGGAGCTGATACCAATACCTATATTAGTGAGTAGTAAAATTCTTATACCGATAAATAAGTCAATATATATATATATATATACATATATATATATATATATATATTTTTTTTTTATAATTATTTTTCAATGGTGTAATGAGGACATCCAACAAGATCTAATTGACTAACGAGATCAGAAACCTCCTCTGGTTATAGACAAAAAGCTCTTATGCCATATACTCATATAGCCAAAGGATCCCAAGGTCCCCTCAGGGCCGCACTGGCATCAGATTATATCTTCAAAATGAGATTATGCGGATTATTTCAAAAATGCATCAAAGATGATGAATGTATGAAGCCGCTGGAAAGATATGTATATCTTTTTTTACATATCACCCGCGTTGTAAATGCACATGGTGCTGATTGATAGCCCTGAATTTGCTGCGCAATATACGCAAACCGTGCAGTTATGACGGGACACACGCGCGCGCGCACGCATCTACAGACCCAAGATCATAAACACACCAAGGCAATGTGCACAATTACACTGACTGATTTACGGAAGGTGCCTGCAGATTAGAGGTGACGTGTTCGGAGGGATGTCATGTTACCTGATCACCACCCCATTACGCGTCCTCCACCCTAAGGTGATCTCTGAGCCAGGAAACGCTCCCACTGACCTGAATCGTGCAGGTGTATTCCGAATCGTCCAGTAGTCTCACGGTGCAGTTGCATTCCCTGTCCAGACTCCTGATGCTGCTACTCATCAGTCGGCTCAGCATCTTCTTGGTAGTCTTCGTACGGGACCGGGGGGAAGGTCACACAGCGCATACATACAAGTTAATCTGCCGTCACGTTAACGACGTCTCTGGTCTTTGGTCCAACACCTGGTCAGCGGCAGCGACCGTGTGGAGCGGCGGCGATGGTGCATGTTTTTGTCAGAGTTGGAGAGCTGACTGGCCGTGATAGCACATGCCGCGTTTCTCCAGACAGTGAGGAGCGGGAACAGTGCTGCTGCTGCTGCTGCTGCCTCTCGCCGGTCCGGTTAAACTGTCACCCCCCCTCCACCACACCTTCTCCCCCCTCCACTGCACCGTTGCCATGCCGCTCTCGATGCTGCTGGGCGGGCTGAAGATGCTGAGTGACGCGTCATCCAGCCAGTAGCGTGACGACTGAGGTGACGCTTTCATTAACTGGAGGAGCCCAAATTCCGATGGGTGGTTAAACGTCGTGACTGCAGCCACATGGGTAAGTATAATAATAACACCGGGACTTGTAGTTTCGGACAGCAGTCAGGCGCTTCTGCTGAAGAAATGGGCAATAAACCCCAATAGGCACTGGTTGTGAATTTAATAAATATCATAAAGCTACATGACGCAATAAACTGCTTTTAGAGCCATGTAGATTTAGCTGGAAACTGCACCTGATTCAAATGTAAATGTATTTGCATAAGCATGGTACCACCGCCTAACAGAGAGTCACATCTCAATATCCAAAGATAAATTACGTTATCCCCCCCCCCCCCCACCACCACCACCTCTTAAAGCAGCTAAATTTTTGCGCGTGCAGGATGTGGTGGCCCATCAGACCAGGAGTTCCAGAAGTTTTCCCAGGATGAGGACTGACTTTGTCAGGAGCCTCACTCTTTCATGACATGAAGATCTTCATCTGCCTGGAATCATCAGGCTTGAGAACATGCTTGTTTAAGAAGTGGGTGAAATAAGTGCAGTGCATACGTATAGATGCACAAGTATCCATGAAGCGTACAGAAGTGAGAAGTAAGTTCTAATTGTCTCTTTTCTTTGTTTTTTTACAAGCCTGTTCGCTTCCTGTGAGACCGTTGGTTGGCTCCACATTAATCCCTACACCCGGAGTTACATCCAGGTAAGTAATCCAGACACGGAAAATGCCTCTGCAGGACTTCATAAACGTAAGATTTTTCCAGCTCCAGTCTCATTTGCATTCACGTTTTCTCATTTTCGGGGCCTCCTGAGAATCAGCACAACTTCTTCCTGACCGCTGCATAGAAAATACGACTTATAATTCACTGTTGGGTTTTATTCCTGAATATGGGTTGAATATAAACCACCGTCTGTATTAGTTTATTGTGTTAATAAGAGAAAAATTATGAGCCAGTGTTCACCACATGGGGCGCCTTGTGTTAATGAGGTCATAACACCAGTGCACGACATGGCACTGCTCCGATTATTATGCCCTGCGGCTCCGGTTCTGTTGCTGCGGAGTAGTCACACTTATTTGATCAAGGGGACCAACCATGTACTGATGTGTTTTGAGCGAGTGTACATTTGGCACACAGCTGTGTCTTGGGCTTTCAACACGACTTTCTTGGTCTGCGGAGAAAACGCGTCTGCTCTCCGCTCGGGTTTCCGGGATGATCAACCTGGAGGTGATAGAGAACCTGTTTACTGAAACAAGAACTCAGCGGCTGTAAAACTTTAGATTTACCTTCTGCATTTGTTGTATAACGCCGAATGTGTTGTTGCACATCTTGAAATGAGACTCACTAAAGATGTGTGTTACAGGTTTGAGTTTGCACTTGTCGCACAACCGTGGTCTCAATATTTAGATCAATAAAAAGAGCTAATTCAATTACAACACGTCATTATGTCAAATTAATCGTTCCAGATAAACACCGCAACATGGAACAAAAACCATGATCCGATTTCTTGATCCAAACCACACAAATCTTGCAGTTGTAATGCAGAGCTCCCCGATGTCGATTCTATCGCGACATCTGGTGGACTCGGCGATAAGTCACATCTGCGATAGTTACAAGAGAGGCTGCAGGAGTTGCCCTCCCCTCTCCTCCGATTGACTGATGTGCTTAGTGACGTAACAGCATCGCTTCCTGTTTGGTAACAGCCAACGTGTGTGTTACCAAACACACTCTCCCGCCAGCTTCGTGTGGACCGAGGATTTTGCAGCGTTGCTTCAATAAAGGTAAAATTATGGTTGCATTGAGCAGGCAGCATGTCTTTGCTGGCGCGTCGTCGCCGTGCTGGTGCACTGAAGGTGTTTATGTTTACACTTTGAGGAAAATAAACAACAACTAACGGCACGTGAAGCGACGCTCGGGATTTTTCTGCGCTCCTTTCCACCACTTCCACCGATTCGAATGCTATTTTATTGAAATATAATGAACGTGTTTTTCAACGCTTCGATTAAAAAAAAAACACGAAGTAATACTTTTATTAGTAAAGTTGTAATTCTTGTCAGGGTGAAGAGTGGATGGGTGAAAGAAAAAATCAAAGTATCTCAGGAATGAGTCCTTTTTATTTTATTTTACTATTTTATTTTATTTTTATAGCGCCAAATCACAACTTTTCTATTGAAAAATTGAATAACAGTTTTTTTTGTTTCCTCATTCACGAAAGGGTGTTTTTTTCTACTTAAGTTGGTGTGTGTGTGTGTGTGTGTGTGTGTGTGCGCGCGCGCATGTGTGTGAGCGTGAATGTGACCATTTTTTGATTCCACTGTGGACCAGGTGCTTGAGTAGGCGTATAATGGATATAAAAAAGTAGTTATAAACTCAGTTTCGTAATTTTTAGAATAATTGCCTAAGTCATTTTTTGACCTTTTTTGTCTGAATCAACTCCTTATGATGTTTTGTCTCCAGTTTTAGGAAGGCGAGGATAGGCTGCTGTAGGTTTTACACCTGTGACCGGTATGGCTCTCCTGTGTTCTCAGGTCACCAACATGGCTCAAACATGCATCCACTGGTTCCGTAAGGGGCTCAGGCTGCATGACAACCCAGCACTGCTGGCTGCTCTGAGGGACAGCAAGGAGATCTACCCTGTGTTCATCCTGGAGCCCCACCTCCATAACAGCACAAAAGTGGGCATTAACCGCTGGAGGTTCCTCATCGGAGCGCTCTCGGACCTGGACTGTAGCCTGAAAAAACTCAACTCCAGGTACACTCCCTACCTTCACTCTCTGATATGTCAAATTCTTTGTTCTTGTAAGCTCTAGACTGTCATATTTTCTTCATAAAGGCTGTTTGTTGTGAGGGGGAAGCCAGAGGATGTGTTCCCCAAACTGTTCATCAAGTGGAAGATAACAAAGTTGACCTATGAGTATGACTCGGAGCCCTACAGCCTTTCCCGTGACCAAAGTGTGACCACGCTGGCCAAAGAACATGGAGTGGAAGTCATTTATAAAGTCTCCCACACGCTCTACGACATAGACAGGTACGCTGCATATGCAAGTTTTCCTTTTTATTTCTTCATCCATTATTGGGTCAGTCAAACATGTTTGAGTTCCTGTCATGTCTTTACAGGATAATTGAGGAGAATAACGGGAAGGCTCCCCTCACATACAACCGCATGCAGGCAGTAGTGAAGACCCTGGGCCCCCCTAAGAGACCAATCCCACCTCCAACCATGGAAAACATGACAGGTAGTGGCAACAGATTATTTTCATGAATATATGCCATCACTGTGGATTACAGTAACTTTACAAAATCCAAGATATAAACCTCAGCATGTGATTAGTAGCGTACATATCTCCTCTGTCAAAGGTGTGAAGACCCCTTATTCAAAAAACCATGAAGAGGAATATGGGATCCCTCAGCTGGATGAGCTGGGCCATGATGTCACAGGGCTAGGAGAGGAGCTGTTCCCTGGAGGAGAGCAGGAGGCTCTGAGGAGACTGGAAGAACATATGAGTAGAACAGTAATTAAGATTCTTATCGAGTCTCTCTTCTTTTGCATGACAGAACTGTCAAGACCCTGAGGCAGCGGGTAGGAATGTTATTTTAGGTATCACCCTGAAACCTGCAGGGAGTAGAATTCTACTTTCCAAAACTAAAAGTTTGAAGGGATGCCTTGTGCTTTTCCATGCTTACCTCCACCAAGCTGACGTGTGACGTGATTGGTGCTGTTTGTCTGTCAGCAAGATAGATGGTATTTCCTTGTTAATGCTGTTTTGTTGAATACTCTGATGCTTGACCAGAGTTATCAGAGATGTGTATTTATTTATTTGTTAACTCAGGGATGGGTGTGTAGCTTCGAGAAGCCCCAGATGTCTCCCAACTCTCTGTGCCCCAGCACCACTGTTCTCAGCCCGTACCTCACCTTTGGCTGCCTGTCTGCTCGCAACTTCTGGTGGAAGCTGACTGAGGTCTACAAGGGGGTAAGTTAAAACTACAGTCATTTTTTTGGGATATAATGCCAAAGCTGTGGTGTTACCCCCATCTGGTGATCTAAAATATATATATTTTTGTATTGCAGAAAAAGCACTCCGATCCTCCAGTTTCGCTGCACGGCCAGTTACTGTGGCGAGAGTTCTTCTACACGGCCAGCGTGGGCATCCCTAACTTTGACAAGATGGAGGGCAACCCTGTATGTACTCAGGTGGACTGGGACACTAACCCTGACTACCTGGCTGCATGGAAAGAGGTATCGAGTCTTTTACATACTATTTTGAATGGAAATAAATCACGTGATGTCATCGCTGTTACATAGAAGTCATTGAATTGGTTGAATAATAAATAATACCAGTTCACCCATCCTTTAATTCCCTTAAGGCTCGGACTGGTTTCCCCTTCATCGATGCCATCATGACTCAGCTGAGACAAGAGGGGTGGATCCATCACCTGGCGAGACATGCAGTTGCTTGTTTCCTCACCCGGGGAGACCTCTGGATCAACTGGGAGGAAGGACAGAAGGTGTGTTACTGAGCTGCATGTTGCTGCGGTAAACGTGGCTCCTGCTGATGAGCTACAGGGTTTTTCCAGCCTGTTTTAACATCACGGTCACTGCTCTTGAAGGTGTTTGAGGAGCTATTATTGGACGGGGACTGGGCTCTGAATGCTGGGAACTGGCAGTGGCTCTCAGCGAGTACCTTCTTCCACCAGTTCTTCAGGGTCTACTCTCCCGTGGCCTTTGGCAAGAAGACAGACAAAAATGGAGACTACATCAAGTAAGATTGTTGGTGCTAAAAGATGATCACTTATTGTGTGTCAATTTTTTTACCTTTGCTATCCTTGCAGGAAGTACCTTCCGCTTCTAAAGAAGTTCCCGGCTCAGTACATCTACGAGCCTTGGAAAGCTCCACGTAGTATCCAGCAGGCAGCAGGATGTATTGTGGGTAAAGACTATCCGCATCCTATTGTACAGCATGAAGTGATCAGTAAGAAGAATATCCAGAGGATGAAGCTAGCTTACGCCAAAAGATCCACAAACCCGACTGAGTCACCCAGCAAAAAGCAAGGTGCTGAGCTCATATGCTCTGTTGTGATGATTCTCCTCCACGTAGCTGCATGATGACGTAAAATCTTAATATGTCTTTGGTTTTCCTCCCAGGTCAAAAGCGCAAGTCCACGACTGTCGTCGACATGTTGAGGAAGAAAGGCAAAAGGGCATAATTCAAAACAATGTATTTTGATCTTGATGCTTGATCAGAACTGGAGATTGAAGGGACCAGCCGAACCCTTCGTTGGTTACCATTTTATATGTATATTTTTAATCTTATCTTGGCATAGATGCCTTCACTGAACAGTAGACAGACAGGAAACAAGGGAGAGAGAGGGGGGTGTCACCTGCAGCAAAAGCCCCTCCAGCTGGGATTTGAACCGGGTTCAGCTGCGTATTTGATATACGCTCTAACCACTCGACCGCCTGAGCGAGTCACCAGGCTATGCTTTTAGTAGTTTTTATTTTTTGTTTGTCTGTTTTTCAATAAAGAAGCATTGCTAATTTTGCATTCAAATGGGTCTTACATGGGGATTAGAATAAGTTTTAAAAAGTTCAGTGCGTTAAAGTCCCTTAATCTTCTAAGTGCTGCAGTTTGTATGTAACTGAAGTGGCAACATTCCTTTTATGTTACAGTTGTTCTCTTGTGCGACTCCGGTTCTGTGACTTCCTACCTCAAATTAAATTTCCACAAAATATTCCAAGTGTGTGTGGCCTGATCAGATGTCAGTTTCAGCGATCTGTCTTGTTCCATTTCCAATTTTATTTTCATGTTTACTGTAAGTATTGCTGTCATGCAAGAGTTCAGTGGTGAGATTTAAGCGCTTCTCATCATGACCACTAGAGGTCACCCTAACTCTTACACAAAAATCTCACTTGTCGCATGTGATGAATTCATTAAATTGATAAATTGAGCTAGATTTGCAATCATAATTGCTTATGGGAACTTTATTGATACTTTAATGTTTTTTTTTTCAAGATTAGTGACATTTGTTGAAGTGACATATTTTAAAGCAGCCTTTGCTTCAAACTAAGCCAGAAATGATTGTTTCTATATGTTAAGAACTGTTTAGATTTAAAAAGCTGAAAATGAAAATATCGGTATTTTATATGAAATATTTTAAAATTGAAATTGCCATCTACCATCAGCGTCTGGGAATTCAATCAATTCCATGCTATTCATCTGCCTTCATCCAATGAAGAACAACATAAGCTGTATGTCTACAACCTGTGCGTTTGATTGGCTGATGGCAGTGTGAGTGTTGCAGAGCTACGTAGAGGGGAGTTGTGTGTGTGCGTGCGTGTGTGACACAGCTGTCCTTAGAGGTCAAGTGCTCTCCTGTTTCTGCTTCCTTGGAGCTGACACTGGTGGGAATATCCAGAAGATGATGTCACGACTTCTCCAGCGGGCCAGATGGCTGTACAAAGCCAAGCTCAGTTTCCACAGAGACCTGTCAAACATCAAAACAGTATGACTGGGTATGTGTCGGAAGGGTGGAGGTGGTGGGAGTGGGGGTTTCGGGGCTTCTTCTGGTATTGAGCCTTTTTCATGATGAACTCTTGTGGCATAAACAATGAAATCGCTCAGATTACTTCGCCTTGTCACAAATTTAATATTTCTTTAAATTTTTTAGCTGAGGCAGTTCACTTCAGCTGCAGACAGTTTCATGACTCTGTGTTTAAAACCATATTTATAACTGCCCCCTCCCTTGTGTGTCCACTGGTGTGCCCCTCTCTCTTTCTGTCTGTGTCGACACCTCACAATTAAAAACCTTTTGGATGTGGGTGCGGTAATACCCCGGTTGGATTAGGACAGCATGTCCCCATGCAGCTGGTGTTTCACGTAGCTTTAATAGCAGTGATATATCATAGCAGTTTATTTGCTTCTCTGCACTTCAAATAGTTAATTGCAATTTTCCATACCAGTTTGGAAAAAAAGGTGAAGATCCAGCTCACAGTGAGCACTTATTTTTTACCATCCCCTGGGGCCATAGGGGCTCTTTACCATCAACAGAAGTTTTTTGTAGGAACTTTTTCATAAACCGATATGTGCATTCAGCTGCTAATTTGTCTCAGTTTGCTCATTTTTATATATTTGGGTCAGTCCATCGTTACATCGCCCCATACATTTAGTAATTTTGAAACAGCAGGAAACTATATGCAACTCAAATTCTTTGTCTCTGTTGGTGGACAAATACCTGAAACTATAGCACTTTTGTTGGCAACCAAGATTTTTGCAAATAGACGTCCCTTTGAGGCCACTAAAGTGGCTGTATAGTTGTACATAAAAGTTAAATGACCTCGAAGTTCTTTTTCTCTGACTTACTACTGAGGTCCAGGGTTAAAAACAAACAAACAAACAAACAAACTATATATAAAAAATAAAACTCACAAGAAGTAAGATAGTTTGTGAAATTGTTCCAGCAAATCTTTCCTTTTTTGACATTATCAGAGAAGAAGAGAGGAACAAAAGGAGGTTGTGAGTGAAAAGTTTATTGGGCATCCAAACAGCTGGTGAATAATGTGTGAAACCGCAGACTTGATAGTTTTCCAAACTGATTCATTGGTTGACTCATGTCTCCACACGCACACGCACGCACACGCACACACGCACACACACACACACACACACACACACACACACACACACACCTTTAGCCTTTGTACATGTCCCAGACAACAGTCTTCTAAAGCAGAGCTCATCTATTACCACCCTGGTACTGACCGATTATTGTAATTTACACTTGCCCCGTGGTACCTCCCTCTATTTCTGATGTCAAATGATGTCTGCAGAAGATAATGGTGCAAACAAAGGCAAGAGGTACTGATCTCACTGAGCATCATCTGTGGTCCGTCTATAAATCTGCCACTCTGATCCACAACGGGATTTTAGAGGGACTATACATAGCAAAGCATGAGGCAATGGGCATGCAATTGTGAACCCCCCCCCCCCCCCGCCTCATCCCCAATCCTGTCTGAATTCAGACTGTAGACAACATTTGTCTTTATGAGATGTGTATGGAAAATTACATGAAATCAAAACTTCATGGAAGTGTGGTTGACATCTAAAGGAACCTCATTTATATTTCAAGGTTTGCGTCGTTGCTGAGGTCGGACTCAGATGTCGCTTTCAGCTTTTTTCTTCAACATGTTGGTACATTATTGTTGTTTTTGTTAGTGTTCAGCATTTGGAAATCCTTTTCCAACCGCCAGCAGTTTACCCACACGCTCTAAGGAGTTCCTCACATGACTGAGTCTTGCAACCTCTGCTGTGTTTCCACACCCTGCGCTTTGATCTCTCTGTACACACCCTGTCCAGAACATCCAGACCATGCCAAGGCAACTGGGATCACCAGCTTCTTCACAGAAGACTGGCAGCAACTCACACACGAGGCTTCTCAGCTGCATGTGCATGTACCAGGTATTCTTGAAGTTATGTGGGGACACAGCTCTGTTGACATGTTGTCATTGTCGGGACTCCCTTAGGGACTTGCCCGGCGACAGGAGGCAAGTCCCAATCATGTAAATCCTCAAAAGAAAAAAAAACAACAACACAGTTTTGAGGTAAAAGCAAAGTTACAATTTGTCAGGTAGAGATATCTGTTTAGTAAGTATCCAGGCATTAGATGTAATGTCTTCTAAAGTGAAGGTAAAATGATGGTATGTTTGCGTGCACGTGTGTGGGACTAGCTGCTAATTAATTTTGAAATGGTACACTTTGTCACAGATGTACCCTTTTGGGAATTAAAAAAAAAATTAGTTACATTTAGTATTTCAATATTCATATGTGACTATGTTAAGATTTTTCCCCAAGGTGCCATCATATTTTGAAATGAATTTAAAGGCTCATTTTGGTTGTTAGGTTGAGGCTGTATATTACCTCTGGCAAGAAAGTTAGAAAGTGAAACACTTGGATATTAATACGATGGGTGGAAGAAGAAATAAATAGCTCAGCTTAAGCCACGTAGGCATGTACATTATGACGATTATGTGTGGTAATGTGAAATTTATTTGTGATTGATGGAGGGAGAACACAGTGGGGAAGCTTTAATTCACAATAGAATGCAGGGTTGGATGTTTGTTAAACATGTAAGAGGGAAAGGAAGTTGAAGGTGAAAAACATAAAGGTTTATTTAGTTGTATCACAGGTAATTATAGATGTTAGTTCTCACTCCTCCAGGTTAATTTGATTTCTACTTAACTGTGATTTTTTTTTATGGCAGAAACAATAATGGTACTTATTTTCAGAGATAAGTATTTCTAGGAGTAAAGTTGATCAAAACAGCACTCCTTATAACGATGAAAACAAATGAAATTACTGATCCCGCGTGTGTGTGTGTGTGTGTGTGTGTGTGTGTGTGTGTGTGTGTATGTGTGTGTGTATGTGAGTATGTGCTAGGGAGCGAGCATGCATGCTTGTGTATGATAAGAGCCCTCAGCTTTGGCAGCCAGTGAGATCTGCCTATATAAGGCTGCTCTATTCCTACTGCGTTTCCTCTGGGAGTCCAAAGCAATTGTCAGCTGCAGGACAATGCAGGCCAGGGGACTTTGTGGGGTTTACTATGATATAATCAATCTGCATTTCTATTTTTATAAAAGCTTATTCTAAGGACTTTGAACTCAAGATGCAAATAAAGCTTTTGGTTTTATATGAGTAAACAAGCCATTCGGTAGCAAGGGGTCAACGTAACTCAACATGTTTATGTTCGGAAAGTGACCTCGTGTTACCAAATGACTGCAAGAATGTACCGCTCATGTTGAGGGTCTTAAAAACAAAAACGTCATCCTTGTGATTGACAGGCTCATATGATTCTTTACTACTGTCCATAACTAGTATTGAACCGCTAGTTTGTGAAGAAAAGCATTAACTACTGGCCAAACAAATGGTCCATCTCTTCTCTGAACGTATGCTATTCATATCAGAATAGAAAACTCTTCAACCATTTTTAATCCTCTCCTCCTATTTAGGGAACTACCAAATCAGGGATGACCTAGTATTGGACTTGTAATCATGGTGAATCTTTCCTCATCAAAATGAGTCTGTGTTGTCTCTCAATTAACATCTCATTATGTGACGTCTGATTTTCTACCTGCTCTTTCATTTCATTTTATAAAATCGACCAGAAGCAAGTTTTGGAAAGTGTGATGTGCTCTTGTGCCTATTTGCAGGCCAACTATTAATAGCTCAGCAGCCTACGCATGCTCATGTTTGATTGGAAATTGCAGAGCCTTAAGTCAGTGCTGCAGGGCATCTGTCAAAGGAGGGAAAGAAACTTGTGAATGGTGAGTTAACTGTTTAAAATAGCCTGTTCGCTAAATTTTCTTTATGGTAAAAAGACATGAAACAGCATTTACGGTAAATAATTTTAAAGAGAATCTCCTGTGCTTATTTAATGGTTGTTGTTTTTTTGCTTTTAAATTAAAAAAAAGTATTTTGAAAACTTCATGAAACTTAGTGTAATATAGCATTTTGCTAATCATGTCGGTTGTCAAATCATAATACTTTCGCTCTCTTTTCTCTTTTAGCTCCCGTCAGTCTTTCAGGAAATCAAACAATAAGTGACACCAACTTTTTTTTGTTGTTGTTGTTTCTCGTGGACACTTTTCTTTCCCCTGAGTATACCTTTGTTTGGGGGGGGGGGGGGGGGGGGGGGAGACATGGGATCACGGAGGCAAATGTCACGCTCTTCTTCCAGCAGTGAAAGGTCCAGTAATGGGGAGGATATCAATGGCAGTAGCCGGCCTGGTGGCTGCAGCTACTTGTCTAACGTGAGGCCAGAGAACAGGTACAGATTCCTGACTAATCCACTGTGCTGTTGAAACACTGCTGTGTGCATCGTGTTGTCTAGCATGTGCACTGATTTACATACAATTTTTGTGAACTGAGGACCAATGGTACCTTCTTATTTCTTTGTTTGTTGCCATGGTCACCAGAGTTTAAACAGACACCCATCCACGTTTAGCAAACATTTCTCCAAAAAAAACAACAGCAATACATTAACAGTTTCGTGCATGCAAATATTTCTTCATGGAACGACAGATTCAAAAATTTAAAGAATACTACGTCACTTGATGAAATATATTTCACAACAGCTAGAATTAGCATTCTTTTTAGCCTTCTACTTGCCCTTAACAAGGCCAGAATCACTCCAAAAATGTCAGTGTGTTGTAGCTGACATTGAGAATCATCACAAATGTGAAAATTAAAATGACCAGAGATTATTTCTTGCAAAAAAAACTTCAAGATTTAGCTCTCATTTATACTTTAATATTTCATATTGAATTTGGAATGGTTGAACACTGAATTCGAACAGCAAAACGGCAATGTATAAGTCAGTGCTTACCAGCTAAATACTAAGTGCTGCGTGTTCTTTAAAAGTGTGACTCTATTTCACATGAGTGTCTTGTCTTGTTAGCTTAATCATGAGCAATGCTGAATCACTGAAGTGCAACAGAACCATCTAACTGAGCATTGACCCAGCACTGAAATGGCAACACCAGACATGGATCAGCTGTACAAAATATACGATAATGTGCTCGTAATACGCAGGCAAATCATCATCAGTCTGTGCAACAGTGACGTTTCCTCTGCATTACCATGATCTGCATTCACTATATTGCGTTCAATTTATTCACATCTTATGGACTAACGAGACCTCTTTAGGGAAAGGCCAAGGAATCAGTCTTAAATGAATTGTACCTTAAAAACACTCCATTAGTTTTATATGTTTTTTTTTGTTGTTGTTGTTCAATTAATCTTTAAACGTCAGAAAAAAAAAACTTTAGAAAAATTTTGCCTGTGTTTTCTTTGATTCGCCCTCCTAACCAAATGTTATTAGGACTGGAGACATATCTCATTGCCAGTAAAGTACAATATTAAAGACCGTATTCTGCATCAGATTAGGAGTTAGATTAGGAGCGCTCATGAACAAATCCTTTTCTTAGTCGTGTCAAAGCAAAAATAACCTGCTGCATGTTTGTTGATGTGCTTGTAGGTGTTTCTTTCTGTTCACTACAACCACTAGAGTTACATTTTACATTACATAAAGAAAATAATTAATAATGAATAAATGAGTGCAAATCTGATGACCCGGGAGCATCATTACCTAATGATATGATAACTTGTCAGAACTGCTGTAGTGCTGTGTTCACCTTGAAATGCTGAATTCTTAGGAGACTATTTCGAGTCAACTGAGATTAATAATTAGACATTACAAATTACATAAATCAACATTTTGTTCTGGGTGGCCTGATTAGTCACGATTTCTCATGGTACAAGCTGGTTTTATGCCTAATTGATTCTGTCTGGCAGAGAGAGCTTAGACCAGGAATTTAAGATCTTTCATGACTTTGATTCTTATTTAAAAATGAACTTGATGGACCAGCTTTCCTTTTTTTTTTGTTGTAATGCACAGGAGCACGCTCTGCAGTGTGATAGCTCAATTAACAGAAGAAACACAGCCCTCATTTGAGACAACTCTGAAGTCTAAAGCTGTATCTGAGAATTGCAATGTGAAGTTCTCTTGTGTGGTTACAGGTAAATATGCATCAGCAACAAGGTTTCATAATTAATAATAAGACATTTTGCAAGGTCTTATTCCACTGTCATTGGAAATCTACAGCAAGACGCCAAATTCAATCTGTTTTCAGTCTTTGACACACTTGAACATTCAACACATGCACTTTAATAAGCAAGGCAATGCTCCTGGTCTTCTTGAGCACATGAATATATGTCACATATACATGTCATAACAACTGCAAACTAATCCACTATATTCTTTATATTTGCAACAGAAAAGGTTCAGTCATGACCTTGATATCAAGATCTTTTGTCTTTGCAGGATATCCCATTCCTCAAGTTATTTGGTACAAAGATGACATACAGTTGGACAGATACTGTGGACTGCCTAAATATGAAATTTTTCGTAACGGACGAACCCATTCTTTGCATATTTACAAGTATGTATGTTTTTAAATCATTTATAATATCACATCTGTCTTTCCTTGTTCTAGCAAACAACATCCACATTGCATTAGCCCTCAAACCTTCTGTTGAGACATTCACGTTGAGGCTTTTATCAATTTACTGGAACAACAGAAAATCCTCAGAGGAAGTTGTTTGTTTGTTTTTTCAGAATGCTAGCAAGTTGTCATTTCATTATGATACATATCAACTGAACCCATTAATCAAGTGTTATCCCCAAAACATAGTGAGTCACTAGAATAAGTTTGCTTAAAATTTTCTCTCTCTGTAGTTGCACGGTGGATGATGCAGCTATGTACCAGGCATCAGCCAGCAACAGTAAAGGTATTGTGTCCTGCTCTGGGGTTCTGGAAGTTGGTGAAATGAATGAGTTCAAAATCCACCAGCGCTACTTTGGCAAGATCAAGCAAAAGGCTGAGAACCGACGCAGGGAAGTGGAGGGTAAAGAAAACCAGGAGCCACCACGAACCATCAGTCCAGACCGAACACAGAGGAAACGCCGTTCCACAATGGAGGCCTTCCTGAGCCCACCGAGCTCCATGGAGGACGAGGTCAATGAGGAGAGCTTTCAAGGTGTAGCTGTGGAAGCTGAGACCAGGTTACAGGAGCCAACTGATGAACGGGCGGAAGAAAGGCCAGTTCCCATGACAAATGGGGCAGCTTCTGCTGTAACAAATGGACAGGCCATGACTGAAAATGGTAGCAAGGATGGGACATATATTTATGACTCCGCCCAGAAGACTTTCACAGCAATTCAACCCCAAACTCCCTTTGTCAAAAAGAAGATTAAAATTTCTACTGGATCAAAAGTTGCTAAAGCAGATACTCTGGGAGAAAAGGTGTCTGAGAAGAAAAAGGTTAAAGAGGAGGCCTCCATTTCTGCAGCTCCCACCTGCACACCGGTGTCAAAGCAGGCCAATTCAGACGAGGCTATGGAAGTGGAGAGCAGCGGTAGTTCATTACCAGTTTTGGTTCCAGTCTCCAGAAATGTGGCAGAACCTCAACTGAAACCTGCAAAGCTTGTTGAAAAGCTCTCAAAGGCTGAAAATACTGCAGAGAAAAAACAACTCACTGCCTCAGTATCTCTTGTTGCTCGAAAATCTAAAAATTACACAGGCTCAGTGACTGACGGTAAACAAGCATCAAAACATGAACAGAAAGGTGAACGCAAACATACAAAAGACAACATAGAAATCCAGAAACAAAGTCCTCGCATGACCTCAAGACAACTAAGGCAATGTCCAGTACCACCGGCCTCAAAGCCGCCAGTCATTGAGGATGTGATTAAAGCAGAAGATGTTAGGGTCATGGATGTTGATGAGAGGTCTGATACTTCCATTACTGGAACATCGTCAAACAGGAACCCTGAGACAGAGGATAAACCGTGTGAAAGCAGGATTGCTTTGCCTCAGCGCCCATGCAAAGGGACAAGAGATCATCTGCCAGAAAAAGAAACAAGCGCCTGCCAAAAGAATGCGTCTGTGCCGCGGCCAGTGCCGCTGAGTGAGGTGAGTGCGCCTTTTCATATGAGCTCATGACTGTCTGGTGCTGCCAGCACAGGTCTCATCAGTAACACAAGCAACCTGGGGCTATTTATAGCTCCTATAAGTAGGCCCCGCTGTGTGTGTAATTTCAATGACGCATATGTTGACAGATGCAACAGGTATTTGTTGGTAGATCAGGAAGATGAGATTATACTTGAGCTTTACCGTAACTGGACCTACTTATTTTCTGCATTAACATAAATGAGACCAGCTTACAAAATTTGCCAAATTTTATATTGTATATTCCATTTATTTATTATGGCAATTGAAAAATAAAAGGTTTGACGGACAGATGTTCAGCAATGGTCATTTGGTAACGCCTCAATTATCACTGCGCTGCTGCCAGATTATGAATCTTTTATATCTATTATATACTGCTTATGCAATTATCCTGAGTACAGCTGCGTGGCTACTGACAGCACTAAGAGCTGAGACAAAACACTGCGCAGCTGAAGGACCTCTTAAAATGACTGACATTCCATTCTGGTTATGCTTAAATATTAAACAACCACCTGACTTGTGATTTGGCTCCACCATGTCAGGTTTAGATGGACACACACACACACGCACACACACACGCACACGCACACACACACGCAGCCCAAGTTATTTAAATGCATTTCTCAATGACACTGACTGCGTACTGCATGATTTTAATGTCAGTACTTTTAAAATAGTTTCCCAGTTGCTTTTAAGGGATGTAGCAGCACCATATGGGCAACAGAGTGACCTTCGAACTATACAATGGCTTATCTCATCCATGTTGGAATGTCATATGACATAAGGAACCTCCTGTGCATAAAAGGCTTTCAGCTCAACCACTGACTTGATGTGGACTTGAATCTGATGGCCCTGTGCAGACTCATGGATGAGTACCATATTACGTTTTTGCTTCCCCAAAATGAAATGACATTGGCAACCCATCCTGGGTGAACCCTGCCTCACGGCCGAAGGCTGCTGGGATAGGCTCCAGCCCTCCCGCAACCCTTAACAGGGTAAGCGGTAGAAAATGGATGGATAGATGGAAAATGAACTGACCTAATACACTAGCATGCAGGATTTCATTGTCGAGACAAAAAGTACTTGTGTGTTTGTTGGAACCCCACAGAAGCACATAACATAGCATGAAATGTGTCAGCGCTATGGCCAAGGTCTGGTTAGGTTAGGAGACAATAGAGAGGGAAGGACTGTGGTTTTTGACACGGTTGCACACCCACCTTTCACGCGGCGGCCAGAACAGCTGCTCTCACTATCTCTCTCATAGTGAAGTGCAAGGCTTTACATTGGAGTTACTTGATAGTCCCCTTCATCTCATACAGACTCAGAGGGGTGCCATGCATGTCGGACACAGAGGGCTGTGACAAAGGGTGGCTATTTGATGACCACTGTAAATATGCCCAACATTCTGACTAGATCATGTTATGGAACAGCATGCTGGTACCATCACGAATGTTCATTATTTTCTTTCCATTCCCTGATTCTGTTTCCTGTTTGTTGCTGGTTACAGTGTTGCTGTTTTTAAAATTACATGTGTTTATCCATCTCTAGCATAGCCAGGGATAAAGGAATACATATTCACAGCATAAACCATCTGCTTCCATTGTGTCCCAAGGTTACACAGACCCAGACTAAGACGAACAGGAATGACGCACCTGTCGACCTTCAGTCACCACCTGACCCGGGTTCGGTTGATGTCCGAGAAACACAAAAGACACCAACTGAGGCAGACAACAAAACACATGACATCCAGACCCCTTCTGTGCTCCATGATCCTCAGGCACCCATCGTCAAAACGACACAGGAGATGTGGGATCATTCCAGGGGATCAAATGAAACCCATACGATCCTTTTTACAGACCCACAGAAGTCACCCCTCGAAAGCCCTAGTGGTGAGGACACCCAAGAGTGTAATGTTTCATCCACCGACCAGCAAAGCCAAGTTGATACAGCCATAAAATCTGTTGAAGGGACAGAAATACAAGTTGATGAGAGGATAGATGGGAATGAGGTTGGTAACTTACTAGTGCAGGCTGACACTGTTGCCCCAAATGAAAAGATAAATGAGACAGTGACTGAAATTGCAGCTGCACATACGAATGTACAAGCTGAGAAGGAAAATACCAAAGATAAAATGGATAAATACGTTATCGCTGTAGAAGAATCTGTTAGCGACATTAAGAAGCCCATTATAAAAACAATGGTGGAGAACAGTTCAGAGTTACAGAACAAGCCAGTTAACTTGGACACAGCTGTGTCACATCTGGAAAAACCCCAAAATACAAACTTAACTGAAAAACAAATTGAAGTCTCAGATGAAATTCCAAAGCCTGTCACAAGAGTCATATCTGTTGCTGAACTTTTGAGATCACAAATAAAGGCTCTTGAGTCAACAGCTGTGAATGCAGCGCCCACAGTATCGGCCCCCACTGATTTTACAGAACACCCTACAAAAGCAGGAGACAAATGTCAGGAATTCATTACTGATGAGAGCAAAAGTAAAGTGGAAATGAGGAAGTCAGTGTCTGGTGAGGAAAGTGGAGCTTGTGTTGATAATAATCCACCAAGAAATATAAAGGAAACACTTGTTGAGATTTATAATAATCTGAATCAAAATGATCAGGAAAAACCTCCTGTGACCCCTCCTGTCTTTGCTGTAGACGCTGGTACCAATATATACAACACAGAACTGAACGGCAGTGTCAAAAAATGCAATAAAAGTACCACGGATATGAGCCATGAAACTGAAACAGCTCACGTGGGTCATTTGAAAGATGACCCCATAGTTTCCCTCACTGAGAGTGAAAATATCAAAAACAATTTTATTCCTTTGAGTTTCAAGGAGGAAATGACAAAAATACTTACGCTAAGTTCAAAACTATCTGAGAATATTAGTCAAGATTCTGGGACTTCATCGACTGTGACACCTGTAGAGATCCGCCATCAAGAGTCAACTGTTTTGGAACCTGACAAAAAAGAAGCGGTTCAAGGCAAAGACATGGAATGTGAGAAAAAGTTAACTCCAACAATTAAACTCAACAATAAAACTCAAAGTGGGAATACTGAAGTTGTGTCCACAACACTTTCTGATCAGTGCAAAACAGAAGAATACAATGCAACTGCTGTTTGTTTACAAGGAGAAGAAAAGTTTCCTGTTATTGGTGCAGACACACCAGGAATTATCCCTCAGCTTATTCAACAGGAGCTAATTATTCCGAGTCCTGAGGTCAGTCCATTGGTACAGAGGAGAAATTGTGTTTCTCCGATTCCTTCTGCTACTCCAAAAGAGCTGGCTTCTGGGGCCCGCCCTAAAATCCTTGTACCAAAAGCCAAACCCGAGGAGGCCACAGATGCCACATCACTGATTGATAACCAAACTCAGAAAGAGGAGATGCTTCCAACAAGTCCTGTGACCCTCTCTGTGTCTCCAAGCCTTCCACGCCGGTCACCTCTCCTTCACCCCACTGATGATAGGAGCGCTCCGGTAGAAAAGCGATCCCCACTCTTGAACAGGAGGAAAATTACATCTGAGACGCTCCAAGCTCCAAGCCAGCAGCCCTCTGAGGACATCCAAAGCCAGAAAATGGAGGGAAAGGCGGAAGAGAAGACCAAGCATGACCCCCGCAAAGGTGAAAGGCATTTAATGTCCTAATAATTATTCCAAATGGGGATATGTGAATGAGAACATTGTCAGCCTGATGATTAAGTACAAAAGTTTGATTAACATGACCCCCTGGATGACCCTTTCTTCAGGATGATTGGAAATGTTTTGAAAATGATGCAGTCCAAACTGATTGAGGTATATTCAGGAGGCTGTTTACAACAATGCTGGTAGATCATATAAAAAGAGTATCACTCTGTTGTTTCCTCACCTTCCAGCTCCTCAGATTATCCGTAAGATCAGGGGTGAAACCTTTGCTGACGCCTCAGGACACTTGAAACTGTGGTGCCAGTTTTTCAATATCCTCAGTGACTCTACGATCAAATGGTACAGAAATCAAGTGGAGATTGCTCAGATTCAAAGAAAGTAAGTTAACACGCTGAACTGAAAAATGTGCCAAAATGGTTCACTTCAAAACGTTTTACTCGAATCTGAAAAAGTTTGAACTGACGAAGATTTCAGAGACACATCTTTGAATTGGTAATGAAAAATGGACATGTTTTGTGAGGCATGTTTGTCCCTTTCTGTCTTTCAGTGCAGCGGATGAAAGTCAGGTCAGTCTAGCAATTGTTCAAGCTTCAAGCAAAGACTCTGGAGTTTACAAATGCACAATTACAAATGAATATGGGACAGACTCCACAGACTTTCTTCTAAGTGCAGACAGTATGTACTCACTTCTATATCACACATACAGAGAGATGATAAGATTTAATTTGAAATGCTTGGCCGCATCAAGTCTTATTCCTTGCTCTCTTTCATCGTGCAGCACTTTTAGCTGGGATGTCTTTACGTGAGGACATTAGTGGTAAAATGAGATTTGAAATTATATCATATTTATTTCTAGACAACTAAAATGCTCCTCTGACTTTTTATTCTCCTGTCCATGCTCTTTTCATAAAGTTGGAGAAGAAATTGAAATGACACCCTTGGTATTCACCAAAGGTGTGGCAGATTCTGGCACATGGGGCAGCAAATTCTTTGGACGTATAATGATGCAGAAATCTCGTATTGGCGAAGGCTGTGCTCATAAAGTCTGGAGGGCGAAAGTCATCTATGGCCTGGAGCCTGTGTTTGAGTCCGGGAACACTTGCATCATAAAAGCATGCAACCCTGTCGCCTATGGCGGCAAAGAGGAAAGGTGCCTTCTAGAGAGAAACCTGGACTTTGCCAAGCAGGTACGCAAGAAAAGCTCTGGAGAGTTCAAATGATCATAGCAGAATACATAAAAGCCAATAGTATCTGAAAGCAAAAAATGTCTCCCTTTCCAATGACAGGTTTTATTTCATAATTTATTCATGCTAAATTTAGCTATATTGCTCAGAAAACAAATCCATCATTAAATATGTATCTGTCAGGTGTAATTCCTGCCACCCTGCAGGATTACTGTGGTGCTAAGCAGAAGAAAATTAAATGATATATTCATGTGGGTTGAGCTTATCTTAACTGGCTATTTTCCATGTTCTGCATACAGGAGTGTAAAATCCAGAATTTGGCTCGTGAATACTGCAAAATCTTCTCTGCAGAAGCGAGAATTATTGAGAACTTCGGGCCTCCTCTGGAGTGAGTATGAGCTTTTACTTTTCTTAAAGAGACATGCCAACTTTTTGGGACACATGCTTATTTGCCATCCTCCCCAGAGTCAGACAAAAACATAGATACCCCTCCCTCCTCTGAGTGTACAGTAGGGAGCAGACGCCCACGTTGAGCGCTAGTTAGCTTAGCACAACGAATGGTAGAAGGTGAATACGTTAGCCCACTACCACCAAAAGTAATCAAAAACAGTCTTTGAACACATTAATATTCTGCATAAAATTCATTATGAAATTAAAAATGTAAAATTGTAATGTTAGAACAAGACATGTAGCTGATAATACTTTCCTGACAGGGCCCAGTGATTTCCTGCAGTACTCCCACAGTCAAATCCCTGCTGTAACTTCCACCAAAACAAAAGATTTGTGGACGACTCGAGGACTGCTAACTGTGGCTGAATTTGTATAGAAGGGTAAAATGGTTATTTCTCAAAAATCAGGACCTTGACCCTTTCATTTGATTGCTTTTGACATACAGTAGGAATGCTAACACGTTAGCTAGCGGTGGGTTTCAGTTGGTTCTGAGAGGAATGGCAGAAATATATTTTCCAGTAAGGTGTCGTGTTTCTTTAAACCTTAACATCCTTTTGGCTTCGTTCGCTCTGACCGTTATCTCTATAAAATCATCCACTTTATAATCTCTAACACTTAGGATAATTCCAGTCTACCTGATGTACCGACCGGCAAATGCAATCCCTTACGCCACAGTGGAGGCTGATCTGGATGGAGAATATCAGAAATATTCTGCTCTGGACGATAAGGGGAGAATAGAGATGAAGACTGGTTCTGAGGTGGAGCAGAAATGCAGTGCTCTGCAGCACTGGATCTTTCAGTGGACCAATGGAAATCTGCTTCTCACACAGCTGGAAGGTAGACTGGGACTAGTCATTAACTAAGAATGTGATGATGCAACATATGTCTTGGTTCATCACTACCAAACTTCAAAAAGGTTCTTAGAGGTGCACATAGACGCCCAAACGTTGCTGACAGCTCTTCTTATCAGCTGAAAAGATTTTTTTTTTAAAAGAAAGAAAAGAAATGTAACTGCGAAATGGATTTTTTAAATTGTTTTTTACAAATATCTTCAGGTCCATTATGCACAGAAAATTTTATGAGGATACATTTTTATATGTAGTGCTCTGAGAATTTGCATGATTGACCAAAGTGTTTTGCTTAATTTTTTTTAACTAAAATGGTGAATTTGAATATATTGCTCACATGCTTTCACTCTAAATTACATGGTGTTGTTTTGCAGGTGTGGACACAAAGATCACCAAAATTGGAATTACAGTCAAATCTACGGGGTTGGTATTTTTTATATTGTTGTTTCAGTAAATGATACTTATTTTACACGCAATTTACCTTTCAACCAGCTCAAACGTTTGCTAATGTCATGTTGTGCGTTGCTGCAGGCATCAAAGTCTACCTGTTGAAGGAAATCCTAAAGTTTTTGAGCAGTTTGTCTCCCTGCACCGGTGTAACTACTTCTGTGGTCTGCTTGGCCTGAGGTCGCTAAAGGTCTTGGATTCTTTAATGATGCCAACAAAGCCGAAGGGTTCCAAGAGCCCCTTGCTTCAACGCAAGATGGCTGCTGGCTCCTCCAGTCCTCAGACTGGCAGGAAAAGTGCTGGCAGCCCCAGACAGCCCAGAAAGGCTGAACAAGAATGCAGAAAGAGTCCCACTAAACAGAAATCTCCTGATGCTCCAAAAGAAGTTCAAATGTTATAGAGGATAACCCGAATGACAATCATAAATGGGACATTATACTTCTACTTTGTCACTGAAGACCTGAATTGACAAATCAGCCCAGGAGGAGTTGTAAAGAAGACAAAGGGCTCTGTTTTGAAGAGAGGTACCCGCGAGATCACGAGACAGAAAAATTAGTAATGCGACTTAAATTCAACAGCCACCATTCCTTGTCATGATTACATGTAGTGGATCTATGCCCTCACTTGTTCTGGTAATTCTGCTGCATCCTACATTAAAAAAAAAAACAACCTGTGGCAACTGCTGTGTAATTAGAATCACTCAGCCTGTTTTGTATTCTACCAATCGTGAACCATTGTCAGTCTCAGGTCATTGTATTTGTACATGGATGTCAGAGAGAAAACATTTTTGACTGAAGTGGTACTTTCTGCTGTAGTGTTGTTTTTAATGTAAAAGCACAAAGATTTAACTTTTGTAGTCACCTTTGAAAGAATATATTGGGAGTTATTATTATGATTCAAGTAAAACCATAACATGGAAGTAAGCTTTGTGTTTGTACAGCAAGTTTCATATAAGTATGTTGATATAGGAATACGTTTTTTTCCTCCCAAAGCAATGTAGCTCCTACATGACACTTGTACAGGCAACACGGTGGTACAGTGGTCAGCACTGTCGCCTCACAGCAAGAAGTTTGCGGGTTGGAGCCCCGGCTCAGGCACTGGATCTTTCTGTGTGGAGTCTCCATGTTCTCCCTGTTCCTGTGTGGGTTCTCTCTGGTACTCCAGCTTCCTCCCACAGTCCAAAGACATCAAGAGGGGACGAGGCTGATTGATACTCTAAATTGACTGTAGGTGTGACTGTGAGTGTGAATGGTTGTCTGTCTCTATGTGTTGGTCCTGTGATGGACTGGTGACCTGTCCAGGGTGAACCCCACCTCATGCTGGAAGGATACAGCCCCCCTGCAACCCTTAACGGAATAAGCAGTAGAAAATGGATGGATGGATGGACGGATGGACAGGTGACACTTGGACAGTAGCTAATGGCGCTGTACTTTTGTAATCTAACCTGTCATTTTTACCTACCATGCTACATTGCACTGTATTTGTAGAAACTGCACATTTGAATGGCTGTAAAATAAAACCTATGTTTAGAGATGCTGTGAGTCCTATTTTCAAAGTGCCTGTGCCTACAGAAATTGCCATATTATTGATGAATCACTGAATGAAAGCCACTAAGCTCATCCAATGCCAGCCTTTAAACAATTCAGTGTTATATCGTTAGAGAGATAAGTGACCGTGTGTTTCCTCAGTTAAACCTTTAATTTGAAAGTCCTCTGACACGTCTCTCTCCCTCTCTGTCATCTTGTTATTTACTGCATTGCTATAAAAAGCGATGACGTGTTGGCTCATTCTTTGTGTTAGCAAAACAATATTACATTTTTACCTTTATGTTTTTCCTTCATAATGAGATTTTTTACAAATGTGTTTTAATGCTCCCTTCCTTATAGTGAATAATGTGAAAATATGCAGCCAGTCAATTATTTTCCAGTGGGAATCTCTGTGATTTCCCATGTGTTTGCAAAGCTCTTCTTTCCTTTTATTTTCAGTAGAGTATTTTCCCCCTGGTATACTGAGAAAAATCAGCACCTTGTTTCCTCATAGAAATGTCTTGTGTGAATTTCAATGAATTCATAGACGCCCCTGTAGGTGATGGAAAGGTCAGCTGATTAGCCTGCATGAGCGAGGCGGATTTTGTCTGTTTCTCAGCCCTAAATGTGTGTTTAGTCTGTGTTACAGTAGCTAGCACACAATCTGCAGTCTAACTAAACTCTGCAGAAAAATTTACATTTTTTTTTAACATACTGGAGGCAATAAACTGGACCAGAAATAAACCGCAGGAACTTCACAAATACATCAGAGAGGCTGTGCTAGTAAAAACAAGCTAACAGGCTTTGAGCTAGCTCACAGGTTACGCGATCTCTGTAGTGCTCCATATGCATGTTCTACATGAATAGGTGGCTAAACAGTCCAGCTCAGCCTCTCACCTCTATTTGTATCCATGTGTATCAAAATGCATTTGCTTGCATTTACCACGAGGGGGCACAATCCAATATTATACAGAATTTCTGACTATAACAAATCTATGTGCAAATTGTTAGCACTGTTGCCTCACAGCAAGAAGGGTCAGGATTCGAGTCCCGGCTCGGGCACGGGGTCTTTCTGTGTAGAGTCTGCATGTTCTCCCTGTTCCTGTGTGGGTTCTCTCTGGGTACTCCAGCTTCCTCCCACCGTCCAAAGACATGCAATTGGGGACGAGGCTGATTGATACTCTAAATTGACCGTAGGTGTGGCTGCGAGAGTGAATGGTTGTCTGTCTCTATGTGTTGTCCCTGCGATGGACTAGCGACCTGTCCAGGGTGAACCCCGCCTCTCGCCTGGAGGCTGCTGGGATAGGCTCCAGCCCACCCGTGACCCTTAACAGGAATAAGTGGAAGACAATGGATGGATGATATTGTAGCAGTATTCACAAACTAATCCTGGAACAATGGATTTTCAGAGTTATGAAGGTTAAGCATGGGAAAAGACATTAAGGCCACTGAAAAAAACTAAGACATGAGTCACTTAAATGCCACAAAACAGATTCCTTCACTAATATCAGGGGATTAAATGCTGCTTACAACCAGTGTGTGTTGATGGTGTGAAAGGCTAACTTCATCATGATAATAATTTGTGATCCCCGGTCATTAGTGAGTCACCATTTATGTAAGCGATGGCAAGCCTGAGTGTGAAAAGTTCTGAAAAGCTAAATGTAAGCTTGACAAAAATGTTCAGTGTCATTTCTGACGTTGTCCAGCAGCATGAGGGTAAGAGGCTGTCAAGAGAAGAAACATATGACAGATTATGACACCGTGTATGTCGGAGGACAAAAATAGATCTATTTGACCTTATAGTTGTCCAGGGAGCGCAACTCTTGTGTAAAGACCCAGTGAAAAACATCTGTAATGGATCAGTGGTCAGTCTACACTCCATTTTGCCTGCACGTATCAAATATTCACACACAATTCATTTCCTCAACAATTTACATTGGCTCATGTGCACTTAATGCCAAACGAGGGCTCTTACAGTGTGACGTGGTCGTACGTGGGTGCAGGATGTGGAATGACGGAGGTGTGTTACCATGAAGAGGATTGGGCCCTCAGTGTAACAACACACTCCTGCCACCTACTGTTAGTTTGTTCACCAAACAAGTGAAAGGTCTGCAAACCTCCACTGTCAAATGGTGTGTGTTTTTATAAACGGAAACCATTCCAAATAAATGGATGTGGAAAAAATACGCATTTGTCAATGTTTATCTGTTTCACAAATCTAAGAGAAGTAATTTCTTTATTTTCACAAAGTGAGGCTGTGTAGAGGGTTATCGATAATAGTAGCAATGACTGACACAAATAGATGTTTTCAGCATTTGAGCTTTGAACTGATGTCTGATTTACTATGTTCACTTGATCTTGTCACATTGTCAGAGTCAATGTCACATTTGTCTGAGAGGAATAACATCAGACAATGAGATACACTTTAATCTGAATGAGTTTCTTGCTAGACATTACGATTAAATTATGAGTGAAGTGAGGAAATTACAGGGAAAAGATGCGCCGGCACAGCTCCTCATGCTGCACGAGTAGCTCTGACGGAATGAAGTAAAGAGCACTGGATCACTCAGGGTAATCTCAGCATTAAAATCTATTATAAGACACAGTAAATGAGGGAATTGTTAGTCCCCAACTGTAGAAATTTGGTGTGTACATTTAGCCCTAAGTGATTGCCATTTCATTCAATAAGACTTAATATTAAGTTAATGTGAAGATCTAGCACTCAGAGCCTGGGTCTTTAGCACATTAAATACAATTCAGTCCTACATTCTGGCTTATTATGTGGCATCATGTAAAAATATGCTCCAGAGGATCTTATTTCCATTTCACTCAGATGGTTTTGACAGATAAAATCTGCAACTGGTGCTGAAAGGAGAGAATGGTTCTACAAAAGCTGTACAAGATGATGCTACACAAAGCCAAAAATATTTTCACATTCAGAAATGATTTTAACCACATCTGAAACATAGCGTATTGTGAGGACAATCTGAATTAAATGGTAAAGAAGAAAACAGAAAAAGAGGCTGGCAAGTGTGTGCTATCTATGAATGAACCTGCCTGTGATTCTGACCTCACATTGTTGTGTCTGAATGACCTCAATTAGCATTAGCGCGCACGGTTAGTTGTGACCGTTTAGGCAGATTATATGGAAAGGATCACACGTCCCTAAATGCCACAGACTAGCTGGCATTTGAAAAAGTTTTATCTCGGGTCCGCCAAAAGCCGCAGGCTGCAACTGGGTTCTGTTCCATCACTAAGTCGACTGTCAGTGCTAAGTTAATCTGTCATAGCAAGCTTTTGATGACTATGGAATAATATAAAAATAAC
Source organism: Aulostomus chinensis (assembly GCF_037954235.1). Taxonomy (NCBI): domain Eukaryota; kingdom Metazoa; phylum Chordata; class Actinopteri; order Syngnathiformes; family Aulostomidae; genus Aulostomus; species Aulostomus chinensis. The sequence continues at coordinate 25,788,421 of NC_141321.1, forward strand.
ATGTATCTCACATGATTTCCTTTTATGTGGGAACTTAAAGTCTAGATATTAATAAAATCAAACAGTGGCTGTATATGCACGCTTTCATTCTCTCCATATGCTACTAATGACAACAAATCTGAAAATTCAGGAAATGATGCGCATGTGTTCATTGCAGGAGTATTCAACTAAAGGTACTAATCCTGCATCCCTAAAGTAAGGGAAAATATATATACAGCGTTTACACAGCAAATATCTCTAAACAGTAAGTGACCTTATTATGATATTTATAATGTAGCTTGCTCTTGATAGCAAGAGAGAAACCCGACGTGAGTCCTCTTGGCATCACTTGGCAGCTGCTTACTGCTCAGAGGAGGTTCGCAGTAAAACCAGTAAATGATATGCAGCAACCACATGATCTGGATGAACCATGGCAAATGTACCTCCAAGACATTTAGAGACGCCAACAATTTGATGGAGTGTAAAGCCGTCACAAAACAGCTGTGAAATTTTGTTTCACATCCCACCTTCACACACTGTTTTGTTGCTTTTGAATTATTATTATTGTTTGTTTTTTTTGCTTCCATTCAGCATAAACAGAAGCATGAATTGATACCCCCAAAGTCAAGTTGAGTACAGGAAATATATATTCACATAAGGCTCATGCCACAATAAAAGAATTAAGTGAAATTAATTTTACCCAGTCCCCACCATCAGTGTGTGTGTGTGTGTGTGTGTGTGTGTGTGTGTGTGTGTGTGTGTGTGTGTGTGTGTGTGTGTGTGTGTGTGGGCGTGACTGAATGTGTGACTGAGGCAACATTGTAAAGGGCTTTGAGTGTCATAAAGGGAGAACGCCATTACATAAACACAGTCCACTTACCATTAAAACCTTGTGTCTATATTTTAGCAATAACACATTTAAATCTATAAATGCTATAATTACTCTGTTCATTTATGATGCTTATTAACTGCGGACGGTCGGGTGTTGAGGTGGAGTTACAACGTCTAACTGAGTCGACACACAAACAGCTAGAATAATATCAACAAAAACGCAAAGGTGATGAGTGAGATAACTGGTCATTCTTATTGTAATTAAAATTGATTTATGAAATATAGATGTTTGTATTTCCCATGTTAGTCTATATGTGTTCAAACAGCAGCCAGTACACACTGTTTGAATACAATTCAGTACAGCAGTAAATATACCATAGATTTAATTACACGGCTTTTCCGTCGTTGAATGCACTGAACTTGCTCCTCACTTGTATGTCACACTGGATAAACATGTGAATGATAAAACTAATAGATATCATAGTGATTCTTCTTCAGTTCCTTTTTTTCTTTCAGATTTTTTTTCAATCAAACGTTTTGAATACTAAACTAAACTAAACTAAATGGGGAGTTATATGCATTTGTATAAATGTCCAGAGAAATATCTGACCTCTGGTGTCGGTATGAGTACGTCCTGTTCGTAAGTTAAAAAGAAGACCTGGTCAGAAGCAGAACAGGCAAAAATCAGAAAGCAACAAATCTTTCATTTGTTTTGTGTCTCAATCTTAAACCACCAACCAAAAAAAAAGATTCCTGGCATTTCGATTTTTATTGTTGGTTTCGATTGAGACATTCATCCTTCCGAATATATACTGTAATCTTTTTTTTTTAAGGATTCCTTTTGAAGCGACAATATGCAGCATTTGGAGCTTAAAACAACAGCTCTAACATCATTGGTGCAGTGTCTTGATGAGGAGAAGATTGTCTCTTTCTCCTTTTAATCTTGCTTCAAGTCAGCACCGTGAATGGCTACTTCTGAGTTTTCTGGGTGTTTTTTTCTGACGTTGAAAATAAACTGCACTGCAATCGATGAATAAAAGTGGTTTATTATTTGGTTTCACAAATAGGTCTTATATTACTGGTAAAGTGTGTCACAGGAAAACCAAACAGTGCTGCACAAACACTCTGTAACACATTGCTGGAAATAAAATGTGTGTTGTGCTGGGAAAGAAAAATGTATTTTTTTAACATTTGAGTGAAATACAATGGAGCGTGACTCGGGTTGGAGATAAATCGGACTTTTTAATGATGACTCAAGCTCATGTGACATATGTGCTGCTAATAACCTCCGAGAGCTGAATCAACAATCAAAAATGTACTCGTGGGTTCCATCTGTGTGCTTGAGTCGTGTTATCACGTTCTCCACCAAACACACTTCCGACAGGAAATTAGATGTGTGGTCAACTACAAAAGAGAGTAAATGATTAGTGTTGATGAGTGTGTCTCGTCAACCAAGTTTTTTTTTTGTCTTTTTGTGAGATTCATCATTAATCAAAAAAAGAGACCTAGTTTTAATCGGGCAGATGGAAAGTAAACTCAGCTATATCATTTTTCTCCGCTATTATTTACTATTTCAAGAAGAGCGTTTACCCACCTTAAAGGTGCCCATTAAAGGGTCATAAATCATTAGTCAGAGTAATTGATTTTATTGATGGTTATTTGCTTTATCATAACAACTGAGTCATTATAACCAGCGTTAATCAGCAATCATCAGTCTCCCTTCATTTGGCCGACTTAAATATTTTGTTTATTGTTCTTCTTCATTCATCTGTTGTTGTCTTTTTAATTTTGATTTATCACGCTTCTGTATGTCTCTCAAGAGTTGGTTGACCTGAACAGATTTTATAATTGCAGAAATGGGCCTCCGGGTTCACGTGAATGTTCACGTCCCGTTTACAAAGGTTTGCTTACATGTTCGTCATTTAAACTTAAAAAGTCTTAATACGTCAGACATCTACTTGACAAATATCAAACAATTCCAAGAATCAAAATGGCTCTTAAAAATAATTTTGGAGAGAATTCTGCATCCAAGTGGCCAAAAGACTGATGAATCTTCCCCTGAAATAACCAATTAAAAACACAAGTCAAGCAATGGAAAATTCAATTCAATTAAAAGAGGTCCGTCTTAATTTTTTAGTCTGCCCATGACATCGCAATGATTATTATTGCCTTAGATGATATTGAAATTGTAAATCACTGCTTAAGTTCTTCTCTTATAATGGGGTTATTTTTCTTTTTTTCTTATTTGATCAGTTGACAGACCGAGGCAGAGACAGAGGTACGCGGACGAAATTTTCCCAATTTTCACTTTTGGTTCACAGCTCACTTGCAAATTTAAAGTTTTGGCCCCCAATATAGCATAAAGGAGGCATTAAAGTTGAATAAAAATAGATGTCTGATTTGTCCAGTGGAGAATCTGCTGTTGATATGAGGCCTCTGGGTTTTATAATATGAAAGCAAGTTGAGGAACTTAGCTGATTTTGCATTCAAATATTCAGGAAGCAGTGCATCTCAAATTAGTAAGGCTTATTTTCCAAATAATTATTTTCTCTTTAAATAAGCTTTATTTAAGTAAAACCACAACAGAAATGCTACATTGGATTGGATCGAACAGTTATTTATTGATAGTCCCAAGGTGAAACGCCTGTGGTGACGCGCTAATTCTAACTTCTTGTTCATTAACATCGAATCAGAAGCCATAGCACAGTCCTCTCTCTGCCAATTCATCCCTCCACAGAGGACATCGTGGCCCCTTCTACGACTTTCTCCCTCTCGCTCGTATCCAGAACTGACACCTCAACACAGCTCTCATACAAGGGCGGGACTTCCGGTTGAGCGAACCCGGAAGATTTGGATGCAAGTTTCACTGCCTGACCGTGCATCCATATGCTCGCTTCTTTAAACGTTTTAATGTGATTTAGGTGCTTTTCTACGCCGTATCATTTGCAGCAATGTTATCTTTTGATTTCCTCGACGATGTTCGTCGCATGAACAAGCGGCAGGTGGGTAGAAAAGAAGGAGTTAATTGTGATGTTGTGACTCTTTGTGATGAGAGAGAGCTAACGTTGACTAGCCGCCGACCGCCTTTCAGCGTTGTCGCTGCTCTGTCACTTGGTATCGAGCGTTAAAGTGGACGTTTATTGCACATTTATCCTTTACATTATGTCCTCTTCTGTAACCTAAAATACGTCGGACTAAAACACCCTGGCTTTGCTGTAGCTAGCTATTGTTCTCATGTTCCTAGAGCCTGTAAGCTAAAGTCTAAATGTGCTCAAGAATGAATCACTCTATTGAATGGAGTGGTAAGGAGATGGTGGTAAAATCCAGAGGCTGAGAATTTTTTCTGGGTAGTTTTATTCTACATAAAGCCTCCTGTATAATCACACGAGGGTATTAATTTTTTGAAATCATAAAAAATGATCATCTGCCTTTTTCTTTAGCTCTATTACCAAGTGCTGAACTTTGGTATGATTGTTTCCTCTGCACTGATGATCTGGAAGGGACTGATGGTTGTCACCGGCAGTGAGAGTCCCATTGTTGTCGTTCTCAGGTAAGTTGGGGTTTTGAGGGTTCAACTAACTCTGGGGGAGATACGCATGGAAGCATGTTGCACAATAGGGCTGGCCACTATTTCAATATTTACTTACAATGGCAGTTTTGGCTTTCAATGATCAGAAGGTAGTTAATATGATGATGGTATTTCACTCCATTCCATAATCTAGCTTTTGGTTTGTGATGGAATTATAGGAAGAAAGAATTTGGCAGGATGATTAGAAGCAATTCAGCAGTGTGGAGACACTTCTGTTTCAAGGAGTGACTCAAGCGTGATGTTTTCAAAATCACTGAGAAATTGTGTTAAATAATTTTTGCCTTATTATCAACCGGAATCATTATTTATGCTGTAATTGATCCCAGTTTCATATAAATAACCTCATACTTCCAGAGGAGTAGATCACACAAACTTCAAGAATAGTTTTAATGTATGTATCATAGTTTCTGGGGTTTACTTCTGACCTCAGGCAGCTCACAACCTCAGCACATTAACCGAAAACCTAGTAGACGGTACAATTACTCATACTGCTGGGTTGAGAATTACTGAATCTCACTGATAATCTCATTTGCATTTTCCCAATTGTGTCTCCACATCTTCAGTCGAGTTGTCTAGGTAGCAGGTTTCTGTATGCAAGTGTACACAGGATCATTAGCATCTCATCCTATGAGAAAGGAGTGTTTCCCTCGGTCTGCTGTAATTGGGACTGATAATAGTGAGGGCAGTGAGCAGCACCCTCACGCTGAATCCAAACTGGATTCAATTAGAATTTTGTGTCCAACATGTGAAATGAAAAATATTCGTATATTCAAGTTTTTTTTTTTTAATAAGGGAGAAGAATGGGTATTTAAGATTATTTTTGTATGCCTTAGTACATATGAGGTGGTGACCTTTGAGTCTGAATAACAGCCAGGACATCGCATAAACAATGTCTACCATTGATTTCAGTGGCAGTATGGAGCCAGCCTTCCACAGAGGAGACCTGCTGTTTCTGACCAACCGGGTAGAGGACCCCATCAGAGTGGGAGAGATTGTCGTCTTCAGGATAGAGGGCAGAGAGATTCCAATAGTACACAGAGTACTAAAGATCCATGAAAAGTATGTGGTTCTTCATTAAATTGTACTTCTTCTAAAATGTTCTTGTAGCACTGCAGCCATGATTTATAGAAACACTTTTCTTCAAAGCTGTGAGACACACACACACACACACACACACACACACACACACACACACACACACACACAATGCAGCACTTAATTTAAGCATCTTTCCTGGGACTGCTGTTTTCTGTATTGTCCTCCATGTTTGTCCATGAGCTGCTCTGATCTTCAGCTGTCTGAGCTTGGAACCACATCGGTGTCTGATGCACCTCCATCAGTCGGGCTTGACATTGTCTTGTGTTGCTTTCCCAGTGATGCAAAATATTCTTTGAATTTGAGAGTCCAGACTGAGAAGCAGCTGTAGAGATCTGAGAGAAATCGCACTGTAAACCACCTTCAAATGTGTTTAGGCTCTGATTTGCTGAAAAAAATTTGCATTCTATGCGGGTTTTGTCGTTGTCCAGACTGTCTTACATCTATCTTAATATGACCAAAAGTCAAATTTGGTATGTCAGTCTGACCAAGGCCCAAGATCATCTTCAGAGAAAACCTGTACCTTGAACCCTCAGTCAGACACATATGTATTGGAACGGAGGACTTTGTATATGCTGCGATCTAAAATCATACTGATGCTGTGTCCACAGGGAAAACGGAGACATTAAGTTCTTGACCAAAGGAGACAACAATGCTGTGGACGACAGAGGTCTGTACAAGCAGGGTCAGCATTGGCTGGAGAAAAAAGATGTGGTGGGACGAGCTCGGGGGTAAGTAACCTCACACGTGCAACTATGTTAATGGTGTAATGATACAGGTACTCGTGTTTTAATCTGTAGTAGAGACTTTGAACATCACTGTTTCCAGCTGAGGTCTGGAGGCGAATGTTAACTAGAGCCTAGTAGTGATTTAGCGTTAAATTCAGTTACTCACCGCTAAAGCAGCACTTGTTCACTTAATTCTTTAGTTGCGGGCAAACTGACAAGGTCATCTTTAAAAAGCAATTTCATTACTTCAGGATATCAGATTTGTGGATCAGGGTTGTTCTATTTGCCTTCCTACTTCATTTGTATTGAACAAGGTAGGATTTAGGCACTTCATCCACACGAATGAGCGATAAATCAAGGACATTGAACATGTAGGTTTCTTCCCCATCCAAGGTTCATCTCGTCAAGATTATATTTTTTAAGGAGTGTGACCTCTTGTTTTTCCCCTAAGTTTTCGTTGTAAACGTAGTTTTAAGATGCCTCCTGAAGATCGGTACCTTTGGTGTTACGTTGAAATATGAATAAGGATAATTTTGTGTCTTTCATTCCTCCTCTGAGCTCTGATCGTGAGCTCCTTAGCTATATAATTTGAAGGTACCAGAGTCTAGCCTGGAAGTCTCAGCGCACACCTGAGCAAGGAAAAGAGTCTTACCGAGAGCTTCTCGGTGTAATGCTAGCTGTTAGCAGCTACATTTAAACACCCGCAGCTGCTGTGGGTCCAGATTGATGGTCACTGTACTTTCATCATTGTTCCCATGTCTTAAACATGTATTCCTCCCTCTCTGTGCCAGCCTTGTTCACCGTTGGTCATTGTGTGGTACTCTACCAATTCTCTCATTTGAATTCATTAGCATCCTGTATTTTCCTGGTTTTATTAGCAGAGGCTTCAGCAAAACTACATGATGCTACTTTGTATATGTGACTACAGCTATAGACTTTTGCCCTCACTGATTATTCTTGTCTTCTCCAGGTTTGTGCCATATATTGGAATTGTCACCATTCTAATGAATGATTACCCCAAGTTCAAAGTGAGTTTGCCGTCCCATCGCACACCCATCGTATTTGACAAGATTTGTGAAGGCCGTGAGCTTAAATTTACAAAGCCAACCTCTAATGTCCTGTTTTGCTTCTGCAGTATGCTGTTCTCTTCATGCTGGGTCTCTTTGTGTTGGTCCATCGGGAGTGAGGTACCGAAATTTCAGGGCTCAAGAAGGATAAACTTCGTCCAGGAAACCTCAGTCATGCCTTTCAAAACAGAATTAAGTTACACTTTGTCAAACCCAACTGGCTTTTTTGTACCATTTGTTTGAACATTTTGTAGAAATGTGGATAGGGTGTTTACATTTGAGAAATCCAAGCTTTAAAAAAAATATTTTTGTGAGGGAACTCGGCAAGATTTAGTTTGAGGTTGATCTTTATTTGTAATCCTCCGAATGTGAAACGGCATTCTTAAAGATGAATTAAGTCTCGTTCCTTTCTTGTTAATTCGTTGTCTTTGAAAAAGATATGTGAAGTATTTTATGACGACTAATTATGAATGATATTAAATATGAAATCTGGTTACCATCCGATATGGATCGAGTCTTCATCAACGTCTTTATTTCTCTCTACACCTCTTTTCTAAAGAGCAGGAAATGCACAAAATGTCTACATTGCAGTGTTGGAGGTGTTAAAAAAGCAGTGATGTAGAATTATATTGCAAATGGGAACATTTGTTTTGATGTATCATGTGACACACATTTAGATTGAAATCAATATTTTAACACCTGATGAGGATTTTAAATGCAAATCTTTTGAAGGAAGTTTTTCTACTTCTGTTCTTAAGCTAAAAGGAACCAAAAGTGTTAGGTCTCATTTATGAAATGCTCTCATGCTCAAAATTTGTTTCATGCACTATTGCCTTTCTTCTTTTTAGCCCTCAATTTAGTCTTTCAGACAAGAATTAAGTCCTGATGCCACTAACTCCAAACACCCTCAGGGTTCATTAGGTCAAAACCAACCTGGAAAAGTAGAATTTGAAAATAGCAATTCCCAGGTCTGGAAAGGTTTTAAAAACAAACAAACAAAAAAAAAAACGGAAATTTCTGGATCAACTGAGAAAAAGAAGTCACCTGCTTCGCTACATTTTTGTGTTGTATCAAACCACAAAATACATTCACTTAAGTTATTTATTTGCCTGTAATTTTTGGCAGATTTCTGTGTTTATTTTTATGTATAAAAAGATGTAAGCATGTAGGGTAAAATTTTTTTTTTTAAAGTCGACTGTCAAGTACCATCAGGTTTTGCTTCCTCCCTGTAAGACTAAACTGAGGGCTGAAGAAGTGTTGCAGTGTGTAGGAACAAATTTGCATGTAAGAACATTTCATGAATAAGGCCCGTTAGTATTCATGAGACGCCTTGAAGTTCAGCATTTTTGTTGGTGTCTACACAGGGTTTCTCAAAATAAGTATTGTTTTAAATGTAATGCTGCAGAAGAGAGCAGGAACACCTCCAGCGTTAACTTGCTTCCCTTGTTCATAGGGTTAACCAACATTAACACGGGTCATTTTTCTCCAGATGTACTTCAAGAAGCCTCCAACATGCAACTGAAGTACTTGGAACTTTGAAACGAAATTAATCGCATACGGTTGCTGTCCTCATTAAACAGCACTGACTTTGAGCAGTTTATGTACAACTCAATAAAAAGTGCTGAATTTTTTAATTGAAGTTTGTCACTGACTATACTAGCAGAGTGATTCTGAGGTTTTACATCATGTGCTGTGGCCCCTGAATAAAACAATAACTCAAAGTAACCTCTACACCTTGATCAACACATGCAGTTAAAGACGGCATTCCAAATGTTCCTTGCACCTTCAGAGGAAATGAGTAGTGTTAAAGACGACCAGTTCATTGAATCTGTGAGCTTGGTGAGAGTGATGCCCTGATGGTTGGACAGGATTCTAATTAGACATCCAGCTGCATAAAATCACAAGTGTGTGTGTGTGTGTGTGTGTGTGTGTGTGAATGCCAAAGGTTGTGAAAAGAGCATGTTCCTGCTGCAGCCCCTCCACTAAACTTGTAAGTTTATCACCCTGAAGTGACAAACAGGCAGTCTGTCTTAACTTGGAGCTGGCAGTGAGAAGCAGCAGGTTCTTCTGTCCTTAGAGGACTGTGGCTAACACAGCAGCGTGTTGCAACTTGCCAAATGTCATGTTGCTCATTTTTAGGGATAATGAGCAACGTGGGGAGAAGGGAGGGGCCAGGGTGAGAGAGAGAGAGACAGAGAGAGAGAGAGAGAGAGAGAGAGAGAGAGATATGTTGCCCTGAAAGGGTAAATCAGCCATCATATCCAAGAAATGATCTGCCAGTATATGGAGCTCTTCAACATTGTATTATTCTACACAAATGTAAGACAAAGCTGGAACTGAACTCCACGCGCCCCATGAGCGCACTGTCCTCAACACGAGGCATCCTAACGTCTCCTTATAACCTCAAATAAAATAGGAATACTTCGAGGGATGAATACAACCAATAACAATTGTATTGCTACTACTACCGAAATATCGAAACTACTGTCCAAGCTGCAGGCGTTGTATCTTCCATGATTTGAAGAGTAATGGCATGGTGCGTAAAAGACGCACAGCCGGTGACGCGTTCTAACGGAACCCAAAAACCCCCCCAACCATTTCGACTAATCTGACTGGCAGAGTAAATAGTACACGCAACATGAAGAGAACCCACCCAGCCAGGAACGCCTATAAAAGCAGGATAAGGCTCAGCAGTCCACGAGCACTAGAGGACACTTGGAGATCTGCGCGTTGGAGGACAGTTCGACATTGCGCTTTGAGATGAGAGGGTTCACTCTGAACAACTTCTGCCAGGGTGGCTTATTCACTTATCTCGTCTTGTTTTCTTTAGTGTCTTTTACCACCGCTGTCAGTTTCGACTTGACTGAGCTTAGAAATAAAGTCGCAAAAATTAAGGTGAATCCAAGAGGAAATCTTTGGGCAACGGGTAAGAATAATCTTTAATTCAACAGCTATTTAATACACCGTCCACCAATGTTTTTTTGCTATGTGTTTGTTTTGTGGTTACATTATCACATTTTTTGCCATGCTGCTTGTGACATACAACACTCAAAGGTTGTATTATCTTTTCCATCTAATTAAACCGATATTAATTAGCGTTTTCTTTGTTTCGGAAGGACATTTCATGGGTAAAAAGAGCGTGATGGACACCCCCCTGCTACCGTCCTCTGAGGGGCAAGGGGTTGGTGCGCTGGAAGTCCCCTTGCCCGCGGAGCGCACCGATCTCGGAGAGCTTTTCCAAGAGTTCCTGCGGTTGGTGTTGCAAACACATCTGGATACACCAGAGAGCCTCTCAAAAAAGCAGGTGAGGATCTCAGTCCAGAAAATTGTTTTCGTCTATTTTTAAAACAAATACTACGCTGAGTTTAATCTCTTTTCATGCACTCTGTGTTACAGGAGGCTGATTTGTTGATGAAGATTCTAGAAAGGTACATCCAAAGCAGAAAGTAATGCAGTGGAAGGAAGTCTGGCACGCATAAACACGGGTCCCAGGTCATCTGGTCTCATGGATTTAAGTAACACTAGCCACTGCTGACAGTCTCCTGCTTATTATGATTGTAATCCACTATAACTGTCATATGTAACCTGAATCTCTTCTGCAATTTACAACATTGAATTTATTTTGCTGATATTGTCTTGTTTGAAGTTATTTATATTAAATAAATCAATTATTTGCACTGCTGTGAGTTTGATCTGAGACAGACAGATGATGCATGTTAGGACTTTTCATAAGGTTGGAGGCTTGTCTCATCTGATTTGATGCTGTGAAGTAACACAATTCACAGTTCTTGCTGTTCCCACCCATCTCTGATCTACTGGTAATCTGGCAGCGGACCAGTTTTCATCTGCGTATCTTCACGAGCGATTCTACCTGAGCTGGCAGATTGCTGAGGATACAAAATAAGAATGTCAGACATCCTTTGAGCGAGATGAGCACAAATTGTCGCCTCAAAAAGATGGAAAGTTTGTTGAGTTTGAGCATCTGTATGAACAACTGTTATGATGTCGGAGGATGATCGACAGGTTTATAGTTGCATCCTTTTTATATCCTCAGGGGTTTATTACATCAGACTTTCACAACTTTATTCATAGGCGCGAGAAAAACGATCAACTCATACTTGAGCATGAGTAAGAAGTTTCTTCTTGTGTGATATGTAGCTTAGAAGCATGTCAAAAATAACACTTATATAAATACGAATGTAGGCAGCTTATATCATCACAATCACATTTTCCAGTTTCCTGAGTGTTGACATGAAATCAATATAACCTTTCAAAGTATTCTTTGCATAAAGTGATGATCTGTTTTCTCGATCAATAGTGGGAAAGTGAAATGGCCCCAGCAACACTGCCTTGGGCTAATCCATTTTGGGGGTGGCCTTTTTTTTTTTTTTCTTAGAATCTCCCACTTGTCTGTAGTTTTATTTTTGAGGTGTAAGGCACTGCCCTGTGTCAAAGTGCCTGAGTGGTGAAAGTGTTTGAGAGGTAAAGCTATTATCAACTATTCAGGAGGAGGAGTTGGGAGTTGTGTAGGCTGAAAAACTACAAATATTTGGCCTCATAAGCAAGAATAAAGCAAAGAATAACAAGAGGACAGAGGATCAGTTTGTCAGGTGCACAACTAGTCCTGCAATATATCTTCCAAGTGTTGAAATGTTTCTGAAGGGCGCTTATTACCAGCCGTGAGTGTGCTGTATCATTTTGACATTGAAAGCCTGTGAGAGTGTCAGCAAGGTGGTCCTGGGAACATTTTGAAAAAGGGGGAATTACCAAAGAGACGGTATTCCCATCAGTTTTTTCTCTCTAACCACAGCCTCTGTGAAAGATGCACTCATGAAAATACAGGTGTGCAGATCAAAAAGGTGGAAACTGGAAAAGGGTGGAGCCTGAGCGAGGGCACTCAAGGTAGGGGGATAGTGATGCGACATTATCACAAGTCACACAACAATGAAATGACAACAAAACGCTCATGTAATAATACAGTAATGACTATTCAGTACTCAATAATGTATTAATAACTGAATGCTCATGTAATAATACAGTAATGACTACTCAGTACTCAATAATGTATTAATAACTGAATGCTCATGTAATAATACAATATTAACTACTGATGACTCAGGTAATAACATAGTATATGCGGGTTTGCTACCTGTTGATTTGTGTTGTTGAGAAATTATCCATCCTAGTTATGCATGAACTACAAACACCTGTAGCCACGTTGTCCTTCTTACTAAGGATTTCCCTCCAGTCTAAATTCTTGCTTGTGTTGTACATCACTTTGGACAAAAGCATCTACCAAATGAAACTGTAGAATTGTAGAATATGCTACTGATAAATTTGAAGCAGGACAATAAATTGCAATCCTTTTTTTCTCTCACTCTCCATGAACACACAAGGTTATTTTGCCAAACAACAACAGGATATAATTTGATGGTCAAGCTGGCTCAGTAGGTCACAGAAAAGTTGCATCATGTCCCTAAAGAAAGTCATTTAAACCTGCACTCATAACTCTCAAACCCTTGCAAACTGGGTCACTTCATAGTGTTTTATCGAGTATTTTGTTGGAAGCTGAACCCCGAAGAGCTCATAAGTTTTTCTTTGTTTTGTATTTGAATGTTTACAAATGACAATTTAAAAAAAATCATCTTAACACACATTTACTGTGTCTTTAATGTCAGGAAACACTGTGTGTTTATGTGTTGAGCAGTTCAGTTCAATGTGTTGATATGGTCATTATCAATTTGTGTGGGAGGGTGCATGAATGAGTGAATATCACTGTCCTCTCATGACTTGAAAATGCACATCCAAGCACGTCATGAAGTGTTAACTGTTGAGGATCCTGATGTCTCCACGCAATTTGAGCATGCACAGATCTCCCTATATGTTCATTTCCTCACCCCTGGGGGAATGAGGCTTAGTGTAGCATCTCTCTGCTCTCTGCTTATTCCGAATTTGCTCAATTACTCATGAAAAGCTTTCATTCCCTTTTATGCTCAGATATAATGTAAACCCACTTCCTGTCAACCTACATGAATGAAGAGCTTCAAGATTCTAAATTCACGGCACAGTTGCCAAAGATAAGACAGATTTACACTCTAGGAAAATAAAATGTTTCTCCTGCTCAGATGATTTAACTCAGTTCCTTTTGGCGTCGGTGGAGTCAGTCGAAGTATACGTCTCAGTAATTCCCCGATAATAATGTATTGATTAAAAGACTCAAAGTGAAAATCTATAACCTGTGATGCAGTTATTTATCTTATCATTGTTGATGTTAGAAAATGAACAACATCTTGAATTGAAAGCAGCCTGTAAAGTTTACGAGTGGCTTGAATTGATATAGATTAAACTTCATCGACAGTCATCCAGCTTTTGGTTGGATGTGATTTAAATAACTAAAAATTAAAAGTTATTGCGGCTGAAAGACTCGTAGAAATGCAGCTGGACAGTAAACGTTGCCATTCTATTTTTATTTTTACCCAAACACTCAATAAATACATATTCAAACAATCAATAAACACCAAAGATACTGGTCTTCTGGTTCCAGTTCGATATCTATGTTCTATTCAGACCAAGATTTGCTATCTTTTATGTTTCAATACCTGTAATGCCATCCAATAATCTTTAGAATTATCTTCACCAAACACATCATGCCTTCCTCAAGGGTATCCTTAATTAGGAATAAGAACAATTATAGTCAGAAAGCTCATGCACAAGCCAACTAAAGATTTAAAGAAGACCATTCTGTACAGCTTGGCGAGATTTTATCTGAAAAATAAAAAAAAAAACACATAAATGTTCCTAATGAGTCATAGATTTAAGGTTATATTTGGACTTGAAACTGGTATTTTGTTTCCTTTTGTCCCCAGGGAACTGGTTGTTCTGCTAATGGGGATCCAAATAAATAAATAAACTCCTTTGTGATTGTTCTAACAACGGCAGGGCGATGGTGCGTCTTTGGCAGTTTTGTCTTGTCACGAATTAAAGCTTTGGTAGTAAATGGCTTTGATGTGTCATGTCAGAGCACTTTAATTTGAACAAGCGACACGCGAACATCACTTTACTTTACATACAAATGATGCTGCTCAACCTGCATTTGAGCAGCCTGAGAATTTATGATAATTTATCATCTTTGTCACTACACTGAAGTGTTGCCATTGCAGTCATGAATTTGGAGACCAATCTCAGTGGAATGCTCAACTTACTTTTATGAACATAAATGTTATATTAATTATTAAAAAAAAGGGGGAAAAAATTCCAGAAATTTTAAATATACACCAATGGATTTTTCCACATTTAACAAATGCATTTCATACAGTATTTTATGGAGTATAAATCACCCTGTGGATGTATGTTGGGTCAGCAGAAGCTGCCACTGCTTCTGTTTGAATTTCGGAGGTCAAATCTTGGTGGATTTCAACACCAAAAGCTGACAGAGATCCATGTAAAAAGGTGCAACTCAATAAAACAGAGACTAGAGGCTAGACATTATTCACTGAGTATCCCAGGGGGATTCATTTTCAATTGAGTAATCTATCTTACCCTCATAGGAGAAACACAGGTCACAAGTTTAAATGAAGGAAGAAGGGGAATATTATATCAGACATTGATTTGGGTCGAGTCTTGTGTCAATTTGTGTGGGAGCATAGAATATATTATTCATTCAGGCTTGATCAACATTTGAAAAATATTATATTGTCTAACAAGGATGTGTTGGCTAGATATCCATGGTTGTAGGATGTTCTTAGCAAGCCCTAATTCATCTTCCTGTCACAGCATGAACAGCCGAGAACTAATGATACACTGCCATCTTCTGGAGTGAAAATCCTTTACAATGCATGAGGACATCATCAGTACCTGCCAGCCAGACTTCGGAAGAGCCAATATTTTTTTGAGAAGGGTGCAATATGTGTTGTAAAATAAACATCACAACACAGACCCTTACAAAATGACTCAGTAGAAGCTGTGTGTTTTCATTTACTTGAATATTACTCACTCCAAATTTCAAGCCTTGCGGTTGATACATTTTTGCTAAATACTTGAAAAACAAAAGGGGGTTTCCCTCAAGAAAATCAAATGCAGATTTGGAGACGCAGTGATTGCCAAATCATTGGGTGCTTTAACCATATTAATTATTTCGGCAAAACAATCTCGAAATTAGGAACAGTTTACCAGTAATATTAGAAATGATCTAACCAGGTTCTCTAAGTACATGCAAACATATAAGGGAAATTAATAAAATAAATATCAGTACCAAAAGAAGACACACACAGACAACCAGGGTTTTCTTTCCATTCTGTTAATTTAGGTGATCAGGTATTTTTTTTCCTTTTTTTTTTCTAAATTTTTGACCTTTTTTTCCATCAATACCTTTCAAGACACTATTATACAGGTTAAGATTAAGATTAAATTTTTGTTGATACACATGACATTTCCAAACATGCTTATGAATTAGTTGCATATTTGATATTTCTGGAGCCATCTTTCTGATAAAGATCAGTGTGGGTCGTGTTCACTTGCACTTGGTACGTAATTAAATGGTTAAAAAAATAAATATTAAAAAAGTCTACACTCGTACAAATGATTTTTACGCATAACATTGGACAAATTGCCCTTCATTGCGCCTCAGTCGCCTCAGAAAATAAAGTTTTCTGAATCTGAAAGTCAGTTTTCCGATTTCCGCTAAGAGTTTTGGGTGGTGACGTCATCAGAGCATGTGACGTTTTTTGGCCTGTTTGCGGTTATTTCATTGGTCGAGTCCGGAGGAATCCGCACAGGGGGGCAGGACTATGGGCAGGACCACTGAAGCCATTTTATTATCATAACAACAAAGGTGTAGCAGGTGCATCAGTATTTTTTTTTTTATAGCTATAGTTTTAATTTCAGAACCAACGATGGGACAGTGTGGAATCACGTCATCCAAAACCGTTTTGGTGTTTCTCAATCTCATATTTTGGGTAAGCAAACGGAAGCTGTTTGAACAAATGTGCAGCATCCCCGTGAGGCCATGTAGGGATGGACGTCATTAGCAAGCTAGCAAACTGCGCCAGAGATGCGCTGCAGAGAGATGTGCGCCTTAACTGTGGACGAGCTTCATTCTAAAGCAGGACTCTTTATCTTCTCAGGGACATCGTCACGAGTGTATTCACTCTTAGGTTCTGAAAATGGAGTGAGGTTGCTGACGGTAGCTAGCTGACTTCCACTGCGTCGGTAGCTGCCGCCCACAAGTTGTAGCTATGACGTTATACAGCAGCTGTTGAACTGCAGTGCTATTTGAACGTCCATTCCTTGGGATCATGAAATTACCAGATTAATGGGGTTAAGATATACATTTATAGAGAAAACTGAGAGGAGAAGATGAGCTCTTAATCTTTAATCATCTCATCTAATGTCGGCGATATCACCTGGCCCAGATTGTGTCAACACACTTGTTCCTGACTCAGGTGTTTAATGAAATGTATGCGTATGTTGTTGTTGTTTTAGGTATCTTGGAAACATTCTAAGAAACTTTATCTGTACAAAGAGGTGAAACTTTAAATCAGTTACATGAATTACTATGCTGTCTGGACAATGAAAGATCATTGGTACATTTCAACCATACCTTCACAAAGCAAAAGGACTGCATACACTTGGTTTTATGCACTTGCAAAAACAAACAACTGCAAACAAATAAGAGTCTTAAAACCAATATTCATCATGTATGGTGAAATGTGTGCAATGCTGTTTGTCAGTTCGGATTATCTCCCATTCCAAAATGGTAAAAGAAGGCTTCTTGAAAAAAGTTTTTTTTTTTTAAGTGCTCTCAGCCGATTAAAAAAAATAATCTAATTAATTACAGAAGTTTTAATTGATTAATTGAATTAATCACATTTTAATCTCATATCTACTTAAGGTCCCCAAATTAAGAATTCGAATTCTAGGACATTACAAAATTGAAGTGCATGACGAATCAAATGAAAACACTAAGAAGAGAAGATTCGAAATCCTCATTTTTATCGGTGATTGAATAAAACGTAAGTCAGGGCATCTTAAGGCTGAGTCTCAAACAGGCACTTTGACTAGTGACACATGTGTGAAGTGACGAGCCACTGCCGAGTACAGGTCCTTCAATGGGCCGAGATTAAAACGCTCATGTCTGGGTAAAATTCGCATTGAATTGCAACTCAAGTGTGCTATAATCAATCTTGTGTCAATTTTTATAATGTGTTAATTTGCGGTGTAATTAATTTAATGAATGCATTAAAGTGACAGCCCCAATTATTTTTGAATAAGAAAATAACTTTATTCCCTTCAGTGTTGTTGAATGCAACTCACAAACTAATTACTGTCAAATTTACTTGCCATTTATCTGCTCTGTTTATAAATCCAATTCTGCCCATCAGTTCCAATATCAATTTGTGATCAATGATTCCTACTTGGAATTTAATCATGTTTCCCTACACTATATACAGTATGTGGTATTTTAACAATTGTATATGATATAATGTCAAGGATTAAAGAATAAAATGAACAGTCCAAAGAATGAGAAAGTGTCCTGGACTCTTGTTTCTCTCCATGCAGGCTGCAGCTGGAATTTTATGCTACATCGGAGCCTATGTGTTCATCACATATGACGACTACGACCACTTCTTTGAAGACGTGTACACTTTGATTCCAGCCATCATCATAATAGCCGTCGGAACCCTTCTCTTCATCATTGGTTTGATCGGCTGCTGTGCTACAATACGTGAAAGCTCCTGCGGACTGGCAACTGTGAGTATGGACAGCTTTTCCGACGCAGAAAAATATATGAGAAAAAAATGTAACTGCGCTGTAAAATAATACACTCTTTTTCCTGTAAGTTGTTAAGATTTCTCATTTTGTGCTTTCAGTTTGCTGCCATCCTTCTGCTGGTGTTTGTCACGGAGTGTGTGGTGGTGGTGCTTGGATACATTTACAGGGCAAAGGTAATCACTTCTGATTGATTTGGTTGATTGTATCAATTGGTACTTATTTTCCAAGGAACATGAATATCAGGGCTTCTATAAAGCACCAATATTGATCAGTCACCAAGATGATTGAAGTGTTGCCATTGCATCATCTTTGATGATTGAGATTGAGTGAGCGATTGTGAAGGATATGTGTGGATGTGAATGCTAGGCTGATGCTATGGCAACGTTAACAGGAGGAAACAACCGCCTAACAAAAGACACAATTTGCTGTGAGACCCTAAGAAGAAGAAACTGAGACTTTCTCTCAACTGGAATAAAGAACTGAAATGTAAAGCAATGTTCGTTAAAACCAGGTCAGCTCCTACAGGGGAGAATGCAGCTTGCAAATGCTGATGACATCATCAAAGGGCGACTGTACACAGTCAAAACAAAGTAATGAATCTGACCACTAGGGGGAAACACTGGTTAAACAATAGACTTAATTTTTTCTAGACCAAAGATGTTTTACAACTAGTATCCTTTTTGTTGGCCGCACGGTGGTGCAGTGGTCAGCACTGTCGCCTCACAGCAAGAAGGTTCTGGGTTTGAGCCCTGGCTTGAGCACGGGATCTTTCTGTGTGGAGTCTCCATGTTCTCCCTGTGTCTGCGTGGGTTCTCTCTGGTACTCCAGCTTCCTCCCACAGTCCAAAGACATCAAGAGGGGACGAGGCTGATTGATACTCTAAATTGACCGTAGGTGTGACTGTGAGTGTGAATGGTTGTCTGTCTATATGTGTTGGTCCTGCGATGGAGTGGTGACCTGTCCAGGGTGAACCCCGCCTCTTGCCCAAAGGCTGCTGGGATAGGCCCAGCCCCCTTGCGACCCTTAACAGGATAAGTGGAAGAAAATGGATTGATGGATGGATGGATGGATGGATGGATGAATGGATGGATCCTATTTTGCTATGAAACTTTGTTTCAAGAGAATTATAGTTGAATGATCATGAGCATATTTCAGATACTGCATTTTGTGTGACACTGGCATATCTACTGTATGATACATACCTGTACATTTTTTTTCCAGGTTGAACATTGGATGGACACAGTTAATAAACATAAGCATGTTAGATTTTAGCATTATCATAATTTGATGTCGCGTGCTGCAAAGCTTTCTTTGCCCTATAAGGGATAATGCCTGTCGAGTTGTTCATTAACAGGAATTAATGGATAATAAGGGGGCCACTACTTTCTGATCATGGTCACATACCAAAGGAAAAAAAAGTTGATTGATTTATACTTGCGTGCAATTTACAAGCATTATCTAAAGTTTCCACGAGCCATAACTCCCTCTCCGTGTTAATACTTAAGGGTTTGGTTAATAGCTGGAAGATTCATGACCATCCCACACATTCAGTAAAGAGGAGGAGCTGCAGATACAACCTGGCAAAGGGAAAGAAATCCACTTCCCTCAGGTACAAGCCAGGTTGTTGTTGGGAGGATGACACACTCATATGCTATTCAAAACTGACACTTCTACTCAGTAGCCAGTCAGATTCCAGTATTCACCCAGACCATGATAAAAAGATTTATTCACTGCCTCCATGTATCTTGAGAATAGAGGTGTTGCTCAAGGACTGATGTTGTGAATTGGTTTTCTAATCATATGTAAATCTTATTAAACGTGTGAATTGCAGTTTCTGTAGCTGTGTGTGTATGTGTGTGTGTGTTTGTGTCTTCCAGGTAGAAGATGAGGTGAATCACTCCATCCAGAAAGTTTACAATGAATACAACGGCACCAACACCGATGCTCCGAGCCGTGCTATTGATTATGTGCAGAAGCAGGTATGGGAACATTTCAGAAACTAAATGTGAATCATTTTCCTTTTTATTCATAAAATATTTTTTGGACACCCAGTGCTTTCCTATAAGATCAGCCATTTCTTTCTAAATGGGGCAGTGTGGTTCGATGTTGTCCTGTGACATTTTGCCACCCTTCACAAAGGTTTAATTTTTTTTCTACTTTTTTCTGTGTTTTGCCTAATGTTAGCATTACGTGTTCACATCCGTATCTTGTACATTTACTATGAACCTGCAGTACCAGTTCACTTTGAAATTTTTAAATAGATTTCAAAAAGAAGTCTTGACAGAAGGTTTTTCGTACATTTACGTTCTCCGTTCTTCTGTTAGCTTCATTGCTGTGGCATCCACAACTACTCGGACTGGAGGAACACTCGCTGGTTTAAAGAATCCAAGAACAACAGTGTCCCGGTCAGCTGCTGTCAGCCCAACATCAGCAACTGCACTGGCACCCTGACCCGACCCGCAGATCTCTACCAAGAGGTACAAGCAATTTTCAGTGACATGGGGTTTGATCATTTGTGTCCATAAACCATTTTAATTGCGCTTTTCTCTGTCATAGGGTTGTGAAGCTCTTGTTGTAAAGAAGTTAAAGGAGATCATGATGTATGTCATATGGGCAGCACTAACTTTTGCATCAATACAGGTAAGGCAGACAAGGAGTCGTGACTGTCTGCAGGGAAAAATACAATTAGCTTAATTTTAATGGAACCATAAATGTTAGTAGTCTTGAGTTAATGTCATATAATGTAATGTGTGTAAGCAAGGCATTTAGGTGAATACCATGTAAACATTAAAATGACTCCTTAAAGTGATTCTTCATCTGAAAATAACCATTTGTTTATTTTACTCATACTGCAAAGCTACTGGAGAACAAGGATTGACTACTGTAGATGATAATAAGCATTCAGTTTCATGTTTAAACAGTCAAATTCTTGCACAGTTAAATCTGCAGTAACTGTGTCAATTATGGCGCGAACTATTTCTCCCAAACCTTGACACGACAGCAGCTCTGACCTGATTGCGTCAATGTATTGTAGTGTATTCAACAGCTCAGCATGCGTACCATTGACCAGTGTGAAAGGATGCTCCTCAGGCCCTGCTCAGACCTTAGCGAGTTCACACCTTGTATTAGAATGTGTCTCTTCTTGTCATCAGGTCTCTCTTCTATGCTCTGTATGCATATTCACACCTACATTGTTTCCATATGCAAATATAAGATGTTGTTTTAACAATCAGCAGTCTGCTGAAGATGGAATAATGATAGTACCGGTCAGGTCTGAACGGGGCCTTGGTTGAGCAGCTGTGGCTGAATAGAAAAACACACCCTTTAAGAACAACTGTGGATCACTACCTCTTGCCACTTTGCTATATGTTTGCTCAAGGTTAATGACCCACTTTTCTCTCCTTCCTGCCTGCAGATGCTGGGCATGCTCTGTGCCTGCATAGTGTTGTGTAGGAGGAGTCATGACCCAGCGTACGAGCTGCTGGTCACCACCAACAGCTACGCATGAAGGATGCAACCAGTCATCAAAACACTAAGAAACTCAAGAGCGTCACTGGACACGTCCACCGTAGATTTCAGCTGTAGTTATATATAAGCTCAAGCACACCTTGCACAATTCATGATAAAGTAGCGAACACTGATGGTTTGAGTGAAGCTTCAGCAGGAAACAAGTTATTTATTGACATGCTTTGTTGCTGTTATTTTTTTGTTTTATTTTGTATTTTAAATCCAAAGTGTATGTGGCTTATTGACATTATTGATGTTGATTTTAGATTTTTTTTTTTTTTTCCTTTTTAATTGTGGCTTCTTAAAACCAGCTCATCTTCTGTAAGAATGATGAGCTCTTAGGAGCTTGTGTATGAGTTTATGGTTGGAAGTGCTGTATGGAATGTATTTCCTTGTGTGCTAGTTAGCACAATGGCTGGAGCTCTGGAGACGTCTCAGTAAATACAAAATCTACACAAAATGGATCACGTAAACTGTTGCTCTGATCTTGGATTGAGTAGACTTTTCAGACTTATTTTTGAAGCAACTTAATGTTTAGTCTCTCAAAACCACGATGAGCAACTGTGTTCTTTATTCACAAATATTCATGTTATGAACACTTTTCCAAATAGGCTTCATCACTGAAGCATTGTCAATATATTTATGATGAGCCACAAAACCTGTCAGTCTCCAGTGCTTCTAGTATTATCAGTGTTACCTTTCAAATGTTGACGTGTAGGTCCTTGTTTCCAGTCAGAATTCCTCCTATTTAGTTTGTCATAAACCTGCTATAAAAAAGGAATTATTGGTACTTATTTTATACATTTTTGTGAAGTTGTGCAAATATTTTAATTCTTTTTAGCTGTTATGTTGATCCCTTGACAATTAGCTAGAACTGCAGGATAAATATGAGAAATAAAATGGTGTACAGATCGGAGAGCAGAGGAAATGAATAAAGTCATACATTTCAACTTGACTGTCATTTTATTCGATATGAAAGTCAATGGAAGGTTCTAGAGCTAGAACAAGTCAGGAGTCCATCAAAAGAAAACTACATAACGATCTTATACAAGATTTAAATGTAACACCTTGCTGCTTTTTAATCATTTATTGCAACAAAAAAAAATTGTTTGGCTCGGGAACGTTTCACTGAGGAAACTAATGAGCATTTTTTCCAACATTTTTATTAGACTCATCAATTAATCCTGGAGCTAATTACACAGATGAAAAAAAATAAGACAGTTGCAGCCATAGATGTTGCCATTTAAGTCAATGGTTTCGTATTCCACTCATTAAGGGTAAAAATCCATGACCATTTTCAACATCAGAAGATTTTACGTTATTTGGTCCTGTGTAGTCTATTCCATACTATAGAAACAAACAGTATTCCAATCCCAGACATACAGGACATGGTTGTATTATTTCGTGACTAATTCTCTAACCTAGTATCATCAGTTCTCTTGATCCCTGTGTTCGATGAAGATGGTTCACAACCTGTGTTGTAAAACCATCATGTGTATGCATGCTGTGTGTCTTTGTGCTTTCGTTTTTTTTGAAATTCCAAGTTTTTTGTTTTTAAAAAAATTTCTTTATGCTTTGGTGTATGAAAGTACAGTGATTCACAGTAAGAGACATCCTTTGTTGCTCAAAACAAACGTATTAACACCGATATAACAAAGCTGAGATAATGTAAGGGAGATAAAGTGAATACATTACATTAAAATATTAAAATGCAATAAAAAAATAACACAAAACAACTGTCAATGTCATAGCTAGGAGGAAACAGTCATCCTGGAGGATAGCCTAATATCACCGATACTTCAAGGGGAAGCATTCGTGTTGCAGATTATTCAGTCCATGTGATACGAGTCCAGAAAAGTTCCCAGACTGATATCTCGGCCTTACCTCTGTTATTTAGCCTGTTAAGCATAAACGCATATGAGGTTACCTTTATCATGGTGTTAGTCCATTCTTTTAGCTCCGTTTTTGTGTGTGTGTGTGTGTGTGTGTGTGTGTGTGTGTGTTTTCCAATGTTCAAGTGTTGTCCTGGCAGCCGAGGTGATACCACCATGATTACAGAGACTTCACCATTCGTTATGTTTTGAATTTGTGGCCTGTCTCCTAATAAGCATAACCTCAGGGACACGGGCATGTCCCTTCCCAGCCAATTTGTTAGATTGCCTATGATCTTTTCCCAGAAAAGTCGAATGCCTGGGCATTCCCAGATGCAATGAATCAGTGTTCTGGTGTTCTTCTGACATTTCCAACAGAGGCTATTTATCATTAGGCCTGCTCTATTAAGCCTTTGCGGTGTCTAATAATACCTGTGTAATATTTTGTACTGTGGCTTCCCTGACGTATTTGCCATTATTGGCTACGATCTCCAGCCATTCCTCCACCTACAACCTTCAACTCAAGTCTCTCTCCCATACTGTTTCCAGCGTTTTATATCCATCACTGAGAAGTTGGTTTGTTCTTCTATAGAATACAGAGGCTCTGTGGAGTTTCTCAGGCAGCTGGAGGTAATCCATGATGTGATCTCCTCCATCAAACCATATCCTGGTGGTAATGCAGTCTCTCATCTGCAAATACTTCCAAAAGTGTGTCTTCCCTATGAGATTGGCTTTGTGTCTTTATGTCTTTGTGCTTTCTTTGTTTTCCTAATCATCCTGTATGAAAATGTTGCTGTTGTCTGTGTATTTAGATTTTGCCCAGGTAGTTTCCTGGCACTGATCCAACCAGCCCGTCTTTCCCCACTGTCCACCAGCCGTCTTCTCCTCGTTCTAAGACTTTGACCACATCCCCTCTACTGACAGTCAGATCATCCTCTTCCTGACCATGAACGAAGATGGAAAAAGTGAAACGGGTGAGATTGTTCTCACTGATATGTGCATTAACCTTACAATGACATAAAATCATCTTCTCAGAGTGATCACCTGTGCAGTGAAGTCATAAAGCACGATGTAGCTGTCGTCATCAACCAAGACAGAGGACTGCGATGCTACTTGATGTAGGCATGGTAAAGGTGCATACGCTCCATCTGGAAACTCAGCTGAAGACACGGCAGATGGAGCGATAGTTATGTGGCTTTCAATTCTACACATGACAAAACATCTTTATACAAACACACTTGTTGTTATTTCTCCCATTTAAATTTAATCAATATAGCACTTACAATCATCGATAGATAGCATTGTCCATCGTGGGTTATGAGGAGTGGCGTTGTCAATCCCCACAGAACTTCCAAGTAGAGGATTAGAGCCCCCGATACTGAAACAGAAGTTCAAGTGACATAATTTATCTATAGGATTCCAAAAAGTGTAAACATAAAACTTAAAAAAACATATTTCAACTCAATGTGGCTTTTTTGATTTGATTTATGATTTGAAATATAAGAACGAAAGTGGGTTAACCCATCTTTTTTGTTACTGATGTTCACCGTGAGATCACTGCCAAGGTGATATGTGTCATACCTCCCCATTATGTCCTCTCCTCCTTCAGTAAAATGAGATGGACCACTGCTGTCCCCTGATGTCTCCATCTGATAATAGTTCTCAAATACAATGGGCGCTGTCAGAAGAAAATAGAAGTTACTGATTTAGGGTGTAAAGACAAATAATTTTCCTGCTTTTGGGCCCACTGAAAGAGGAAGAATATGTTTTTGCAATTCAGTTATCAAAGCACAATTTAAAATTTGAGTTCAGGGAAAAAGCTTTTTGGGAAGTAATCTGCAATCCTCCTCAGAGCTAGACTAAAGATTCTCTGTATAGGGAGCAGTGACCCACAGAGACAACTAATTTGAACAACTTAGCTTAGCACAATGAATGACAGTGCCTGGGAAGTGTTAGCATAGCACACTCATGGACTTGAGTATGCCAACACCTTCCACCCACAACCATTGATTGTTCTAAGCTAACAAGAGGGAAGTCCCTCATGTGCTCACAGACAGGGATATCTATTTGTTAGGCTCTGGGGAAGATGACAAATACATGTATTTCCTCAAAAGTTAGTGTGTTCCTTTAAACAGCCAAATCTGTCATTGTGAGAAATGTTCCGCCTACTGTACCATGATGACTCACCTGGTGGACTTGAACCCGTCCTCTTCATCTCTACGAAGTAGTTAATGTCGGTGGCGATGTCACAGTGTTCAAGGACCTTCCTCACCTCCTCGTGAGACTGATTTGGCAAAATAAGGAAGCCACAAATTTTACATTAAAACTTAGTTCTGTTTAGTACTTTTTTAACATGTGGAGCATCAGGGTGGGGGAGAGATTATGAATGACAGGTCATAGGCAGGGTGCAAATTATGGCAGGGAGCATAGAAACATTTATTTTTTATCTTTTGCATCTTTCAGTTGATCTCTTTCATGTGTTCACCTGTCATGAACATTTAAAAAAATCTGACATTCGCTTTTAGAATAGTCCTGTATTGCACTTTCAGACACCCCTAATATGGCTCACACCATTTCCTTGCCCCTTGACCCCCTCTTGACCCTTTGCCCGAGCGCCGTGTAAGCTCGAGACCGATTGTGATTGACAGTTACCGATGCCTAATGTAAGTAATTAATAGTATTTAATACGCTTTTCTTTGTTACTCTCAGAGTTTCTGAATTAGAAGTTGTCAAGTATTTACTGATGAATGTTAACAAGTTCATAACTTTGACACAAGTTCTTTTCGGCCGTTCACTAGCGTTTGCCTTAGCTAACCAGTTACCTGCTAGTGATTAGCGAACCAAAGCAAACCAGCTGTTAGCAGGCCCTTCATTCGTCACTTTCTGCTGTTGAACGAAGAATAGGCTGAACCTTGCAGGACTAAGAGATGATAATACTGTCTGTATTTTTACGGGTTTTACAATAGACTTTGATGGACAGTAAAAAGGCAGGAGAAACTAGTAGCAAAGAGGTAAAAGGAGATTGCATTTAAAGATCAAGCCGTTATACCAGATATTTAGGCAAACAGTACCTTAAGAAACTACTTGGATGTATAATTATTTTTTTTAATTGGTATGCTGGGAAGTGTTGGCTAAGGAAAGCATTATGGTTGTCTTATTGCTGTGTGAGTTTTTGATGAATGATGAGGTATGTGCTTTTGCTTTATCTATTACATGATTCTAAAAACAAGATACCAAATGAGATATTTGCATCATTTGATGGTCAATGCCAGTAATGGGTGATTTGGTCACACACATATGTCTCTATTGCATATTATAGTATATTTTGTGTGTTTATATTGGTTGGTCTGTGTTTGAGGGTTTATAGCTGGTGGTGTGGGGGGACGGGGAGAGGCGGGGTCTCTGACTTGCTGGCAGTGTTGCCCTAGAATACTTTGTTGGTGACTCCTACAAAAACAGAACTCACTGCAAGGGTATGTAAGACTTCAGGTCACCGAAGCTCACGCCTGGTCTGTATTGGATACTGAAGTAAAGCCATGGGTGAGGCCTGCCCAGCTGAATCTGGTGGGCTGCAACGTAAATTCACTTAATGAGCTGAGAGATGAGCTCACCTCATCGTCCTTGACACACTGAGCAGAGAAATGATTGCAGTGGTCCCAGAGGGCGCACCTGAGCATGCTGATGCGGTCTGCCTCCAGTTGTTGGAATACCTGTAGAACATAAAGATTCACCAGAATACTTATACAGAATGATCAGTGGTGGAAAGTAACCAAGTGTCTTTCTTCAGTAATTGTTCTTATGTATAATGAAATATTATACTTTTACTCCCTCGCATTTATTTAAACCCATCAGTCTGTGGTTGAAGAAAAGATGTTGATTAGAGCGCATGACAAAACCTGATGTTAATATCAAGAGGATGTAATCAGAGCAGCATGTCTGAAATACACACCACCACTTATAACGCAATGTGAAATACTTTTTACTTTTACTGAGATATAGTATTGAATTGAGACTTTTACTTGTAACAGAAGTCTATTTTGTCAATGTATTTCTTCTTTTACTGAAGTAAAGGAACTGTTTTCAAACAATGGTTGTGATAAAAGATTGTACTGCTTGAGTGGGGGCTGGTTCTATTTTTAGCTTTTTCTCAAAACGAGGTGTATTTCCTCTTCGGTAGGCAGTCGAAAAGATTAATTTAGACAAGAGGATGTGGTGAAACAGTCTTGTTCTGAGCTGTGAGTGCAACTGTATTAAAGACCACACAAGGTATCTCGAGTCTGCTTTACCTCACACATGCTTCTATGCGTTCCTTCCCAGTTTTGACGTAGACTTTCAAGCTGAACAACGTTGGTAAAGTACAGTTTCTCTGTCAGAGAGGAGAAAATCTAAAATAAAGTACTTCTAGTAAGAAAGCTACAGTATGTCTATTCAAAGTTTTTAAAAACATGAGCTAGTTACAGAGATGTAAGCAGTATGTGCATGAACCCTTGAATAAATATATCAGTAATACTGGGAAATGCAAATGCATTCAGGTTAAAAATACTATTGAAGACTGTGAGTCATACCTGCTTGACTCGCTGCCTGTCTACATTGCTTGGCCCTGTGACGCACCTGTCAAATGAATATTCAGAAAGTTACGAGTATGACTGGTGTGTCAAGATTTAAAATTAAAGGGCAATGCATTTTGTAAAGATTACATTGGCATTTTTCCTCAGCATCAAAATGTCAAACATAAACATGGTCCTTTGATTAATTATCATTCTGTGGGTAAGTTAAGGAGTGATTGCATATATTTAGATATTGGTGTACTGTACCTTCTCTGAGTGTTTGGCTGTCACGTTTGTCTTCGCTGCCACCTGTTCTGCCTCATCGGCCTCGCTGCATCTCGACTCATAGTTCTTCTTAGACTATGAGAAAGTGAAACAGAATTGCAAACCCCAAATCAGTTTCACGATGAAAAAAATGAATCATATTTGATCTGTTAAATTGTTTGACTGGATCAATACCTCCATTGTTTTCCTGAACAAAGAAACTTTTTTCTTCTGATCTTTCTCCATGATGCCCTCAAACTGTAAGAAAAATAGCTTAATTATTTCATGTACTGAGTAGCACACAAAGAAAACAAATGGCCCCAGGGCTCGAACTGGCCCACAGACCATCTCAATCTAGACTGCAATGTTCTTAGAAGAAAACAAAATGTCCCCCCCCCCCCAAAAAAAAAGAGTATCAATAAAACATAGCATTGTGTTACTGAATAGCAATACAAATGACTTTGAGTATGTACTCCACTTTAACTTGATTCCAACAGAGGGCGCTGTCTACTTTTAGGTCTGACCAAAGGCCTCAATTTGATTCTTCCTCTCTCAAATGACAGGCTAATAACATTAGCTTTGATGGCAGAATCACATTTGGGATGAACACCTCAAAAGAGAGGAACATTGACTCAGAATATCATGTATTTAGCCAAGAGTGGCCTGGAATATTTGTCACAATTGTTAGTTCAAAATTGTGTGTGATAGGCCACCAAGAGAGTTTTGCAGTGTTTGACCAAGAGACACTGATCGACTAAGCATGCTAACTATGCCATGAACTTTTCATTGGTTGAAAAATGCAGGCAGAATATTTACACAAAGCAGTGGACCAACCAAGAAAGAAAGTTAGTGATATACGGTTTGCTAAACAAAGCAAGCTAACGCATGTTTCAGGTGAATGCTTTAGTGTGTGACCCTTTTCTAAGATAGTTTGGCCCTTTGGAAAAAACAATGTTGAATTGACGAGCCTAACGCTGATTCTCATGTTTGTGCACTTCACCTCTGTATTCAAAAGTTGAGCAAAGGAAATTGCAGAGTACCTTCTTCCTCTGTTCTTTCTGCCGATCTCGAAATGTCTCAATCTTTTTCACCTCCTCTTTTAAAATATCAGAGAGTTGGATGTGAAAGTTCCCAATGTTCTCAATTTCTGTTGCCAAAAAATATCAAAAACACACAAGATTTACTTGACACAAAGAAGATCAGGCAGGATTTTCCATTTTGCAGATGACTTTGGAACTTACGCGTTTTCAGGTGTTCAAAGGAGGCTTTCAAAGTGCTGAAAAATATTGCAAAATCAGTCATAATACAGTGTCAGTCCAGTTTGCCCAAACAGTGTCTTGAGCCTAAGATTTTTAGTCCCTCCAGAATGTAGAAAGAGCCAACCACTTATACTGTATTTAGTGTAGCTTGAAGTTAATCGCCTAACACAAGCTACGGCAACAAAACAACAGGTAAACTGCCCTAACAATGTATTTTTACAGACCTCAAGTGCATTTGCTAGTATAATCTATGCATTCTTACTCTGGCCCTATGCACATTTACAAACGCTTGGATTTGAGCCAAAAACGAATCATAACCTTTCCATTCATTTCTGTTGAACCAAGCTTGATAGACATAGCTGGCTCTTTATCCGTTCTGGAATTACAAAGAAATTATGCTGGAGTGAAAAACCTGTTGGCTCAAAACCCCTATTTGTGTGTACCTGAAAGGCAAAAAACCCTTTTAGTGTGAAAGATCGCTTTGTGGCTACAAAGGTGAATGACCTTTTTTCGGTTCAACACTGCTTAGTTCATGTGGCTATGATGAAGCTTTTTTTTTTTCCCCTGACAAATGCTGTTTCCTATTTATTTATGAGAACGTAGTCACACAGCATCTCAGTTCAGCTTTCTGACTGCTGGTTACAAAGAAGCTAAATCTGAGCAAAACACAAAAGAAGTGGAACCATAAGTGCATGTTTTTTACACAAACTGTTTTTTTTGTGGTTTTGATACAGCTGCTTACCATTAAAATTTCACACAAAATTCACTTTTTTAAATGGTTTAAATTGTCCCCCTGCCATTTGACCCTATTACTGTGTTTTACTTTTAGAATAAAGTTTGCATTTTATGACAGGTCACACACACACACACACACACACACACACACACACACACACACAAAGAATTTACCAGATCTCTGTATGTCCTCCAGCTTTACGAGCAATGGTCACCAGTTCCTTCCCATATTTCTCCTCTGCTGCTGCCCTGTGCATCATAAACAACTGGCTTATATCAAAACTGTAAGTTTGAGTTGTGTCTTCCCATTCTTTGAAAAATATATTGGTGTAATGAATACTGTTAGTGTATGTGGGTGACCTCGGTTTTGAAGAGCAAAAATTACACCCAATTTAATGAGAACAGCCACATCATTAACATATGATGTTTTTTCACTGATAAAATGCTTTCATTGGCACCAGCCCACCTTCTGTGAATGTGCTATTGAATTCATTATCTGCTTTATCAGTGTCCATGTTGATTCAAATTATTTGTGCCTTTTCATGTACACCATCTTTCAGATGTTGGTTACTATTTTTGTAGTGGAACGAGCTGCGAAGCCTCGTCTTTCCTCATACATTCAAAATACATGAAACTGATAAATGACCCCTAACCTCAGTTTAGGAATCTTATTGAATAAACTACATTTTTCTTTTCGTTTTTTTTTTTTTATTTTTGTTTGAAAAAGCTAACATAATGCTTTAAAATTCCCTGGTCGATTACCTCATCTTGAAAAGTTCTTCCACATCTTTACACATTTGTCTTCCTTCTCGAAGTCGTTGGACCATTGCTTCGTACCCAGCATGACAAGTAAAGTCAGTCCCCTAAGAAGATAGAACGATATTGCTCAATAACTTTTGCAACTTATGAGTCAATGTGATGTGGTAAAAATGCAGAACTTATTGCATATTTCTGATATGGCTAAATACTCGTCTAACTGCACCTTAATGCAGAGCAGTCCTTGCAGTGCGGAATACAGTATAGTTTTGTGGTTTAAGATAAGCATCTCACTCATACTTTCTATGATATAACATCAAATATCTGAAACATACTGTACAACTGACAGCAGTCTCTGTTTGGGAGGTACTCAAAATCGTCCGAGTATTGAACCAATGCGATTGCAACTCACGTAGCAACACAGGATAAGAAAAAAAAAAAGGCAAGTTTGTGAATATACCATTGCTCTTTTCATTTTCAAAAGGTCCAATAAAGAAGGAAAACAAAAAGCACAACTTACCCAGAAAGCATCTTTAAACAATAAAGGTGCCATCTTGTTACTTCCTTCACCTTCCTAAGTAAGACAAACTCTGTCCAGAACCTTCAATAAAGCTGTTGAAGGTCACTTAGTCAACTAAACTGTGTTAAAATGTGTGAGTACCCCAAACATCGGTGACTCATTTTGAATGAGGAAGAGCTTCAGTGTGTTGTGATGTCACTGGCCACAGTTCTCTCAGCCCATCTCTGAAAAAATATCTCTTTCATTATCATTTTCTAAAACCTTGGCTGGCTCTGTAGATCCATTCAAGAATCCATTATATCAGTTGATTACATCCTCTGCCTCATAGAAACCCTGCTGAGGGTCAGTTGGTATTGTATCAGTGAAGAAACTTGTTATGGTAATTTATTTTGACAGACTTACACAGTGAGCCATTGAACGCTGCCAGTTGTCAGTTAACTTTATGGTTATGTTTATACAAGTAAATATAACATCATTGTCATCATCTTCTAATATGTAAACACAATGTAATATAGATCTGATTAAGTGTAATTGCATTTAAGTCTAAGTAGTAGGTAAAAATGTTAATGCCATTTTACAACCTGAAATAGAACACATATATATTTTAAAGGCATTCGATTCACTTTTTTTTTTTGAATGTTGTTAGTCTTTTATCAACAAAAAACCATTTTACCCTCCCCACCCTTTGGTGTAAGTTCCTGGAATGGCCAAAAGGGGGCGATACAGCCCTGTGTGTAATATTCAGTGATATCCAGCCAAGAACGAGATGATCGAACTGACAGAAGTTCTTGAATGTCTGCAGGGGTCGGACGTCAAAGCCCCAAAATCTCTCAATCCAGTGCAGATGAATACAAATCTGTGCCTCGGGCATCTCTCCAGGAAGACATGGAGACACGTGAGTGAGCACATAGAAGCTTATTATTGATTTTCAAATTGAGGAGTGGGACAGACTGTGGTGTCTCTCACCAGTCGCTCCGTGAGATGTGTGAAAATCTTTGGCATCTTTCACAAAGCTGAGGGATGACACGCACCTAACGACATGTAAAAGGCACAGTACAAATCAATAAGACCCTCTGAAAATAATGGCCTGTCGTCTTTTCTCAAAATTGTATTTATTTTATATTTGCATATTGTTTTGTGTCTTATTTTAATTTTTATTGCTTGCCTGCATGTATTGCAGGTTAGAAAGGTTTGACTTCAGTCATTGATTTGAAAAGGTTTTTTTGAGTGTAAGTATTTGCACATAGATGAAATGTGTAAAAGTTACATACCACCGTCCAGATGAACATTTAAGAAAAAACCTGACTTAATATTTAGAAATTTTGGAAGTGATGAAGTGCATCAAAGTAAGCACACTCACCGAAATCATACTTTTTCCCTCAACTCCTAGTAAATTTATGTTTGTCTCCTTATCAAACTAAAATATTGTATTGTATAGTCACCTTGAGCTGAAAATTGTAGCCACCATTCATTTTAACATTCCAACTGTTTTGGAAAATTAAATATTCCATTAATATTAAATATTCTATTCGTATTCTATTAATAATAGCCCCCACACCCCTTACCGCTAAATCTCCACCACCACATTTACATGTTGAAATTTGTATTCGTGAAGCATTTGGTTGCTAATCCTATCATTGACTGCCCTCATCTATTGCTCATTGTGACCTCTTCATGTAGCGAACTTACTCTGTGTTTTATTTTATTTTATGCACTGGTCCTCGTCTATCTGTGTTGTGATTGTTGTCTCTATGCTATTTATTATCTGGTGTGTAGTTGTGTCATTGGTTGTGTGTTTCTTAAATCCCTTGCTACAACTTCATTTCCCCTCCTTGGACAAATGAATTTGACTTGGACTAAGTCACATGACTAGCCATTACATTTCCAGCTGTGATGCTGAAGTGATATAGTTGAGTTTAACAGTTAAGTTTTCCCACTCTGAAAAGCAAACCTCAATAACATGCAAAAATCATCCCTCTCAGGCCGGAGGAGATGACTGCGTTTACAGGTTTTCACATCAAGATGAGTGAGTCTGCTGAATGTGGCCTTCATTGTGACCCCGTTTGAAGCCTCTAATGGAGGGACAAGCTCTGGGAATCAGCTGTGCCGCCAGGACCTGAGCACAGATCACACACTAGGGTTGCAGCACACACACACCCACCCACTTTAGTTTTCTGCCCGTCCCTCACTTGCTTGTTCTTTCTCTCTCACACTCCCCGGAGTGGCAGTTATTGAACTGTGACAAACGAGCCATGTCAGAGCAGCCCCCCTACCTGGAGAATTGGCTAAATGACCTTTCCATTACCCAACCACTGCTGTATTCCCCCTCCACTGATAGAGTTACACACACATCCCATTTACCGGGACCAGTGTCACTGTTGCTGCTATAAGGCACTACATAGTTACAATATTTATTTTAATTCATTTCATTTAATTTTGTTATTTTTATTTTATTTTTATTTTTTTATTTTCCACATAAGTCTCAAGAGCACTTAAGTTGAAACACGTACAGTATTGGTATTGATTTTGTGTGCCCATGAACCATGTGTGTGCGCTGAGTGCTAAACATTGTGATGTCCGAGACAGCCTGTGTGTGTGTGTGTGTGTGTGTGTGTGTGTGTGTGTGTGTGTGTGTGTGTGTGTGTGTGTGTGTGTGTGTGTGAGAGTGAGTGAGTGGTAGGGCCTCAAGTCCACTGAGTGTGTGACTTAACTGGTTTTCACACATTCTCCCTCTTCCATTCTTGCTAATCCCCTGTTGACCATTGGGACCAGCCCTGAATCTCACCAGACACTTGGGGAACAAGTCTGAGGAGAGGAATGGAGAAATGGATGAGAGAGGTAGAGTGGGAAGGTTGAAAGTGTGGGGGAGAGAAGAGAGATGGGGAGTGACAATAATGCAGGAGGAGTGGGTTCAGAGGGAATGGGAAGAAGTACAACAATAGTTAAGAAAAAAAGGGGGCTTTGAATTTAACAGAACTGAGGGTAGCCCTTAACTGACTGCAGCTGCCTGTTGAATAGGAGCGCAATAAGTGTGTCCTTGGCCACTTTAGTGGGAACCTGTTTGGAAGCTGACAGATTGAAAGCTAATGATGTGTAGGCACAAGGGCAGGGCCTGTAGTTGCTGGTCAGAAAATCTGTACTAGCTGTCATAATACAGCTGAAAACCAACAGCTGAAGAGTAGAAGGAGGAGGAGAGGAAAGAGTAGAATCATGCTAACCCAAGAGAGCGAGCCAGGGGCCTTTCTCACGTTTGATCTACGCCTGGCTTCAAATGAAACATTTATTAGCTGGCTTGATCCTCACAAGTACCACTAAGCCTTAATCAATTTGATCCTCATGAATTTGTTATTCCCCAATGTGATCCTGGACAGTAAGATGAAGAGACACACACCCACACCCACACCCACACCCACACACACACACATCTTGCATGCATGTTTGTAAGGATGTGCTGCTATTATAAATATTTAATTAGCACTCATGCCATATGTGGCATGTATTTATTTGACGGTTTTAATGTTTGCGTGACAGCATTATATTAGTTTGTATATTTTCAAAAATATGTCACAGATGCCTTCCATGCACCTTGTTTGTCTGCATGCACATTTAGTGGGTACTGGAAGTGACCTGTGTAAGAGGGATGCGTGCCACAGGCGATTCCCCTACGTCCTGCTCCTTTCTCCCTCACCACATGGACCCTTCAACAGTCTGGATTTTAGTGTTAGACTTATTTGCCCTGAGGCTATCTTCTCCACGGTTCTTCTCCTCTCCTCTCCTCTCCTCTCCTCTCCTCTCCTCTCCTCTCCTCTTGAGGATATATACGCAGATGTGTATGTTTATGCGCATATCTACATTTATGTGTGTTTGCATTCTGTGTGTCTTCACATATGTGTGGAAAGGCCAGAATGGGAAAACTGCTAATTTGCTAAGTGGATTCCTCCATCTGACAGAGAACAAAAATTCTGCTTGGCTTCACCCGTCTGATCCAGGCCACACAGGGAGTCGCAGTCTGCCCAGATGCAAGCTGGCACACATGGCCACCAAGACTGGACCAGCTTGCCCCTTTGTTTCTGTTCAAAGGGTTTAAATTGATTTTCTAGATTGTGTCTCTGCATGTGAGCCTGCAGGGAGGTGTGTGCAGGTTTAGTTTGTATTTGCTCATTGTAAGTGTGTGTGTGTGTGTGTGTGTGTGTGTGTGTGTGTGTGTGTGTGTCATCCATGATGAGAATTTTTCATCTATATTCTATAATGTGCCCATTCTATAAGTGAAAATGATTTGCACTCGACAGAAGTGTTGAAGGAGAGTTTGATTCTGAATTCTGCAATCAGTTTATCAATTCGATTCATGAATCAAATTAGCCATCTCAACTAGTGTTGTGGACATATGGTAGTATGGTGGACCGGATTTTTTTTTGTTTCTATCACTCTTAGAATAGAACTATGCTGCACCATTTTCAAATCAGTTAAATCATTACTGCAAAAAACATGAGAGATATCTATCGTCTCTTGTATGTTTGTGTTGGCCCGGACATAACATACTTTTATTTTTTTTAATTATTTTGTTTTTTTCCATTTAAAAAAAAAACAACAAGTAAGAAACACATTATTAAATCTGCATCATTCTAAGTCAGTTTCTACTTGTTGAGTACTAATTCAATACTAGCTTTTTGCAACAATGCTGTTTTTAATTTAAAAAAATGCACGACTGAATAATGTCTAATTGCACTGGTAATATGAAGATTTTTAATTTGGATCTGCAAACTACATATGAGCCAATTGTATGAAGTTGTTGGGTAGATTTCTGCTCTCTGGTAAATAAGAATGCATTCATCTGAGTATTATTTTTTGCCTGGATTCTTTAGTGTCATGCATGTATATCACAGCAGGT
This sequence comes from Aulostomus chinensis, assembly GCF_037954235.1. Lineage (NCBI taxonomy): Eukaryota > Metazoa > Chordata > Actinopteri > Syngnathiformes > Aulostomidae > Aulostomus > Aulostomus chinensis. The sequence continues at coordinate 25,824,827 of NC_141321.1, forward strand.
GGGGCTGTTGAGGTTTTCAATGTTTTGCTTGAGGGCTATGGCTACTGCATGTCTCTGTCCACATTACTTTTGTTTTCTGTTCAGTCTCAGCAAAAATAGTGAGGCCCACTGAAAGAATTGTCACTGGCCACTCCGCTGCTTAGCCACCACACACAGGGAAGATGAATGAGTCGGAATGAAACCAGAGAAAACACTGTGCAGCTTTTCAAAAAAAGAAAACCCTAAAGAACACATTCACTCAGATTATTGAAATCCTATTCATGCGCTTTTTAATCTTTATCTGAATGGCTGTGTAAAGCAGATCTCGGCAAAAATCTGCATCATCCTTTCATTCATGACTAGAAGCTTTCCAATATCACACATCGTGTCCTATCGTGACCTCTTACTGGCTTCACCAGTGCAATAGAGGGCTTGTCCAAATGTTTGATTTTGCTTGTCCATCACGTGAAATTCCACTCTAAAAACTCATCATATGTATAGTGATGAACTGTTTTGGGTGATTTCTGTACATATTGGTATGAATAATCTGGATTTCATCAAAGGTTTATTGCACCTTTTTATCATATTTAAACTTAAACAAAAGCCATTTCGGGCACACAATTAATCAATTAAATCTCATACAAAGACATCTCAACAAAGTCTTGTACTATAGCTTTCTGAAGGAAATGGACTATTGGGGCAACAGTAATGGGAGGTTTTATTTGACAGTTTGTCTTTGATATCCTGTTAGTGTGAACAGTGTATGGTTGGTTGTTGGCGATCCGTCAGAAATGTCATTGCCCTGGTAAAATTAAGGAGAGTACACGGTGCGTTTTTTTTTTTCAGAACTGCAGCAAAGGAAGACAGAGGTCACAATTGTTCATCTGTGTTCCTCTCTGCTTCATCACAGACTTATTGCTTTTCTTTATTATTATTATTATGAAGCTTTAATGTATATGTCTGAAGAATTAATGGGATGAGTGCAAAAATGATCACTTATTTAAGATTACGTTTCCAAATAAAAATTAAACAGTTTTAAGTTACTATATATTTAATGGTCATCGTACAGACCTTGTGTTACACTGTACATTTCCATCTAGTAAAAGCACTCTGGTTTCAATCGTACCAAAATGCCAAATAGCTGTACAATTTTAGAAAAAGTTAAGTTATAAAAGTGATAAAATTGTTGTTTATCTTCAGCACAGTGGAGCTGCACAATAGTACACTTTAATTTAAAACAACAAAAATGCTCCCATGTCATCAAGGAGGCCTTGAAAGACACTGAAAGAATTAAACAGGAAACGGCTTATTATTAGTTTATGTTCCTTAAATCTTGAATTGTCGAGGTAGCTGTCAAGCTTCTCATTCTCACATTTGTTCTACATTGTCTGCGAGCAGTTAAAATAAAATATTCAAAATGCATTGGAACATCTCACGATTAATGACCGTTAATGTACGTGTGGCTCCATCCAGCTGTGTTTGTTTATGCAGCCAGGCAGGCAGGCCCAGGTATCGCAGTTACACTGGTGTTGTGCGATGTGGTGGCGTGCATGATTATCGACCAGCGTGTCATGCAGGATAAGGCCCAGTGTGCCTTTGTTGACTGCTTTGCGGTCAGCACTGCAGGGAGCAGGATTGTGGTTAGAATTCAGACAGCCAAGACAGTGTAAGAAGATCATCTGTGTGGCTGTGTGAGTGTGTGCATGTGTGTGGTTGTCTTCTCATCCTGTCTTTGTTGTCTCTACGTTTAGTACCCATCATATGATTTAATTTTCATCTTATGTCTTTTTTTTTTCTTTCTGCTCCTCACTGTAACACCCATGCACTTAACACACACACACACACACACACACACACACACACACACAAACACACACACATTTTTACCTTCCAGCATTTGGAAAGTGCCCCAGGCTTCAAACGAGCCACTGGTGCTAATGGCCCTGCTGCGTGTGAGTACAGTCCTGCCACAGCACATGCTCAAATATGCATCAAAATGTTTTCAGCCAGTCACCTAACAGCCTGACCTGACTGAGTCTTCTGTGACATTACGTATATTTTACAGTAGGATTCATCATTCTCTTTAGAACATCTGTTCTGCCTCAACTTCCTCTTTTTGGTCTTATCTTACTTGACTCGTGTGTTTTGTCCGGTGTTTCTGTCTTCCCTCTCCCTCTCTTTGCTGTGACCTCAGATGCATGCAGGAGTGGCTGCAGCTAATGGGTGGCTCTCAATATATGGTGGAGGTTTTGAGGGGGGCAGAGATGCAGTTTTGCCATGCTCTGATTCTTCCCCTGCCTGATGATAGAACCGTTTCAGAAGCCTCATCAATTCTTCATGGGTCCCAGCGCTAAACACAAACAATATCTGACGGAGGTTTGCCACAGGCATGCTCCGAGCACCCTAAACCTCTTCTTCCTCTGTCTTCTCGCTGTATGTTTTGCAAGCTTGAGCGGTTTTGATACAGTTGTGTTGGAGCGGGGACATCACATTCAACATCAAGTCAAATGTTTGATGTGATGTATTTAACCTTGACTCTGCTTGATTCTTGTCTGGACAAGGAGCTATTGATTCCTTTCTAAAAAAAAAAAAAAAAAAAAAAAATCCATGACATTTTACCAAGACATATGAAACAATAAGCATAACAGTTTTTGTGTTAGCAACAGAAACAGATTGCCTTTGTGTTTGTTAGTTATGATTTTCTGGAAAGGGGGCGGCATGGCTCAGAGTGGCCATGTAGCAACTGAAGGGTCGCTGGTTCGATCCTCACTTCCCCGGTGACATGTCGAAACATCCTTGAGCAAGATACTGAATCCCTAATTGCTCCTGATGGCCCTGTGACGGACTGGTGACCCATCAAGGGTGAACCCTGACTCTCGCTCAGTGTCAGCTGGGATAGGCTCCAGCCCACCCACCCCCCATGACCCTTAATGGATAAGCGGTATAGAAAATGGATGGATGGATGGATTTACTAGAATAGTAAACAGAGGGAGCATGTAACTTGACACTAGAACTGCCAAATGGGTAAATCCATACTGAGTAAATTTGTGTCAAGTAGATACATTTTTATAAATTTATGCTGTGATCTGTGTCATGTTTTAAATTGTGAAGAAAATGCCAGATGAAAAAAGTGCCTTTATGCCATTTGTACCCCTAAAGACAGACATTTTCGTGGTATTGATGTTATACATATAGATGTAAGATTTTATGTTGTTTTGGCAATGCAATCATTTCAGCGCAATGAATGAAAAAGAGCTGATACTGTTTAGATAATATACTTGTTATATAGCAAGTCCTGATGGTTCTAGTATTTTTCTCAATCTAATTTGAAAATGTTCACAGAAATAGGTATGTGATTAGACCAAAAACTTCCTCCTTTTGTGTGGACAGAGATTTTATGTCCACCATCATCCATGAGACAACACAATTCAAAACTGATTTGGTGGTGGAGTCAGCAGGGCTAAAGAAGAAAGCTGCACAAGTATTTAGATTAGAGGTTATTCATTCCGTCACATCCATATTATTTAACGTCATTAATTTGAGGATTGTGGCACAGTGTTGCAGTGGTCAGCACTGTCGCCTCACAGCAAGAAGGTTCCAGGTTTGAGCCCCTGCTCGAGCAAGGGGTCTTTCTGTGTAGAGTCTCCATGTTCTCCCTGTGTCTGCGTGGGTTGTCTCCAGTACTCCAGCTTCTTCCCACAGTCCAAAGACCTCAAGAGGGGACGAGACTGATTGATACTCTAAATTGACCGTAGGTGTGACTGTGAGTGTGAACGGTTGTCTGTCTCTATGTGTTGGCCCTGCAATGGACTGGCGACCCGTTCAGGGTGAACCCCGCCTCAAGGCTGCTGGGATAGGCTCCAGCCCCCTTGCGACCCTTACCAGGATAAGTAGAAGAAAATAGATGGATAGATGGATGGATAGAAGTTGAGGATTCAAAACTGTACTGGAAGTCTTGAGTGTCCTTCGTGTGTCAGTATCATCAGCAAAAATGTCAGCACATACTCAGTTCTGCTCCTGTGTGTATATCATCACACCATGATTAATGAATTTGTTTAAATAACTCCTTGACCCCTTTAACCTACAGCATAAATGCTTAATTAGTTTTTATCAAACACTGTTTGCCACCTTGTCTTGATTTATGTAACTTCATGTGTCATAGATATGATAAGAAGCCCGCCCACAACTGTCTGCAAGTGAATGCTGCTTCCATAATTTGTTGACTGACACATCAGTGACCACATGGAAAAAATCTAATCAATTATCTCAAACAGATTAATTGAATTTGTTTCTGTTCTGTTCTTACTTAGACTAACAACACCAATGGCAGTCACCATCTTGTGAAAGATAGCTGCAATATTGATTTTTCTCTCTCTCTCGTGGTGATTTCATTCATCCGTCACTTGTTGATGATGGCTGATGAGAAATGCTGTGAGATCATCAGTAGAAGATGGGGTCATTTCAGTTGTCTTGAGAAGTCTTAGGCACGCAGGTAGTTGTCTTTCATGGTCAGACGTCCTTCTGTTGCGCTGCGCCATCACATGACAGATGTAGCTCAACTTGTTATTAATCTGCACCATTAGACTTGCACATATAATATCAGGTGGAATTGTGATAGGTCATGGTTGGTATTTGAAAAATTTCCTTTTTCAGAATATGAAATAAATATATATTTTAGTTATTTTTATTTTTAATTATATAAATATATAATATATATAATGTAAGTATGTGGCTGTTCAACCTCAAATACCGTACCTTTATAACTATTCACTGAATGATCCAAAGCATCATCAAAACTTTCCATGTGGGTTGCTATTAGCTAGCTGGCCAGCTCAGAGGTGGTTTGACATAGTGAGGGGGGCTTTGAAAACACCAGCACACAGAAAGCCGGAGTGGAGACTGCTAGCTGAAGAAGTTGATCACTGGCAATCTTATCCCTGCAGTGTTGTTCCAATAAACGTGTCTACTAAGACAGCTTAAGTCTGCAGCTTGAGAATTAGATTATTATTGAAATGTGAATTTTTTTCCTCTCATGGACGCCATAAAATTAAAAGGAACTGTAACACAGAACAGCAGCTGAGACCTGAAGTATTGGGATCTTTCACGCACATTCATTTTCAATGCTCTGTGTGAAACTAGTTAGCTGGCCAACACTATGAAGCAAATTTTGGCCACTCTTTAATGTTCTGGCCAGATAACGATTAAGATATATTGCTTGCACAGGAAATCCCATGATATCTGTAGCAACCCCAGCCTCCATCTTTTCTCAGCATCACTCATTACGTGATGAGTGCTCAGTGGAACAGCCCTCTTCCCACTGTTAACGAGCATCCATAATACAGAGCGTTTGTGGCACCGACATCTTTCACTAGTCGACTTATCATTAACTAAAAGCACTGTCGAGCTTTACTCCCAATTACCACTCCTCTCACTGCTCTCATAAATCACGCATTGTTGTCTTTCATGAGCTACACTCTTGTCTGAGACCAGATTTACACCCACTCTTGCCCACTGTTGCCCACTTGGTCACCATAATCTCTGTCTTTGCTCTGCCAGGGATTTTTTTTTCCACCAGAATGCTAGCCATTATGAGAAGGAGTAACTTTACCTCCCAACCTGTACCATTTTATATTGAGTGTAAACGGTGGCTTGATTGCAGGAGGTTTAGGCCAGAGCAACAATAGAGACCTCATCATTTAAGCTGTTATGATCTTTTAATGGTCTTCCATTACTGTATCATTATCCTAAGAGCCAGCAGTCACTGCTGTGGGCTCTCGCTTTGATATCACTTTCATTAAAGGAGGCCAGGATCATTTGTAGTGGCATTTAAGTCATTTGTTGGGGTGTGTGGGAATGTGTTTCTGAATGTGTGTTTGTGTGTGTCAGTGTGTTTATAAAAGAGACTAGCTGAGGTGCAGTGTATTTTTATCTGGATCATTGATCTGTTTCAACCTCCACTCCTCTGCTTCTGCGTATAGAAGCCTTGACCTTCAGTGTGGGACGTATCACTGAGTCATGTGACCTCCACTCTGGGCCACTGCTGCAGCATTGCTCTCTCACATTCACTAATACACAAGCAATAAATATTACACACCACACACATTTGTTGTCACAAAAATATACAATACAATGTAGACAGTAACAAAAGAGAAAAAATATACAGTGATGAAGTCGGATTTGAAGTTGGATTTTTTGTGTCTTTTTCATACCATGTCAGTCCATGTTGTCCTATCCCATTCCAAACAATAGCCTACCCACTGCTTAAACTTAATCTAATCTCACCCTGAAAAAAGGTCTGCACCCATAATTATATCATGGAAACTTGCTTTTTGTCCCCAAAAGGGAGACTAGTTCTCACAATGTGAGAACTAGTCTCACAATGTGACACACACACACACACACACACACACACACACACACTGGAAGGATGTCAAAATCAAAACACAAGATTTCTGTTGTCTTTCTTTGTCGCCAGCACCTTCTCAGGCGGTTGAGGTTTCGCCTTCTGCGGAATCAGCCGAGCGCTGCAAGGGGGTCTGTCTATGCTCGTTTGTGTATCAGAGTGTGTGTGTAAGGTATTGTGTGTCTAAGTGTGTGAGAGGGTGAGGAGTCTGTCTCTGTGTTATTTTTTTTTTTGTGCGTGTGTGAGTGTGCGTGTGTATGTGGTGGAGGGCTCAGTAGCTGCAAGGCCTTGGATTGATGTCCGCTGCCTCCCCCTCGAGGCCTGGCTCGCTGGGATAGTGTGTCAGTAGGACAAAGGCATGGCGCCATCCGTCCTGCTCTATGGGCCAGTAACTAGAATTAATTACAAACCAATCGAATCCGCTGCAGCCAATTGGTAAACTAATTGGTAATTTCAGCTGCCCATCTAGTCATGGATGAGCATCTAGCTGGGGACACTAGTTCTGGCATTCAGGGAAGGAGCTCCTCAGATGGTCTGTTGTTCTCTCGAGCAGTGTGTAAAGAGTTTTAGCTTTAGGTTAGCCATAACCAGAGTTGTTTCAGAGCTGGTGACGTCTGTGAAGGACCACGGTGTTCCCATTGTTTCATGAGTTCAGTTTCTTTATGTGGGTACACAACAGAAACAATTTTGCTTTAGTAATTACTGTAATCAATATTTTATTAACAGTAGAGTGGTGCAGGAATGAGTCTTAAAAAACTCCTCATTTAATACATAATATATACCACTATTTTGGATTTTGATGCATTTACTGTACGTAATAAGTAGCAAAACAAAATTACAGGGGTTTTCAGGGACATTATACATACACACATTTATTATATTGTGGTAACTGCAAGGTCTTGTGTTCATGGTGTAATTTTATTGATAGACTAAATTGTACTAGTACCTTTAGTGTTCGCACTCATACTTCAGAGGTGATTTGTAAAAATGATCTTACTGACAAAAATGTGTAAATATAAACTATCGTTTGACATAGCCTTTTTTCTTTTGGTCGAAGGAACCCATGGCAATGCTCTTGTCCAGGTTAGCCTACAGAAGTACATCCTTCCTGTGGCACTTTTCTTCTGATCATTCAGTACTGTTTATTTCCTCATTGCCATTTTTTGTCTGCATCAGCTTTCCGACATCCAGCAGGGGGCGACTCCACTGGTGCCAAACAGAAGTCAGATTGAGAAAATAATCCTACCTCTCACCCGATTTATTACCTCACTGAGCACTTACCAAATCTTCTAATTTCAAGTAGTCTTCAATACAAGATGGAGTTGATTTTGTAAATTATGGTACAATACTGATGAAGTTGGATGCTCAATCACACCATGTTTTCCTGAGATTGCTACTCCACATAGTTCTGAAGGGCCCTCCCTTCCATGACATGATATGAAGTGTAGAGCCACTGACACATTTTGGCCCCCTTGGAACCTGCTTGGATGAAGTCAGTGTTTTGGGTCTACAAAATAAAACAATAGTTTCCAGAAATAGTACCCTGTTGCACATCCACGTCAGAAAACATAGTCTTTTTACTTCCCTGTAAAAAATGTTATTAAATCTGATCATATTCATTGTATTGGAACATGGAAAGTTCAGTCGCTCTAATTTGGTAAGAATGTTCTCAGAGACAGGACTGGTCAGTTTATGCTCCAGTTGCCTTTCTTCTCCAGCTGCTTGTTGCTGGTGTTCTAGAAGTGGTGGATGCAAGGTTCAGGTTACAGCCTACTCCATCTTGGACTACTGATAGAGCCACTGCCCACCCTGTTCTAGACCAGACATTCCCCACAAATAGGCCCATTAGCCAGGACTGATGGCCCTATTCTTCCAGCCCATTGAAGGATACCCTTCCTTTCAGTATTTCTGTAACCTCAGTAATGAGTAAGACCGCTGCCATGGAATCATGGGAGATAAAAGTGGAAGGCAAAAGAAATGCGACACTTATATTTTAAAAGTTCCTATGCCCATTTAAGTTGCTGCTGCTTATTACCCAAGTTTAATTCATGTCTTTGATTCGCTGAAAGAAAGACCTAAAAAAGGACAGTTGTCTTCGTTTCACTGAGCCGTCATCATGTCTGGCTCTTGCCGTGTGGGAGGAAGTGCATGAATGAGGATGAAAGGCATGTCAAGGTGCCAGGTTTCTGGAGGAACATCAATCTCCCAATTAGGTCTGAAATAACCTGGCCTGACCTGACACTTCCTGTCTGCCAGATATGAGAGAGGGAGAGACAAATTGAGAGAGGGCAGGAAGGCAGAGGGAAAGTGTGAACGATAGAAAATTAAACTGAATGATAGATAAAGAAAGGCTCTGGAGCAGTCAGCAACAAGATAAGAGCAAATATACTTGTATGCTCACAGAGAATTATGCACACCTGGGTAAGACAGTCCATCCTCCACAGAAGAACAAGCAGACAGGTCGTACATACATGTGACGAAAATGACCTACATTCTTATGTAAGTGACAGATGCCATCTTGTGGCCATAGTAATTATGAGCATGTGAAAGCAGGAAATCACATGATATCAATAAATGCACAGAAATATATTCTGATCACCATGTTCATTGCTAAGATCTGGCAACATCATCATTAAGTGTCAAAAAACAAAGTTGTGAAATATTTGGAAAGTACAGAGAGAAAAGGAAATCATGAATTAATCACCAATCATTCCAAACAATCAAGGCCTTTAATACCTGTCTGTGACATCACATATCATTCAGTTGTGACTGAGCTGTGTGAAATGTTTCTTTCAACATGCTCGTTTTTGTCCTGTAGTTGGATTGCCACTATGTGCTTAATCTTCAGTTCAATCTCATCTGCCTCTTTTATTGCACCCCCCCATCCCTCATCCCTGATACATCAGTGTACCTGGTCTAGCCAAATAGTTTAAAATCCAGTCTTCATGTTAACCTGCAGCATCCCACATACACATGCATACTGTGTACTTCATAAACATTACTTGTCAATGGTCTAAGTAGTATTTCAAGATAATCCACCAGTTTATTGGCTTTAACAGAATGACCAGTACACCAATAAATTGATTAAGGCATAAAAGTGCAAGCTTTAAAGTAGGCAACCCCTCCCCCAATTTGTGCTTTTAGCACAGACTGAACATTGATTAGCTTACGAGTGCTTGGCATGAGGTCTGGCCTTTTTGTTTCCCATAAGGGTAATAACTCAGTTTACAGATGTAAAATGTATTTTACATGAGCTGCTTCGTAGTATTACAAAGAATCTCTGTGGGGAGTAAGTGAACTCATTACACAATCACAATAACTAGTGTTGCTGCTCAAGGCTTTTAATCGTTGGCCTTGATGGAAGCTAATATGTTATACAAAAATATTCTTAAAAAAATTATAATGGGTATGTCAACAGCAGAAAAACAATTAAGATTACGACATGCAAGTCCCTCATTAAAAACTCCACGTTAAATGAATATACAATTTCACGTTTCACACATTTAAACTGCTGGATGTCTCGTAGTTCTCTATGAAGTCTATTCTCAATGTTTGTGCACTAGAGGCTTCAAAGCTCCACATTATACTTCTGTATGCTGAAACCAGGACCGTCCTGAACCAGGATCAGTTTAAAAAAAATCTTTGTTATGCCACAAATCTTGCTCGTAAGCCTGCCATTTACAATAAGCAATGAGAAAATGAACATTTTCACACACAAATGTGAAACCCCTTACACTCACCAAACCCTGCACATACGTCATTCTACACAGCAAAGGTCAAGCACTGAATTGTAGGAACAAGGAAAAAACATTTATTTAATGTAAGTAGGTCTTTAACTTTACTTAAAATGGGAAATTCAGTGTTGAAAAAAGCATATGGTTATTGTTACTTTAGTAATGTGGTTTAAGTCATGAACTATGATTTTTAATTTTTTTTTTTTGGTGGAGGGGCAGGATCATCAAAAATCAAACAGATCTTAGATAACAGTGTCAAGAGCACAGTAACATGACCTGACCTTTAGTAAATTTTCCAGAATTAATGTCTAAACTAATGAGTTTTGTTTGAGAGTGGATTTGAGCTCAGAGTAGCAGTGATATCAGGAGTGTCCACCTATTAAGTTAACACTGCTGATCTGTGCAGGATAAACAGGAATTGCAAACTGGATTAAAGGCACATTCCCTTCTCATATGCCCAGTCTGCACTGTTAGGATCTCCCAGTTAGGCCAGTGGAGCAAGATGGATGATCAATGACTGGCCTAAAAATCATTTGTTTAATCTGATTTGTAGGGATTTTCTCTCCTTCAGCAACGGAAACGGTGGACTGCAGGGAGAGAAAAACTGCGATGGGAGTCTGCTGAAACATTGGTTCAATATGGATATTATTCTGAAATCTGACACCACAGGAAATAGATATTGATCATGATGACCATTTACTCACTCTGGCGGTGTGGGGGGCAAAGCAAGACCTCGCAAGAAGTCTTGGCTGAGTGGCACGGCTGTGTTTGCTTCTTCTTTTTTTAAAGTATGAATCAGATGATATTTTTATTTTTCCCCTTTTTTCCCCAAGAAATGAATAAAACACAAATCACATCAAATCCCACTATATATCATACACAAGTATTTTCCATTCAGCTAAGTCCTTCTCTTCTGTAGATCTCCATCATTGTCCAAAAACTTTCACGAGTCACACTGTTGCACAGGTGATGTAGTCACTCCTTAAGGTTACTGTAATGTGCATGTCACTGCCTGTTGTGAGCCGGTCATAGATGAGAGTCTCTTTAAAGTGCTTATCTAAAGCAAACCAAGCCATGATCTTTTGACACCTAACCTGGTACTTTTAAACCTAACAAGACCTCGAGACACAAATAAATCATAACATTAAGGTTTTTATTTTTGGTTTTTATTATTGTTTTTTTGGAAGGCCCTCATGACTTGGGCAGCATCATCTCAGTCTGTCCTGCTGGTATAAACTAGCCTTGGTGTACCAAATTATCTGAAAATAGTATCATTGCTCAAAATTTACTTCATCGTGTAGAATTAAATGACCTTCTTTCAGATTAGCATTCAGAGCTCATGTAAAATGTAGAACTTAATTTTAATGCTTCATACAGGGAAAAAGTGGACAGATACAACTGAAACCATTCATTCAGTTGTGAAGTTTTCAAATGTCAGCCTCTGTGCCATGGCCTGTCTATACCAGGTCAGTGCATACATACTTTTCTGCTACATGCCATCAGCAGGAGCTGTAATCTTATCCTCTATTTCTCTAAGCTATTTACGTATCTCCGCTCTTCTGGATTTTACATTATTCAGATCCTAGAAATCTGTCTGCCCAGGAACTAATGCCTGAGCTTTCAGCTTCTGTTAGTGTTAGTGCATTTTTTTTTTCCTTTATGAAGCTGAATTTACCTGCGATGTTGAAAAATTCATTGGAGGGGCCAAATGCACCGACAAGCCATGCATGTGAAAAGGACAGGCTAATGCCCTTGCAGAGTACCCCGGTTAGCCATGAAAACAGCTCGACTGCCCTTTTACCTCTGCCTCCATCCCTTCATGCTGCTTCTTTCTCTCTTGCCAATTTTTATAAGCTTGATTTTGTGGAAAACAAGAAATTAATCATCAAAAGTTTAACACCATGTCAAAAAATGAATAATGATATTTCTCAATAGTAATATAACCAACAATGCTGCTTTTCCCTCTCTCTCAAACACACACTGATGTCATTCTGCAGTTCATACTCAATGTATTATTCATAGGAAAATGTATATACATATTTTTTTCTTCCATCAGTCTCATCCAGGGAATTCCACTGGCATTGATCTGGAAAGCACAGGATGTTACAGGATTAGGATACAAAGAAGAAAGCAGGGAATTCAAGATCATTTGTCACAGTTAACAGTGTTAAACTTTTACATTTGAAGACTTGATAAGGCTTTTGTGTCAAACAGAAAAAAAAAATCAATTCTGAAGGATATAAAAAAAAGTGTGTTTGTCCTGTTTAGGCTCTTTATTTGGCTCATGTCTCCTCGTGAAAGCTGAGCGTACCGTACTTGTGTGTGTGTGTGTGTGTGTGCGTGTGTGTACACTGTGTGGGGTCTAAGGAGGGTATTGAACTCCAGAATGATCTGAACAGAGGTTTCCCTGGGCATCTCAACAATGGTGTGAAACCCTTTAATAGACCAGTTGGAAAAATTATACAGGTAGAAGTGATTTCAAAAGAAGCCAGCTAACGTTACGGCAGCACTACTGTCAGTATGATCCCGCTGACATGCTGCTATCCAGTTTATGGCAGATAGGAACATACTTGCCTATGGCAAATTATATACTTTAAATTGATGGTATATGAAATGTTAATGGAGGTGTTATTTTTGACTTGGGCTTTCACTTGTGCAGTGCTGCCACATGAAAACATGAACCACTACCACACTCTCTCACATTCTGTTTCATTGAGGTCAAGTTTAAATCTTAACCTGAATTGTAGAATTTTTTTTTTTAAAGCAAATGCTGTTGACCTGACAGGAAAATTTAAGAAACTCTACATTGCTACTGCTTTAGTGCTTGATTGTTGGCTAATTAAAGAGTGTCTATTGTATATGCAGTCTTACAACATCATGAAACATATCTAAGCAAACACCTGAGCTGCTACACAACAGATCCCTTAACACAGGGCTGCAAAGATATTTTAGACTGAGCAGGGTGAGGGATGAAGGTTGAGGGTGTGTGGGGGCTGAACTGACTCCCACAGGAGCTTGCGACGCCTAAACAAATTCGATAACCTAACCTTGTTACCCCCAAGACACTGGCCTCCATAATACCCACCACCCCCCTTTCAAAACAATAGCTTAGGACAGGAGACAGGCAAGACAGGTTGTTCATAATATGCACACTGATGTGCACATGTTCACACACTGAAAGCCACAAGTGCACACACATGCACAAGGAGTATAATGAATGAGTGGTTGTGAATGAATGGCTGTGTGCACTTAGCGCTGAGTGCAGCCATCCTTGGCCATGGATGATGAATTGACAGCAGCTTGTAGTAGCAGTCGGCAGGTTCTAGATCGCAGTAGAGGAGAGCAGAAGGAAAAAAAAGGAGAGATCACAACTGAGGAGAGAAGATGGTTGCAGGCAAAGGTTTAGAAGAGAGGAGAGAGGGAGGACTCCATGGGGAAGGTGATGAAGCATGCAGCTCAGGTTTCCTGTCTCTGATGTAAGACCAGCCTGGATCGATGGCTCCGCTGGGGCCCGGCCAGCACACTCCAACCTTCCTGCTCTTTGCAACTCTCAGTCTCGCCCTCCCTTTGTCTTTATCCTTATCTCCTTTTCTTTTTCTCTCACTGTTGTGATCTGTCATTCTCTCAACTATTCTATCCCTCTGTCTCACTCATCCCTCTCTCTCCTTGGTCTCAGTCACAACAAAGGCCATGCAGCCTCCTAGCTGCTTCTTTGTGACAATAGCAGACACGAACACACAACTATCGCTTGTCTTTTTGACCCTCACGGTTCTGTCTCTTAATATAACATGGAGCCTCCACTGACATCCAGGACAAGCTTCTATATCACCCGCTTTATTTTCAAATAACATTTATTTAATGATGCAGTTTGAAAATGAAACAAAACAACCTCTAAATTCAGAAACACAGTGGAGAACAGGGTTACTGTTGTGTTTCCCCCTTTTTATTTTTGGAAGGTTAATTAAAATGAAGCAATAAAGTAATGCAGTACTCTAAGATTTGTTTTCTTTGCATTATTTATTCGTATTTTGAATGCTCAGGGTCAGATTCTACATGATGACAGATTTTGCTGACAAAAATTTTACTTGCCAAGATGACTAAAAGCATAGTGACACGAGAGTGAAACAGTAATACTCGGTGATCAAATACTCCTCATTAGATGCCTTGAATTCTTTATTAATTTTTGTCCCTCTGCTTGACTTTTAGGTGAATCCAAAATTAAAAAAAACAGGTGTAATGTGTTTGAGGAAAGTGGAACAGTCCTGTTGAATACCACACCACACTAAAGAATAGTGGAAGGAATTTATAAAACAAAATTATCCACCTTGGAGATACAGAGAAGGATTGATAGGGTTAAAATACGATGAGCAACACTTGGGCAGCATGTGACCAGCTGCCATTTGTATTAAGACAAACGGCTTTTTAATGGCCTTCAGGGGTTGATACTAATCTAAGAAGGCTGGTCTGCTGCCTGCTCTCAGCGACACCTATTGGATGTCCAGCCCACCAGTGTTCTCCACTTGAAGACCAAGTTGCCACTCAAAAACTTAAAATGGTTTTAAATTTTACCTCCATGCTTTCCATCCTTTGGTCACAGATCCCCAGCATAGCGCACGCTGTGCACTACCAATGAGAGTGTTAAGCAGCTCATGTGAAATAAATAAATGGCTATTTCTACTCTATTAACACTGTCTGTTGGCTTTGGGAGACAGTGTCCAAAATGACTCAGAACTCATGCACGTGTTTTTACTGCATGTATTAAATACAGGTCTGCACAAGAAGGAGCTCAATCACTGAAAATAATAGGATAAGGTTCCATTTTAGTGGAGATTTAGTCCCCGAACCGAAAGCAGTCATGGTGCTGAGCAAGCCCCGTCTCTCCTTGTCCTCATTTAGACCTGTTGTTGCCCGTTAGCAGACTTGAGTGTGTGTGTGTGTGTGTGTGTGTGTGTGTGTGTGTGTGTGCACGCTTGGGTTTTGTTATCTTTTGGAGACCTTTTCTGATATAAACACTAACCTTATTAGGACCCCTAGTCCTCATGGGGACCAAAGACCGGTCCTAATGCGGCAGAACTTAATTTATGAACACCTGGTCAAAGTTGAGGTTGAGGTTAGGCATCAATTGTTTAGGGTTAGGATTAAGATTAGGGCTTGGATTAGGATATTCACATGAATGGAATGTCCTAAAAAGGATAGCTCCGCAAACCTGTGTGTGTGTGTGTGGGGGGGGGGGGGGGGGGGGGGGAGGGGGGGCTATTGTTGGGTGTGGGGTCGTCATTGGAAAAATTCTGGTCTCATCTGTCAACAGGAGGATAAGTGTTTCAAAACTAAACACATGCAGCTCAGACAGCGAGCCTCCACAACACCTTCATCACATACATGCTGGATGTACAATCTTTAAAGGTTGAAACTCTTCAAATTCATATTTACTTTGAATGAGGAATTTTAACACTCAAATTATTTACCTTCAAGCTCATAATTCAGATGTTCTTGCAGCTTTATTTTTCACTCTATAATGTGTCTTTAATTTTAGGTTAGTGATAAATTCACTGCTAATGAGCTGTAACTAAAGTAAATTGGTGGTTTGTAAACTGATATGATACTGGTAAATGTATTGCCTGGATGAGCGGCTGAGTGCGCTGTGGCCAGAAAGTGTCTGGTGGAGGACCAAGGATTGTGACAGAGGTTTGAGACGGTGACACCAATGACATAAGCAAATGTGAATTTTATAATAATTCAATATATGGTATGAGAGCTTTATTTTTGTATTGAGCAACCCCAGAAATGTTAGTACTGAATGTATAAAAGGGCAAACTGTTTATTTACATTGCAAGAATATAAGAGCATATAATTAGTATAATATAATGCCTCAGATATCCTGGTATGGTTATTCTAGATACTCTGCAATATTCACCCCTTCTTCATCCCACCTTACAAACACAAATTCTAGTTTCAAATGTCCGTTCAGAACTTGCAAGGAAAAATGCCTGTGATTTGACATTGAATTAAGTTAAATCCTAAATACAGTAAAATAATACTGTACCTGCAAAACTACACTGTGTCGCATGAAGCTGATGGTGATCCTCTGAGTTCTGGCTGTGAGTTGATTTCTTCTTTGTTCATTTCACCGGGACAACTGCCGATACTCCAGCACGTGATTATTTCAATCTCTGCCCATTCCTCTTTCTGCCAGCTGCCATTTTCAAACTCTCCTTTGCTATGTGAAACAACAACCTATGAATTAGAGATACAATGAAGCTTAATGTATAAAACTGCTTCACCTTAGTTTTTCTAGCCAGGGTTGTTTGCTGCTTTAATATTAACATATTCAAATGTGATAGTGCTATAAATCTGATAAAGATTTGTAAGTTTGCATCCCTAACGTTGTGTTTTTAAATACAAAATGAAACACTGATAATTGGAAAGACCTAAAAAGGCTAAATATTATCATCATCTGAAATATCTCGTATTTTCATTCGTCTAATATATTTCCTGCATAACCTGTCTGATAATTTACATATATGATAAACTGTATATATACATAACACTATTGAAAACAGGGCATTTTTCTTTCAGCAGTTTACAATGAGTTTGTATTCTAAAAAGGGAATAAGATCTCATGCAGTGATGGAAATCCCCCCCCCCCCAGAAAACAAAAGAACCCCAACAAAAATCAAATAAGTTTGCTGGACAAGTTGATTTATTTGCTCCCTTCTACTTCAATCTGTGCTTTTGGAGATATGCGTTGGAGATATGGTTTCATCCAGCAGCAGACATGATGAGACGACCTATCTCTTACCAATTGTGTGTGTGGAGGGCTTCTCGTCATGGCCTGATCTAAACCTTTCTGACATCTAACATAACCGTAGCTGACACACCAGCGCTGATAGCACATGAGAGAGCAGTCAGAGCTCATCTAGTGGAGAGTCCCACTCCCTTGTGTTTGTGGTCTGCCTTCATTTCCTCACAAACACACAACATAGTGAGCTGCCTGTCTGCGCTGGCTAGCATTGGCCCCATAAATATTTCACCTCAAAAAACCAAGATGTTAAGAAGCCTGGGATGAAACTCCAGCAAATAATTCATACCATCTGCTGTCAAACAGATGCTGGATCCCAGAGTAGGGGCTGGTTTGGTATCTGCAGGGAGAGGTAATGGAGGGACAGGAACAGAGGGTTATATTGTTTTAGTGTGTGTTGGTCTGTGTAAACTGCCTGATGCTCTTACATGCGGTTATGCTGTAGATACAAACCAAAGACTGGAGGCAGTTTACCAAAGCCAAGGTGATGTGTGAGGGAACTTAAATAGACAAAAAGACGAGTGTGTGGACTTTTCACCTTAGGCAACAGGCTTCTTGGCAATCTGTTGACAGACTTGTGGCAGGAAAATCCTTAGAGAGAGACCTTTCCATAAATTTTAACAGTGTGGGGCTATAGACTGAAAGCAGTTATGGGAGGAAAGAGTAGACTGACGACTATATTGGCATCAATTGCCTCTGAGTAACGGTTAAGTGAAGGCCATCCAGAAGGTGGACTGGCATAAAATTGGCTTCAGTAGCTAACACAGCGCTCATTCACAGCAAGTTGGCTGGGGTGGCAGCTGGGCTAGGCTCCATTAAGACCAATACCGGCCTTTTTATCACCTTCCTTTTCGCATGGGCCCCCATCCTCTGGCCTTCTGTCCCTGATGTTTCTTTCGCTTTCTGATTAAATCTTCATTCGCTCTACCTAGCAAGCCTGTTTCCCACTTTCCCCAGAGGAACTGGTGAGATTTTAGAAATCTTTTAGCAAAGTTTCAGTGATGCAACATTGCAATTTTCTAAACAAAACCCCTCAATGATCACAAAGCTTATATGGCTGAATTGGTTTATAGTTAAGTGTGTTGTCACAGTATGGTCTGGACTGTCAGTTTGTAGTTTTGTACTTGGGCGTTTGGTTTCTCTATTCATTGTATTCATCTTGCATAAGGAGATGTTGGTTAAATTGTTTTAGTTTATTTTGAAAGTACTTCTATCACATGTCTCCTTGTTTTACTTCCTGCCTTTATCATTTTCCCTCCTTTGTTATGATCACCTGTCTCATCTCTTAATCAGTCCTAGTCAGCCCCGGCCCTGGTCTGCGTGTCTCTTTCCTCATTGGCTCCATTCCTCCCATTGAATTTGGGTTTGGTTTGTCTTCTTAGGTGTTGTTGGATTGGATTGGATTCCCTGTTCAGTTTCGTAAACCCCGTTATTTATTTTGTCTCGAAGTCCTGTCTAGTTTGTTTGTACTTTTTGATTATCAAATCCAAAAAGCCATCTCGTCATCATGTTTCAGTAGGGTGCTCTCAGTGAGTTGGGACTTTGATATTCACATGTGTGGTAGCTTCAGCAAAGCGTGCAAGTGTGTTAAACTCTGGTGGGCCAGCATGGAGCTTTGACAGGTCACAGCTCATTTTGTCTGAATGATCCTCAAAGCTTCACTGAGGAAACAGGGTTGCTTTGTCCTCAGATATCCTTCTCACAAGTGCACAACATGCATGAACTTAAACATATTCATCTTTTTTTTACTGAAGTATAACGTAGCTGTAACACCTCATACCATGAAGCTGCATAGGTTGTTTGCTTAGACAACACATAGTATGGTCTGGTTAGCTTCAAGAACAAAAACCCTTGCTTAAGGTGAGGAAAAATTCTGGTTTGGGTTAGAATAAGCAGTATTTTTGATGGAAACAGGAAGCCAACACTCAACCATGATGACACAATATCATTTGCAGGCTTCTAGTGTAGGTGCATGGAACCCTTTCACCGATGGCAGTTGCTGCTCTGTGAAACAGGGGAAGCTCATTTTAGGCCTTGTTATTTAAACATAAATTTTGCCATCCATTCCTTTTGCAGAAAATGCTCTCTGACTCTATCGAACCAGCTGGGTGTCTTTTCCAGAGACTTGACCAGTTTCCTCTCAATGGCTGGCAGAGCCAGGTTGCTTTAACAGTCTTAGCTGCAGCTCACTAGCTAACTAACAACAATATCTGCTTGCTCTTCTGTAGCAGGCTGAACTCTGTAGCATACTCTTCCTACTAAAAAGAAATAGTCAAATACTTGTGTACAATCTGCACATGAACATGTTTGCTTTGCTCACCCTGTTATCCTTGTATGAACTGTCTCAACTAAGAGCATCATGCTTAATACACACTTGAGATGAAAAAATCAAGATGTGCTAAACATATTCAATGTAACTGTACCAATTGATTGCAATGATAATTGACCTAGTGGGCTTTACCCCCCCCCCCCCCCCCAACACACACACACACACACACACACACACACACGCGCGCGCTCTTAGAGATGTTTGGGGTAGCAGCTCTGCCAGGCAGAAATATCCAGGTTGCTAATGTGTTCCAGCCTGGAGACAGTGGCCAGTGGAGCAGATAATCACATCATCTGAGTGAGACCTCCACCTCTAATGGTGATACCTCTAATGCTGCTGCTGCTGCCACTGTTGATGATGAAGATAATACTACTTCCTCCTCGGACCAATAAAAGACTTGTGTATGTAAGTGTATGCAGAAAGAGATGTGTACGGGTTTGTATTTAATGTAAAATGTGTGAATGCAGTCTGTATTTGAATGTGTATGGTTGGAATGAAGTATAAGTGTCAACCAGCCTGTTAGTCAAGTCACTGCTTTTCAGGGAAATGTGTTTGATTTTATTTTTGTATCAAAATGTCCAGTGAGCTGAGTAATCATTATAAAGAGCCTGAGTAATGATCTAAGCATCCCTTACCAGAGATGGATTCATGTCTGACAAAAATCAATGGGTTTCCTGATGGCGGATCCCTGACTGCAGATACTGTCTACGTGAGTCTGATAAAGCCTCACTGACAAAGACTTGCCACAATATTATACAATAGACTATGGATAAAATAAGCCTGACTAAACCTGAGACAAAGCTCAGGAAAATGTATCGTCGTTCACTTAGTACATAAGATTAATTTCAGAGCTGACAACGAAACAGAATTTAAAATGAAAGCCATATGATTGTCATTCATATTTTTTTTTTAATTTTCTTCCCATCTTAAATGAGAATAACTACAACCTATGTGAACTGTGAGTTGTGGTCAAGTCTATGATCAACCCCAACCACCATCTTTCTCTGACCTCAAGTTACATTATTGACAGGAAAGGTAACATCACTTGAGCTCCATGAAAAATCTGAAAAATACAATATTCCACAATAAAATTTCACATAAGTTTTCTATTATTTAAAAATCTATTGCGAGAGGTTCCCCTCCACTATGACAAGATCCTCTGTTTACTTGGTCTATTGGCACACAGATAAGTCCCTCTACTCCTGTTACGCCATAGTACATATTCAAATTAGTATTTAACTACATTCATTTATCATGAACTGACCAGGATGATAAATTAACTTTTATGTTTATGTGTTTAGAAGAGAGACAGGCGGCTACAAATCAAAACACGGAGGGCATTTATCTACATTGTAGCAAAATGGAATGGGTGATACAATGAATGTCAGTAGGCATCTTGTTGATTAAAATGATCCTAGAGACAAAGGAGAGTGATTGGGAGACAAAGAGAAACAAAGGGGAAAGAGGAGGGCAAGCGTGTGTCTTGTAAAAAAAAAAAAAATCTGGAGCAACAAAAAACCCGACAGTGAAATATTGTCACGAGAGACAGGACGCACAGAAAGGATAAGTAGAGAGAGGCAAGGAAAGTGCAAGTGAGAGCTCAGAGGATCAAATCTTGTTAACACTGTGGCATGACCTTGGCCAGCAGCCGACACCAGCGATCATCTTTAGGTCACAGTCACTGAGCCACTCTGTTTAATTGACATTAGCCATGGCTTCATGGCCCGGGCTTGAATGTTGATGATGCTGCAGTGCACCATTTTAACCAGGATGTCCAAAAACTGTCATGGAGGGAATATGCTCAAACAAAATCCATACACAGTATTTGAAACCAATCACAAGAAATATCCATCATTTATTTGTCTACTGTTTTATGATTTTTATATCTTAAAGTGCTCTTATAATTATCAATTTTCTTTTACTACCAGTACTGTTTATCCTCTTTTTATCTTGTTAGGAGCACTCATTCCTGATGTCTTAGTGTGTCCTGTTGATGTCAAGAACTTTCTGCTGCATTCTTGGTTATGAGAGGTGCTGTATAAATGTGTTTCATTACTATTATTTTCAAGATCGCAGACATAATTCTCCTCTCTATCCATTGATCACAAACTGAATATCGTGAGTAATGTTATTGTATACGTAGGAAGTGACACCTAATCTGGAATAAAAGATAGATGGACAGTTACATTTATAATATAATACACTGCATGTGTATATTTGGTTTTCTAAAAAATAAGTTTGCTGTCATTCTTAAATCATATGTAATAGTTTTGTCATGCCCATTCTCTTATTTTACCTTAGTGGATTTAAATTTCTCCAATTTTTTATAAACAAAAACATTTTTGATTGGCCTGGCTACGAATTTGATTCCCTCAACTGAGAAGTAAGAATCTGCCTCATCTACCTGGCACTTTTTTCTTGTCAGTTGCATTCAGCAATATTTCCTGGTGTCTTCTATTTTTTTTTGCAGATTCCAAACTGAAAACCCATTTAGCAGAATATGCAACTATCTTCTGGAAAGGATACTGCAAAATGTGTGAGGAGAAAAAAATGCCAGTGAAATGTTTAATTACTATTATTAGGAGCTTTTTGATGTAACATCAGCAAAACATCAGCAGCTTTTGGAGCCAACTATGACTTTAACAGTTTTAATGGTTCAGCTTAGTTAACTCTCTTTTAACTTTGCCGAGAATCCTAAAGTCACATGATACCTTGAGCTGCGGATATCACCTCAGTTGATGTCATGATCCCTGGGTAATGCAGTTTATAGAGTACTGAGCGAGTGTATTGAGCAAACCAGATGCTCTCGTATTGTATTTTGGTCAGTGGAAGGACATTTGAGATTACTGTCATTTACTTTTTCTATGGTTTATCAAAGCTGTGACCAAAAATATTTAGATTCAAATATCAGGAGGCACTATGATATGGCAAATATACACCATATGTGATGGCATTGTTGTAGAACTCATGATTCAAGAAATAAAAGCTGAGCATCTGTCAGACAAGAGGTCATATCAAGTGATTAAGGGTAAACACATGTCAACAGTTATCGTCATTTTAGGAAATGACATCACAACAAGCCTGGCCGACCTCTTAAACTTGCTCCGACATCTGGGGCTGATCGGCATTTACGACTCCGTCATATGGCTGTACTCTGGGTAATGTTTCACTGTAAGAATAACAAAAGGATGTGTCAGAAGGACCCTGCGCATGAAGCTGGCCGGTCGGGGGAGAACTTTGTTATTGACTGCGTCTGTGTGAGTCAAGATGCTCTGCGCTCCTGATCCTCTTGTCTCTCGGATCAGAGTCTGCGGTTACGATGCCTGGAAGCAGAACTCTTTTGATGAGCATAGATTTATAGCGATACTTTACTTATCACACCTACAGGGCAGACAAGGCAGGAAAATTAGGTTTTTCTCACAGAGTATTTCACAATTTATACCTTGACAGAAACCTGAGAATGCCTCTTTCCATTCAAAAGGGGAAAGATCACATCTACAAAGCAATTAATCTTACATTTATTTAGTTTTAAGTAAGCCCACCTATCCCTTTGAATGATGTCAGTCCGGTGACACAGCAAGGGTCCCGATTCAGGGTCGTCATACAAAAAGGTTGAACCTGACCCAAGTTTTCCAGAAAGCAACTCGGCATCATGCGTCATGGCCCTGAAGTGACCAATCGCATATGAGCAAACACACATATTTCTTGTTTGGTGAAAAAGAGCAGAGGTGGTGCAACACACACCACCAACGCAGAGCAATGGGTTATTTTGACGCAGGGCTTGTTTCATCTGAATGCCAGACGGCTGTACAGTATGATAAAAGATGGCCTTTGCCAGAAGCGTGAGTTCATATGAAATTAAGTGTAAAATATTACCTCAGATAACTGGATTTGTCTTACATATCTAGCTATCATCTATAGTGGACACAAATGGAAAGGCAGATTTTCTCTACATTGGTCAAGAAGGCAACAGACTTTAATGTTACAGCAACACGCATGCCAAAATTTGTCAGCGGTCCTGAAACAACTATAAATGGTATAAGCTATTGGCATTTCAGTAAAACCTACTTTATTTATTCTCTGTCCCTGTCATCAGTAAGCAGATCTTACTTCCTCTTTAATAAACATGCTGAGGTTGTCTGACAACTGTTGGTGGTATATGCCTCACCCCTGACCTCGCTGTTGCTCCTCTGTGGAGCCCTCTCCACTGCCTAATCTCTAATGCCTTCTGAGCTCCACTCTAATTCATTAATTCCCCCTCCAGTGCCCCGCCAGGGTCACATAAATGACACACACCACACTGGACCCTATTATGACCATTGTGTGTGTGTGTGTGTGTGTGTGTGTGTTTGTTTTTGTCTTTGGTGCATCTCCCTGCTTGTTTGTTAGAAAGTGAAAGAAGCCTGGGCTGACAGAGAGTCAACGTGGAGGCAGATGATTGATTGTTTGACTCCTCATTGCTGCAGCGGATGGTGAACAGTCTCAACGCTGCGATAAAGGAAAGAGAACAATAGCTTCAGCCGAGGTTTGTGTGAGTTATGGTGTCACGGAGAGGACCCCAGTCTATTAAGAAGCAGCAGGGAGTGTGATGGAGGTCCTACCGGAGTGAACTTGAATAAAGATGACAGACGGACTGTCACTGCAACAGTTTGGTTAAGGAGAGTAAAATTTGCTTTGCATAATAAAAAGCCGGTAATTGCCAACTATAAAAACTGACCCTCACTTTTGTAAATTCCCATGGAGAACAGAATTACTTGAGATATAGAACCTTGTCGCTTACTTCGATGGAGGTGATGTAATCTGAGGCAAGATAAGGTGTAACTGTTTGCAGACTCATAGCGAGGTCAGTCATGTCTCATTTATTGGTATTTAAAATGATTTGCAAATATGGCCCCACATACATAGTCATTGTTTGGATTTACTGCAGCGGCCTGTATATTGTAGAAATAGCATATTATCTTTGTTTAATTCAATGGTGAGCACAGACATGACATAATAAGCAATGAGATCAGAACTAATTGGATAATTAATGTTGTGTCTGATGCTCATTGTGTCTGGTAGTGTTATTAGTGTGACTATGATAAAGCTTGACACAATGGTCAACTATTGTTACTGCTATATGAAATAGTAATATGTAATGGTCTTGTATGGCAAACACCCATCACTCACCTGGCTGGTCCCCCTTTTTTGGCTCACTGCAATATTCTAGCCACTTAAAATTGTTTCATGATGGTGACTTTTTTAAGTACATTCATGTCCCCCTCTAGCAGGTAATTTCTTAACACATTTTCACATATCACCATCGTCAGGTCAAAGTCATAGTTAGCTCTCCTCTTTATTTATGAGCAAATATCCTAAAGTAATGACCTCAGCTCAGCTTGCTGACACAATAAACCTGAGAGGACAAACATGGGCAGGGTGATCTCACAGAACATATGTGAAGTGACCACAAATGCCAACACTGCATTTTTCGGTTTTTATAAGTACTGTGGTCACCATGGTAACAATGCTAGTGGATCCATCCTTCCATCCATCCATTTTCTTCCACTTATCCTGTTATGGGTCGCTGGAGCCTATCCCAGCAGCTTTTGGGCGAGAGGCGGGGTTCACTCTGGACGGGTCGTCAGCCCATCACAGGACCAACACATAGAGACAGACAACCATTCACACTCACAGCCACACCTACGGCCAATTTAGTGTATCAATCAGCCTCGTCCCCTCTTGATGTCTTTGGACTGTGGGACGAAGCTGGAGTACCAGAGAGAACCCACGCAGGCCTTCTTGCTGTGAGGCAACAGTGCAACCACTGCACCTCTGTGCTGCCTGCATACTAGTAGATAAAGAATAGAAAAGCAGAACAAGATGTAAATTCTGCAGAAATGCACTTGTGGATGAAGTCATGACTTGGAAGAGTGAATGAGCATGTAGCATGAAGAGCTATTACACTCCTACAGACATCCAGTCTTTCCCGCAGACTCTTGTTTATCAGCTGTGGAACAATAAAGGTTATGATGCTTATTGTTGAATCCTTAGCTAAAGGGTTGCAGCAGGTTTAGTTTTGTGATGCCAGACAGCTCCTTACATTTCTTAGCAAAGTGTCACCAGCAATGATGCTAAGCCCCTTGCACTTACTGAAGACATACGGTAGCAAATCATTCCTTTTAAAACAGTAATTTTCAAGTATGTCTCAAGTAACATTTAATTTAGCCGATAAATGCGAAAGCGGTAAAGAAACTTTGGAGGAGTTTTCTTTCGTGACTCGGCAGAGCCACCTTGCACAACTGTTGCAGATCACAAAAGTACTGCCAGAAAGACTTAGTTGACTGTCTTTTTCTGTTTTCACCCATTTGTAGCAACAAAAGTGATGTCATCAGTTTCTACAAGCCAAACATTTAGAGACTGGCCAGTATCAGTATCAGTCCACCTGTAAACTGACAATAATGTTCAATCAGTCATTTGGTCATAAATGATTTCAGCCTCAAACTACATAAACAAACACGTTATTTAACATGAAAACCTGTTAAATGAGTCACATGGAGACATATCAGGGATATACAATTGCATTTAAAATAATAAAACATTTCACAACCTTTTAGCACCAAACTTTTTCTATTGGTATTTTATTCTTAATAAATGTATGACTTCATGTCTCAGATGGAATAAAAGTCAAGGTATGGAGCACACATCTATCGTAACCCTTCCAAAGTCAAACAGCTCAGCAGTAAAGCTACCGGTGGTGCGGTGAGCTTTGGTTAATGACTGTAGGTCCCATGATATCTTAAAGTTTCATAGTTTCAATAAAGTTGTACAGCATCACTCTGCATTGGCTGCCTTGGTGTGCCCCCTTTTTTTTTTGGGGGGGGGGGGGTGGCATCTTCCTTCTTACCCATATGATATAGCTGTTGCTTACCATGTTCACACACATAATTTGTTATGTGGTATTTCATTCAGGAAACTGCCAGAAGCCCTCGCTGTACCTTCCATAACTCTTACACCCGTGAAAGATTTTTAATTAAAATTAAGACAGCTGGCTGAACTGTGGAGATGTCACAAATAGTTTTCCCTCCGAAAGAAACCCATCAAGGTCTCCAGGCGTCAGATTGCAGGCAATTCCAGCTTTTTTGAAGAACTTGTTAATCACGTCTCCTTCTTAATTCAATTATCAACAGCCGCAGATTGATGCATCCCGAGATATTGAGATAGGGAGAAACAGAGAATTCAATCGCTTTCCACCATCTTATGGCTTGTCATTTGTCCCCTTTCTGTATTATATATTGATATGCTGGTGACCCTGTGCATTTACTGTATTGGATTTTTTTATTACTCACCTTTGAGTCTCTGCTGAAGAATAACCAC